>NC_142160.1:4252424-4555454 GCF_024610735.1 Ursus americanus | reverse complement strand
TAGAAACACTATAAAGAAAATTAAAACACTAATTCAAAAAGATATATGTACCCCCCATGTTTATTGCAACATTATCTACAATAGCCAAAATATGGAAGCAATCCTACTGTCTATCAACAGATGAATGGATAAAGATGTGGTACCTGTGTGTATAATGTATATATATTATAAGTGAATGCTTATTATGCACTTAGGTGCTAAGTGAAATAAGTCAGACAGAAAAGACAAATACCGTACTATTTCATTTATAGGTGGAATCTAAAAAACAAAACGAACAAAAGCAGAAAGAGACCCATGAATACAAAGAACAAATTGATGGTTGCCAGAGGGGAAGTGGGTGGGGGATGGTCAAAATGGGTGAACAGCAGTGGGAGGTACAGGCTTCCAGTTCCAGAATGAGTAATTCATGGGATGAAAGGTACAGCCTAGGGAGTGGTCAATGGTATTATAGTCGGGTTGTATGGTGACAGATGGTAGCCACATTTCTTGTAAGCGTAGCATAAAGTAGAGTTATCCCATCACTATGTGGTACACCTGAAACTACTGCAACATTGTGTGCCAACTACACTTCAATTAACCTCCCCCTCTCATCTATCTGAAAGTCCGGTCCATGCCTTTAGTATATTTGTTGAATTTTACTTTTATGCTACTTGAAAAAATGCTGCTGGAATCATCCTCGCTTATATACCTCCACAGTGCCCCTACTATGTAATTCTGAAAATAAAGTTAGAAACAATCTTCATTTGAAAACAGAGATATTCTTTAGATGTCATCATGCCCTTGAGCCAGCTAGTCATAAGAATTTTCAATAATAATAACAGGTTTTGTTGACTCAGAAAATCCCCCAGCCCTCACCGGGGGTGTCAAGCCTGAGACCACAACGGGAACTTCCTGTTGGCATGACAGGTTCCCAGACACAGAGTCCACGGCTGCCACGCCAGAGACAGCTGTGGTCAAATCAATTCAGCCTCCTGGCTGCCCAGGACGGCACTGGACACCCACACTGAGGTGCAATGGCCATCTGTCGGCCTGCATGTCCTCTGCCGTGCTGTGCAGCCAGCCTTTCCCACTTGGATGACATACTGCTTCAAGTAGCTAGTGGATGAACCAGGCATCTGGAGAACTCCAGTTACGCACTCTAGTTCAGACCCGGAATATGGAGCCCAGCTCGGACTTGATCTAGGATCTCCCTAGAAACAGACATCTCATCTAATGGCTCCTGCCCAGAGGCCTCCTCGTTCCTGCTCATTGGTCCCGGGGAGCACCCCTAACACCTGGCTTTTTCAGCGCTCCCTCGGGAGAGGGGGGGCAGCAGCTTTTATAACACGCACTATGCTTCTTATCAAAGCCTCAGGCCAGAAATCATGTCATGCATTTTGCAACCCAAAGAAAATGAGACATTCAAAATCAGCCAGTGGATCTTTCCATGGACAAATGGTGAGCTCAGGGATACTCACGTAAAAATTAATTTTTTATTACGCTACCTGCAAAATGATTATAAAACACACACGAGGATGCTCCATTTCTTCCATATACTTTCAAAACAGCGTATTTCCAATATATTAATTTCTTCTTTTCTTGGTAAATACTTACTGAGTGCCATCAGCACTCAATGGGATTCTGTTTTCAGGAACTTTAAAATCTAATGAAGGAGGCATACACATAACCATCTGTTCTATGAAGCAGATAAGAGCCTGAAAGCCAGTGCTTTCATAATAGATGTTAAACTAATTACCGAAATGGATGGTGCATTTCCCTTTCTTATCAGGATGATGCAGGCAAAGCACCTGGTCAAGGACTGAGTTCCAGTCACTTCCTGGCTCCACCCAGGGTTGGTCAGAAGGCCACCCCCTCCTATCACAGTCCCCTGATAAGAACCACCACACAACCCAGCAGACAACAAGAGTTAGATCTGGGGACTTGGCTGGATGTTTCTGATGAAAGACCATCATTCACCTTTTTACTTACTCGAGAGCCCACTGTCTCTCAGAACTACCCCTGTCCCCTCAAGAAGTCCCTGCTTTCTTGGACCTCCGAACAAGGGAATGAACAAAGAAGTATGTGCTCACTGCTTTAAAGCGATAAGGGCCAAAGTCCAACGAGGGGAAAGCTTTCTCTCCAGCAGTGTTGCTGGGCAGCCTGACCTTGGTCACGGATCTGCCAAAGAGAACGCGGCTAGAGCATCAGGCCAGCGTGGGAAGCCAGCGCTGAAAGCGGAGGAGAGGCCAAGCCTCCCAGCACAGCCTCACCAACAGGCTGCAACCTGCCTGAAATGAAGTGATGTGCGCTGACGGTCCCCTTCTCGGTGCAAGTCCATTTGATAGGGTTTTCTGCCACTTGGCACTGAAAGATGCTTGCCAATACCCTCATCCTGACACCTCCACTTCTTATTAGTCTGCACACAGAATCAAGCAACCACGGCGTCCTGAGAAGGGTTCTTGTGTGCATGCGCAGTGACACGGGCCCTTTCTCCCTGCCCCCTCCCACGTAGTCCCGATTCCACGGGCAGCAGTGAAGGAGGGACACCTCTTTGGCCAGCCCAGTCCACGGGAGTCACTCTCTGTCCGAGACAAGGGAAGAGGAAGATGCTCGTGGAGGCCCTGGGAATGAAGCTGTGAGGGACACAGGGGGGCTGCCCAGCCTCCTCCCTGAAGAATGGGGCCACAATTAATGACATGGGTGTCTTTTTCGTTAAAGAGCACCCTAGCCTCCCACTCCCTCCGGCCTCACCTTGCAACAATACTCACAAGGGAAAGGATCTTTTTTCTAGGAAAATATGCAACCTGTCCTCCAGCAAATGAAACCCATCACTTATAAGGAGAGGAGTAAAGTCAATCATCAGTAGGGATGTAAATTTCTCAAAGATCAGGCTTTCAGGTTTACTAAAATAGAGCAGTAGCTCATCATGATAAAGAATAGTAAGTTCTTAGGATCACAATTTTATTCTTATGACCTAGAAAACCAACACTGTGTTTTCTTAGCCTGGCGCTATAATTTAGAACAGATCATTTGACTTCCCCTATCAGGGAACTGACTCTGATATCTGTCAACTCTATCGTGTTCTACGTCTGCAAAAAAATTTTTCAGGAGTTTTCCTTATACTTTAAGAAAGCCTAGAGTAGGGGCACCTGGGTGGCTCAGCCTGTTAAGCGACAGACTCTTGGTTTCAGCCCAGGTCATGATGTCGGTCAAGGTTATGGGATCGTGCTGAGCGTGGAGTCCGCTTCAGATTCTCTCTCCCTCTCTCACTCCCCCGCTCGCCAGAATGCTCTTTCTCCCAAATAAATCAATAAATAAATGTTAAAAAAAAAAAAAGGAAGAAAGCTTAGAGTAATTTGGTGTTTGCTCCCTTAAACTCTGAAATACACCTTAAACTATCAACACGCCCTCCTTGAGTCCTCCAATTTTTTTAACTCTTAGCAATGCCTGCACATCCCACATCATACAAAAGGATGTGCTTTGGAATGTCAAGGCTCCCGGGGTTTCTTATCAGAGCTTCCAAGAATCAACACAACATTGTAAAGAAGTTTAAGACTCACAGACACACAGCAGCTAGCTTGCTTGTCGACAGCACACACCTATTTATTTTTCTTTTCATGTTGTGATACTGTTAGTGTCGCAGTGTTCTTATTTGTAAGTTTTAGACATCAAAAACACAACAAAGGTAAAGCTACATAATAAATCCTTAATCTTGATAATCTCCAAACATTTGAACAGATGTCTATAGACCTGTATTATTTTTCTTAAATCTGCCAAAACTGAGACATTAAAATAGATCCCTGTTCCTTAAATATTTTCTTCCATAATAGAAGTTTTGATTAAAGTGACTTTCTTTGAGCCGAATCAAATTATTGCATTATTTTCTAATGCTAATTGGGTTCTTTTTAGTAAATGTACTGGCCTTTAACTCAAAACCCTACCCGCCATCCTTAGTACAGTCTTCCTGGGCACCAGGACAGGGGAGAGGCTGCGGGTTCGGGACGGCTGCACTCCAGCACCTGCAACACAGCGTCTCTGGCTCGAGAAGGCCATAGTTTCAACAGGGAATGGGGCGAATGTCGGATTTCTTAATCGCTCACATGCTCAGAAATCCAAACTGGAGAATATCCATTTTACACAATAGTTGATAATAAATGAATGACTCGATGCCACATAACTGGATTGCCACCTAATCCACCATGTGCCTGGCTTATAAGGATGGACGGTGGTGGTTCCAAATCCCTTCCGCAGCTCTCTCTACCCATGCACACCCTTGGGACACGCCAACACACGCGCAGGCACACAGCGGTCTCTCCCCCACCCCTGCCATCCATTCACCACTCCCAGAAACACTGTGCTTAGCTTAACTTTATCAAGTTCTCTGGTTGCCTGGGGATTTATAGATGTTAAAATAAAAAACTAATTAGAACTGTGAGTCCTGCAGGCAATGCCTAATTTAATGTCTCAAGGGAGCAGGTCACTCCTGCTGTCATCCAAGTTTGCAATTTCCCTGCTGGCTCAAGCTCCAGAGAAGTCTTCCGTTGGGCCTTGAACACCCCAAGCAAGGGGAAGACAGTGACAGGAGCATGTGGGACACTGGGTCTCAGCCACAGTGCTCAAGGGGCTGCCCAAAGTTACCGAACCCCCACAGATTCCAAATAATGTGGCCAGCCTCATTCCCCAGTGGCCCCATGAACACATGGCATAGAAATTCCTTCTCCCTGGGCAACAGCCACTAAATTAGCTGATAGAACCAGAAGTGATAGAGTATGTGAAAGCCACATCTCAATAAAATTCAAGAAGACGTGAATTTAAGTTTCAGACACACTGTTTATCATATGCCCTGAAATAACACATCCAAAAATAATTCTATTTGCCTGTTCAAAAAGCAAACTTTTTCGCGTTTCTCTCCATGAGTTAGCTACAACTAACACACCCTCCATGTGCATCTTACCCAGAGTACTACGGAGTATTGAAAGGACGGTCCAGATAAAATACATTACACCATTTTTTTGTCCTACAACTATGCTACAGGGCAATAAAACCTTTGTAGTTACCATTTGTACCTGAAAAAAAATCAATATTAACTTGTAACATCTTAGTGTCTAAGCTCTGATCAAACAGTTAATGACCAAGTCAACCATAGGTGCATTAAGCTGAATAATTAAACAATCATGTAGGCCTATTGAACAATGCCCTGCGTAACAGTAAAAAGGGCATGCTGTCATCCTCCCTTTTTGTAGTATTTACAAGTATAATTTTTCTTAACCCATCATAAAAGACATCTTTAAAGCATGTAATCCTATGCCACAGAACTCAAACAAGGAATGACAAGGATGTCTATTTTGAAGGAACATATTACATTTGGTCTAATGCCTTTCAGAAATAGGTCAACATAAATAATTCCGTTTTTTTAAAAGTTATTCAACACAAAGCAACTGTGAGCAAAGCAACAGCTCCACAATGGGCCATAGGTGACAGGTGGGGTGGGGGCCCTGCAGAAGTTACTCTGAAGGATTTTGTATGTTGAAGGCAAGACTTTCAAGGCTCTAAAAAGTTAGTGGGAAGAGGCCCTTGGATCTATTACTTCCAAATTGCTTGAGCTGTATTATTCTTTTATATTAAGGGGGAAAATTCAACTTAAAATTTGCTCAGTTCATTGAGATGTTCCTGCTAGTGAATAGGTCCATTATGAAGTACTTTTGAACGATTTGGGTTTTTGGTTTTTTTTTTCCCCAAATCAACTCAAAGAAGCAGATTTTCATGACCTCCAGTCCTCTCCCCAGAACATCCTTCCAGGCCTGGAAGGGTCGCTGATAACATATCTTCAAGTCATTTCGTTTGTTTTTTGCTTAAAGAGACTCCCCAAATTGTATAAGCTGTCTCTGTTCTTGCCTGCCACTCTGTGTTAAGAGTCACCATGGGCTTTGTAAATTTTTTGGAGGGAACATGTTTTTGTTTTCTCTGTTTCCAAAAGCATCCTCACCACCTCAGTGCTTCTGGGAAGTACATTCAAATACTATAAATATGGGTCTGTTTATTGGTTTTATTGAAGGCTCTTTCCAAAAAGTCAGAACTCTCTTGCTTGCTAAAACATGTATCCATATATTGTGTGCTCATTCTCCCCAACACGTTTCACTGTATCAGGAATGGACCCCCCCATTCACCTGCTCCCCAGGCTCAGCCTCTGACACGCTCCCTTCCTGCCCGAGGCTGACAGACTCAAAAGACTGGGCTCACTCGAGACAAACACAAAGCAGGCTACTGAGACAAAGAAAAGCCTGAACCACTGAAAACATTGGAAGGCATTTTGTCCATATCAGTCAAGGTGAAATTTCTTTACAAACTATATTGAGCCTCTTAACACTCATGACATTACTGGAGATTGAGTACGTTCAGTAAGCAATAAAGAATTTTGATGACACTTAGCAAATAATTACAAGAATCCATGTCCACTGAAATAACAAGACTCCTGAAAAACAAAACCCTCGAGAAGAGACATATGACAAAAACATTTACTTCAGTAAACGCTCACGGAGCGCCTGGGTGGTGCAGTCGGTTAAGCAACCAACTCTTGATTTTGGCTGAGGTCATGATCTCAAGGTCATGAGATCAAGTCCCATGTGGGGCTCTATGCTGAGTGAGGAGTCTGCTTAAGATTCTCTGCCTCTCAGCCCAGAGAATGGGAGAAGATATTTGCAAAGGACACTACAGATAAAAGGCTGGTATCCAAGATCTACAAAGAACTTCTCAAACTCAATACATGGGAAACAAATAATCAAATCAAAAAATGGGCAGAAGATATGAACAGATACTTTTCCAATGAAGACATACAAATGGCTAACAGATACATGAAAAAAGTGTTCAAAATCATTAGCCATCAGGGAAATTCAAATCAAAACCACATTGAGATACCACCTTACGCCAGTTAGAATGGCAAAAATGGACAAGGAAAGAAACAACAAATGTTGGAGAGGATGTGGAGAAAGGGGATCCCTCTTACACTGCTGGTGGGAATGCAAGTTGGTACAGCCCCTTTGGAAAACAGTGTGGAGGTCCCTTAAAGAGTTAAAAATTGAGCTACCCTATGATCCAGCAATTGCACTACTTGGTATTATCCCAAAGAGACAGTCGTAGTAAAGAGAAGGGCCATAGGCACCCCAATGTTCATAGCAGCATTGTCCACAATACCTAAATTGTGGAAGGAGCCGAGATGCCCATCAACGGATGACTGGATTAAGAAGATGTGGTCCATATATACAATGGAATATTACTCAGCCATCAGAAAGAACGATTACCCAACATTTGCAGCAACATGGACGGGACTGGAGGAGATTATGCTAAGTGAAATAAGTCAAGCAGAGAGACAATTACATGGTTTCACTCATTTATGGAACTTAAGAAATAGCAGGAAGATCAGTAGGAGAAGAAAGGGAAGAATGGAGGGGGGGCAAACAGAAGGGGGAATGAACCATGAGAGACTATGGACTCTGGGAAACAAACCGAGGGCTTCAGAGGGGAGGAGCGTGGGGGAATGGGATAGGCCGGTGATGGGTATTAAGGAGGGCACATATTGCATGGTGCACTGGGTGTTATTCGCAAATAATGAATCTTGGAACACCACATCAAAAACTAAGGATGTACTGTATGGTGACTAACATAATAAAAAATTATTATAAAAAAAAAAGATTCTCTGCCTCTCCCTGTGCCCCTTCCACACGTGTGCCTGCACACTCTCTCTAAAAATAAATAAATAAATACATGCTGTGATTTTATACTTCTTAGTAATTATAGCATTATGTGCAGTTACTAAGTTCTGCACGCATATTTTTTAGTCCAAATTATTAAGGCTAATCATGTCACCAGGTTAGGATGATTCATAGTGTACAAGGGTCTCACTATTATATCAAACCGTGCATGTTATTTATATATTAAAAGGATAAGACTGTGTGATAATTTCTGTTACAGGATTATATTAATGCACTCTCATCAAAGAAGATACAGTAAGGCATTAGCACATAAAGAAGCCAAGGCTCCAATGAAGGAAGGGTGCAGCTCTGGTGCAAATCTTCAAACTGAAGCGCTAGTGGGTTTATTGCTTAGGTCAAACACTACGTAGCCCATGAAGATCATGGGTGGGTTTCCCAAGGCGGCCAACAAGCTGGGCTTGATCCACACCCCCAGTCATGGTCAGACACCTCTCATATGTATGTAGGATTTACTGGGAAAGAGGACAGGCGTCAATATATAAAAACAAATTCCGATGATCACTCCTAGAACAGCAATTCAAAGCGTATACCCCACCAGTAGTGGGCCAGGAATATATATCTTTCTTTCTTGCAGAGAGAAGGGCACTTTTGATGGGAAGAAATCACAAGGAAGCTTCTAGAGAAAATTACAAGTACTGAGATATAACAAAGTGAAAACAAGTCAGTCATACTCACTACACTGAATCCCTGGATCTGCAAAAATGTCATCATTTGTATCAAATAATCACCATCAACGACTGAAATTTCTAACATAGGCTTATATGTTACTTGCATGGGGAAAACAATTCAGCTGTGAATTAACTTTCAATCGTGTTGTTCCCAAGAGGGGAGGGGGTACACACTACCCTTCTGAGTGATGTACAGTCTGGGAAACAGCCTTACAACATTAAATACACAATCAAATCTTAACATTTTCATACTCAGATTATATCTCTTCTTCCTCCCAAAGGGTCTTGGAATTCATAAAGGAATCGTGGATTCACAAGAATAATTGTAAAGCAAAGAGCTATCACCTTCCTCCATTTGTGGCTCTTGGTAGGAAGTGAAGGAGCCAACAACAGCCTACATAACAACTTCAGAAAGCAGGGCTCTAACTTGGAATCTATATTCTAACTTCCCTCTTGCGTTATTTAAGAGGACAGATGCATATTAGAACACTCTCGTCTTGACTCAGGACAGAGCATTCTAGAAGGAAGACCAGGGATATGTTCACATTTTTAAAAAATATCAGGTCCTAAGCCATATTTTGGGGAATGCAGCTTGTTTTATCTCCAAAAAGACAGAGAATACAGAGCCAACAAAACAAGCCCATGGTCATGGCCATTTAGAAACATTTTCCCTCCTGATATAAAATTTCCCACTGATTAAAGTGATTCATATCATACATGTGTAATCTCTGGGATGTCAAATCTTTCAAGCGAGTCCTGTTCCTTGAGAGGATCTCTTAGGCTGGAAGCTCCCCTGGGCTGACCCCTGGCTGACTGATTTACTTCTCAGAACCTCCTCTAAAGACAGTAACTATGTCTTTGGGTCCATTTGGGGAGAAGGTCTTTGCCTTTTTTTACTCATATACAACTCTCATTAATTTATTAGTGCTCAAGAGTATTTCATTTTTGTTCATTTTAAAGTCCTGTCTGAAAGGATTACTTGAGTTTTGAAAACACTAAAATGGGGGTGGGGGGGGCGGGCAGGAAGATAGCCAAAGAAACTTCAGCAATATTGATGTTCCTGATTTCTTGTTTGTACCTTAAATCCCACACTGCTGGCAAACTCCTCTAGAACTTCTCAAATGATGGGGCAGAACGAAAAAGACCCCTCAGCCTTGACTTAGTAATAACAGACTGCAAATACACATTGATGCACCTTGCTTGTACTCACACAAAACACACACTTCCCAAATCTGCAGGAGTTAAAGAAACACTGAATTGGTCAAACTAGCTAATCTAGACATGAGATTCATTCACCATTTACTTCTACTGCTACAAATGATGCGGCCGAATGAGATTACTGAGAAATTATCAAAGGCGATCTAGTGTGGTCTCTATGCATCTTTAAATCTGCAAAGTCATTTAAATACGTACTCGATGCCGGAAGAGTATCATCTTTGTGGTGATCTGATCAAGGACTTTAACTTTAGTATCTAAAATGTCCTTAGCAACGCAAATGTACCTAGGTTCTGTAATTTACTGAACTTTTCACAAGAGTACTAAATACGCGTAAACACACAGAGGCTGAAAAGCAAAAACTAGCATCAGCATCTGGAGAGTCAGCCAGAGACCCAGAGGGACAGAGCGTGGAGACAAAGCCGGCTCAGACGTGAGTATCAGACGCACACCAGCCCCGAACATGTGACTCCTAAGAAGGATGCCTGTGTGAAAGAGCCTTGATACCTCCATGGACTTCAGGGAATGAAATACTAACTGAAAATAAATACCAAAACAACTGATCGTGCCCATATGCTGTAATCACAATGAAGGAGACAAAAAGGCAACACGGCACTCTGCTTTCTCTCATGGGAAGGATTTTTGAAGCCACGTTTCCTTTAAGTACGAGTGACCTCCAGTGACTTTTTAATGGTACCTCGGAGTGGTACGTTGAATCATTCTACAATTTATCAATATCAACAAATCATTTAGTAGTGGTCGTTTTGAATTTGTTAGCAAAATGACAAGTGCTCTATTGCAGGTTTAAGGATTTGATTTTATGTAAATGCCCCCATCGTAATTAATTCAGAACAGTTGTCACACTAAGCTAAATTAAAATTGTGTCTGAAACACAGGGCAGTATTTGTTTCAAGGAGATTAAGGCTCATTTTTAGGAGTGACTCATACCCAATATGGCATTAAATGAGCTGATACTAGATTATGCACCACAAAATCATCACAGCCCTGCAGCATCCATGGATGGATGAGTAGGAGAGTGACTTTACGTGTAACGCTTTTTCACTTTAGCAAACTTCCCAGTGAGGGCAGAGTTGGGCCCCCAAGAGCTAAATCTGGATACCCAACAGCAAGGTCAGTTTCTGAACAAGCCTGCCACCACTTTCTTGAAATGCACAGTAGCTTGTCCTAAGCCCTACACCTGATTTTTTTTTTTTTTACTTTTTTTTTTTTCTTGAAGGGAATGGGGCAGGGAGAGAGGACAAGGGAGACCTTCTTAAAACCCCGCAAGGAAAGAAAAGCCTCGGCTGGAGATTTCAATCTGAACAACACTCTTAAAACTTTTTCTGATGTTCAGAGTCAAATCCCTCCAGGTGTGCTGAGTCCATGGACTAGTAGCATCTTTGGATGGGACTCAGCGCGAGCTAGCCCAGCACCCAGAGGCTAATGTATGTAGCCTCCGTGAACCCACAAAATCAGAAAAACGCACACCACAACATGCAAAGCATGGACATAAAATGAGCGCCCGGAGGGCAGGTTGTTTTCCCTCGACCGCGTGAGGGGTCCGGCTTCCCCGAGTTGCCGGGCGGTCCAGAGCGGGGTGGGCTGCGCTGCGGAGCCCGGCGACGCGGCCGGACTTCCCCGCCCCGGATTCCGCAGAGCGCCCACTGCAAACCCGTGCGCTAATGCAGGACCCGCCGTTTCCCACTGACACGGTTCCTACAGAAAGCATTTACACCGCAAGCAGATAAATGACCACGCCGGCCTGCTGGCCTCCCATCATCCGAAGCTATTCCCTTGCTGGACTCTCCGCGTCTCCGTATTCTCATGCTGATTTTAGGTTCTACTAGAACTTGAGCTTTCTCAATGAAGATTCAGCTCACAGACAAAAAAGTCAAATACAGGTTTTGCCGTCTTTCTGACTTGGCAGGAGGAAAAAGCATGATAAACCATCTCATCTTGGCGCTGGTACTTGGAGATTTTTTTTTAATGCCTCATTTTCAAAAACATGCCAGCGATCCCTTCTGCAAATATTCGTTACTAATAACACAAATTCTAAGTTGTCAAGACAAGTTTTAAAAGATGTGCCGTACTCACAAGTATTCCCTGCCACTACTGGGCTCCAGGGTCGAGCAGACAAAAGAAAGAGCATCCCGAGGAAGGCTCCCGCGGCGGGGTCCATGGTCCCCCGCCCTAGGACCCGAGGCGTCCGGCAGCGTCTCCGCGCGGGCCTGCCCGCTCGCTCCCGGCCGGGGTCGCGCTGCCTCCTCCGCGCTCTGCGGACCCGCGCGGCCGGCGGGCGGGAGCCCCACCTGCGGCCACACCCACCCCCGCCCTCCCCGCGCCCGCGCTGCGGGCTCGCGCGGCCCCGGGCGCCCCTGGCGGCGACGGGCGGAAGTGCGCTCCGACCGCGGCCGAGCTGCCACCTGCGCCGTCTGGGGGGACGGCGGGGGTCGCCGCGCCTCCGCGAGCCCCGCTCCTTCATCTGCGGGTCTCCCACTCCCGACCGTGCGCGGTTCCACGAACCGCAGTCTGAGGAGGCGAGCGTCCCCGACGCGATGATGCTGGAGCATCCGCAAGGCACGGAGCATTAGCACTGACACTGGGAAAAGGGTCTTCCGTGGTTGGGGGCGGGGGGTTAGTGGAAAAGATGAAGCTGGGAGAGAAATAACTAATAGGGTTGGAAGAAAACGTTTACATGTATTGAAAACTCTTGTAAAGAAGATTTCTTGTCTTCCGAACTCATTTAATGATTCAGAGTAACAACACCTAATGAATTCCATATTCACGGATCAAATCGTGTTTAATATTTGTTAATATTAAATATTTGTTAATATTTAATAATAATAATAAACTTTCCCAGTGCTGTATGTCCACTTATAGGTCAAGAAGGCTGGGGAAAAAATTTTTTTAAAGATTTTATTTATGTATTTGACAGAGAGAGACACAGAGAGAGAGGGAACACAAGCAGGGGGAGTGGGAGAGGGAGAAGGAGGCTTCCCGCTGAGGAGGGAGCCTAATGCGGGGCTCGATCCCAGGACCTGACCTGAGCTCAGTCATGACCTGAGCTGAAGGCAGATGCTTAACAACTGAGCCACCCAGGCACCCCTGGAAAATTTTTTAAATATATTTTTATTTTATTTTATTTTATTTTATTTCTATTCTATTCTATTCTATTTTTTAAACCCTACCCCACTTGAGCCATGGTGTCAGCATTTTATTATGGATATTACTGCATGGAGATTTGAGGGCTATGACCAACAGACAGATAAAACCATAAACTGCACCCTAACAGAAGGAGTATTGTTCCAAATGCCATCGCAGAAGCAACCTTATACCAAGTAGGTGAATTGAACAGATTTAATTGAAGAACGAAAGCTTTTGAAACAACTTGTATCTACTGTATGTGTATTGCTTGCCACTCAGATTCTTTCGTAACAGTTCCCCAAAGGAAAATATTTTTTAAATGATGGAATATTAAAGGAAAAGCATATCCAAAAAAGGGGAGGGTACTGCACAGCATAAGACAAAAACCAAAGGGCCATGGAGAGAGAAGGATTTCAAGACCCATGACTTGGAACTCAGTTGCCAGCTTAGTGGCCTCGTCTCCTCCCTGAAAGGGCTCCCAGCAGATGTAAATCCAGGAGTTATGAGCGCAGCATCACTGATCAATACTCCCCTAAAACTGTGATCAGACTCGTGACAAATGTGCTGAGATTGGGAAACAGGCTCCAGGCATTCTTGAACCTTCCGAAGTGATCTGAATACAAAAGGAACTTTAACCTTTAGCAGAGTCCCACTTGCCTGACAGCAAAGCATGCAGAAAAGGTTGTTTTTATTGTTATTTTGCGGGGGGGGGGGGGGCGTGGAGGGGAGAACAAAACCAGAAATGGAAAATTTAAATAGCTTTGCCAAAGTCATAGAATTAACAGCTAGAAGTGCTGAGGATTAGACCAAACTATAGAGATCCTGATCCCAACTTTACAACTTTCTCCACCCCCACTTGGGCCCCTGGGAATCAGGAACACTTCCCACCCTCCCCAGGAAAAGGCAGTGACAGCAAAAGATGTTCAGAAAGTGTATTTGGAACCTTACAAAGAGTCACAGGCATTGCAATGACCTTCATTCGTTCATCAGACACTTCTACGGGGCCCACCAGGAGTCCCGGGACTGGAGCATTTTATTTCTAATTTTGTAAAGCAAGTATCAATTAACGATTTACATTAGGGGTCCAAAATATTTTTGAAACAACATATAGACCAAGCACTGTGTGTGTGTGTGTGTGTGTGTGTGTGTGTGTGTGTTCTTAGTCTAAATAAATGGTCACAACATTCCTATGAAGTAAATACTGTGCCCATTTAACAGATAGGCTGGACCTCAGAGAGAGTAAGGGATGTGTCCAGAGTCACACATCAAGCCAGGATTGGAAACCAGGTTACATGAGCTCTGAAAACACCTTTCACAGAGACAGTGTCTGTGCAATGGAAAAGTTGTCACCCTGTGAACACTGTACTCAGTAGTTCGCAGGAAACCCATTTAGAATGCATTAGTAAGCACCTCAATAATTGATGCCAATAAAACCAAAAAGGACAATGATGGTAAATCACCTGAGCAGGCATTACGATGGGTTTTTACAAGTCAGATGAGACCCAGCAACAGAAGGGAGTGAGACCCCGGGCGGCCTTCCCCCTGCAGTGCACAGTATTGAGCTGTTAACAAAAATCCAACTGAGTAAATTTTAAAGTCTATTTGACTTTATTAATCGATTCAGTAATCCAGCAACATGCCATCTAGCAAGCAGAGGAGGGACTTTCAAAGGGCTCTAGAAAGGGAAATGTTTTTAAAGAAAGGACGAGGGAATCATAAACAGAAAAAAAGGATTATTGGGGGGGGTCATCTTCCTTTAGGGAAAAGGGGTCTTATTAGGTGGATTACTTCATCTTCCCTTGGGGTTGGAGAGAGCCCATGTGACAGATTACATTATTACCTTATTGATGCTGACCAGAAAAGTCCTGACTGATCAGTTAAGGCTATATTTCTGGGGGAAGTTGAAACTTTAATTAGTTAGGTATTAAGCCCCTGTTTGGTGGCTTGGTCTAGCATAAGTGTCTCCATTTTGGGCATGTGGCTTTCTTTTAAAGAAATGCTGGACCAGGGCACCTGGGGGGGCTCAGTTGGTTAAGCATCTGCCTTCAGCTCACGTTATGATCTCAGGGTCCTGGGGTCAAGCCCCACGTCGGGCTCCGAGCTCAGTGAGGAGTCTGCTTCTCCCTCTCCCTCTATCACTCCCCCCGCTTCTGCTCTCTCTCTCTGTCAAATAAATAAGTAAAATCTTTTTTAAAAAATTTTAAAAGATAAAAGAATGCTAGACTGGATATCAGCACTGGGGTCACGGCATGACCTCCCAGGACAAGGGAAGCCCCAGGTGAGGAAGGCTGGAGATACCACGTTGGAGCAGTGCCCAGAGCGGAGACCTGCTAGCAGGTGGCCCATGTGGCTCGTCCATTCATCCCTCTCCAGCTTTCTCCTCTAGTAGGAGACTTAGTGGCTTGCTGTCAGTTTTTTTGTGTGTCTAACAGGGATCATAGCCAGTCATGGAGCCGTTATAAAATTGCAGGTTTGAAAGCCCCACAGAAGGCTGGAGGCTGCAGCGCGGACCAGCTGCAGAGCCGCCGTGGGAGCAGGCAACAGCCGTGAGACCCTGCCAGCTGCTCAGCACCTGGGAGCCTCAGCTTCCTCGTCTGTTTGATAAGGTAATCAGCGTCTCTCCACAGAGGATGAATGCAAGCATTAAAGGAGAAAATGTATGTTGAGTGCTCAATGTCATGCCCATCGAGAGGGCCCTGGATTGGGTGGGCGTGGCACTGGAGCTCTGGGCTCAGAGAAGATAGGATGCCAGCCCAGGTACCACCGCCAACCACTAGAAGTCAGCTCACTCCATTCCCTGACCCTTCTCCATAGCCCTTTGCTATTTTAAGTAGGAAAGATGAAAAGAAAAAATGTAGAGACGTAATCTTGCACATTTCTATAGCTGATGATTCAAACCCACAAATTGTGCGCGTGCGTGTGTGTGGCTGCAGTCAGAGTTGATACAGAACACAAAAGAGAACTTAATATCAGCATGAGTCACAAACAAAAGACCAGAAATGCTCTGCTGATGTTCAGAAGGGTGTGGACACTCATGTCCTTGCAGACGGGGTACGTACAGAACTATTCTAAGTGAAACCCATAGCATTTCCTGACCAATGTCCTCTGTCCTCCCTGCACACCTGGGTCCACCCTGTCCCTGAGCAGAAGGACCAACTTGCCTGACCAGACTAAAGACTCTTCTAAAGGCTCTCCACAGATTGAAACATGATTCCATTATCCCCTCTTCATTCAGCAATTTTTTCCCATAAATTCTTATTTCTGCATGTTTTATTTAAATCTAGAAATACATTTAACTTTACTCTCATAATGGGAACAGATTTGTCATTAAATCCTCTGAAAGTTAGAATACTGTGAAGAAAATATAATAGTATTTCTATTAGGAGTAATTTTTCCCATAAGCCCCTGAGTAACAAATCCTGAAGAACAATTATCAAGAGACAGACTCCAGCGAGAATAAATGTCACATGTGTGATATAGGACACACTGCACAGCATCTTTCCAGGTTCTCTCTGATGAGCTGTGTTCCCTATAATTAGTCCTTGGAAAGCCAGGGTTTTAACAGCCAAACGATTATGCATCTGATTACATAAATCTCAGCTACAAGAATAGTCAACCTCATACTTCTAACAAATTCAGTCTGCTTCGACCCAGTAGGACTTTTTGTGACAACCACTGGTGCCTAAGATAACCTAAAATAAGCCACAACCAAGAACTTGAAGTATAAAAACAAGACTGCATGGTATTTCCCAAAGTGCGTGAGGAAGCATTCCACAACTCCCAGATCATCACACACGTTCCCTGACATTCTGGCTTGGATAGGATCAGAGACACTTAAAATTAAGATGGCGCTCAGAGTCAGCTGCCCAGCACTCCACCCAGTTCAAACACTACCCTCCCCAGCACCAATCTTTGCACATGCCCACGGATGGCACACCTTTGAGGAGAGAAAGGAGATGCTAGGATTTTCTCCAATAACGACCCACCAGGGGATATATTCACGGGATCAACGACACGAGTTCTCACAAACATTTCTTTTCTTTAAAAAAAAAAAAATTAGAGATCTATTTGTACATTTTGAACCAAATTTCTAATTCTATGGAAGGCATGAAAAGTACCTCTGATTTTTTTCCTCACTTCTTTGGGGATAGAAGGAAGGAGGCAGGGTGGAGTGTATCTAAGAAGGTGTTTTTTTTTTCACTTAAAATTAAAATCAACATCTGATCTTGACTTAAGAATTTTAAGAGTCCTCCTCCTCGAAGGGGCACGATTTTGAAATATGATTTTATACACTCAGAATCTAAATTGTACCTCTTTCAATATAGACAGCAAAAATAAATAAATAAATGAATCCATTTGGGTTGAGAGATCTCGTTTCCTAAATGGAGCTTTTAGGGCAAAAACAAAATGCCAGTTAATATACTGCAGTCTGAGGAGAGTTTGAGTAGAAACCGAAAGGGAGTTAAAATTTTTTATGAGTTTAGCTGTTGAAATTGTTATGCTTAATGGTGAAAAGCTAAGAAACTCTTTTTCCAGAAGCACATACTTAATCTCTAAGTCGTGGCCACCTCAAACAAGTTAAAAAAAATGTTAAAAAAAAATGAAGAAAGAAAAGAAAAGAAAACGGGGTCAGTGTGAAGTCTTGGTTTTATTACAGGGTAAGACAAGTAATAATATCATCTTGAGCATCCAATTCCAGGTGTAAAACATACTTTCTAAATGTGGTTGAGAATAAAGTTGGCTCTGGTCTCAATGTGACATCTACCAAAAGGCCCTGATAGTGAATCTACACATATTTTGTACGCTGCCATGAAGAGGCATAAAGTTTGGGAACATTGTTGCATTTTTTTCTCCTTTTGGGTTAATACTTGGATAAGAAATTGCATTAATTTTCTCATCTTTTTTTTTTTTTCGGTTAAAGGTCTTACAGTCCTATAAGGAAATAATGCTCATAAATGCAAGTTACGTTGCTGTGATCACTGGTGAAGAAACATTATCATTTTTGATAAATTTGTATTTGAGCCTTTTTTTGACAATAAAGCATGCTCCAAACTGTGTTGAATTTAAGAATACTGAAACTCGGGGCGCCTGGGTGGCACAGCGGTTAAGCACCTGCCTTCGGCTCAGGGCATGATCCCGGCGTTATAGGATCGAGCCCCACATCAGGCTCTTCCGCTATGAGCCTGCTTCTTCCTCTCCCACTCCCCCTGCTTGTGTTCCATCTCTCGCTGGCTATCTCTGTTAAATAAATAAATAAAATCTTTAAAAAAAAAAAATACTGAAACTCACCACAAAGAGATCACACCCATAAGGAAGGCAATAATAATAATAATAATAATAATAATAATAATAATAATAAATATTGATGAAGACGTAAAGTAGAAGTCCTTGTACACCCCTGGTGGGAATGAGAACTGGTGCAGCTGCTTTGGAACAAGGTCTGGGCATTCTTCAAACGGTTAAATGTGGAGTTACCATAACACCCAACAGTGTGACTACTAGATACATATGCAAGAGAAATGAAAACATGCCCCCACACAAACTTGAGCACAAATGTTTACAGCAGCATTATTCACAAGAGCCAAAAGGTGAAAACAACCCAGATGTCCATCAGCACATGAGTGGATAAACAAAATATGGTCTATTCATACAATTAAATACTATTTCGCCTTTAAAAGGAAGGAAATTCTGATGTATACTATAACATGGGAGAATTTAGAAGACATCGTGCTGAGTGAAATAAACCAGTCCCAAAAGACAAAACATGATATGATCCCCCTTCTCTAAGGGAACTTTCAGAGACAAAAGAAGAGACAGAAAGTAGGTTAGTGGTCACCAGAGGCTGTGGGGAGGGAGGATGGGGAGATAGTGTTTAAAGCATACAGAGTTTCATTTGGGGAAGACGAAAAAGTTCTGGAAGGTATAGTGGTGACGGTTGCACAGCATGGTGAATGTAATGCCCCTGAATTATATGCCTAAAAATGATTCAAAGGGTGAATTTTATGTTATGTATATCGTATCCCAGTAAAAAAAAAAAAAAGAAAATATACCTTCATAGATACAAAAGTTGTAACTTTAGTAGACTTACAGGTCTTAATTTGGATTAATTTCAGTTATTAAAACGTTGATTGGGGAAGAAATACTACCGAAGTATTGATGCATACTCCAACACGGAGGAGCCTTGAAAACATGCTAAGGGAAAGCCAGCCCTAAGGATCATGTATTATATGAACCCACTAATAAGAATTTCTCAGAAGAGACAAATCTATAGAGACAGAAAGTAGACTAGCTATTGCTTAGGGCTGGGGGGGGATAGAAGAATGGGATGATAACAGCTAAGGGGAGAAAGGTTTCTTTGGGGAGGAATAAAAATACTCTAAAATGGATTGTGGAGATGAATGTACAACTCATTGAATACATTAAAAGCCATTGACTTGGACACTTTAAAGAGGTGAATTGGATGGAAGGTATCGCAAAGCTATTTTTAAAAAAGAATACAGGAACTCTAGAAATACACTGAACCCATTACTTGACTATAGCTATTCCAAATAGAAATTTAACTGACAAAGGAGAGTTTACAACCATAGGCGGCCCTGTCAGTTATTTACTGCCATAATAATGCTGTTGCACAACCTCAAACCTCGGTGGGACACGCTGCCATACCAAGCTCCCCAGGCTCAAGGCCACGGTCGGCTCAGCAGGTGCTCCGGTCTCACCTCACCTGTCTTGAGGACACTGGCCACTGGCTGATCTAGAATGGCCCCATCTGGGATGACTCAACTCCTGTCTCACCATGCGGCCAACAAGCCCAGGCACCTCTTATAATGGTGATGCAGAAGCAAGAGAAGACATAGGAGAAAGTGCAAGGCTAATCCAAGATCAGTTACCACTTTGACGAGCGTTCCACTGACCAAAGCAAATCTCATGGCCTCAGAATCAAGGGTCAGGAGAGCAGATTCTGCTTCACCTTTATTTTCCCCATTTCCACTTACAATTGTGTCAGGGACTTTGAGATGTCTTGCTTTATTTCCATTTAATCTTGATTTAAATAATAGTCACATTTAAGATGTTTATAATTCAGCTTGAATAATGACTGCATAATTCAGGTAGATTCAAAAGCAATAGAATCTATTTGTAACAGCAAATTCTGACCTAAATGCCACCAGACGATGCTGAATGTGACGGGAACCTTGACTGTGTCTGGTATCTTCTCCGTAAAGCGTCTTTGTAGCAGACATCTTTGTTGCAAGTGTGTTCACCACAAGCGTTTTTGCTGCATAATTAGCAGCAAAGCGCTTTTGCCATAAAAAATTTCAAGAGATTAAAAAAAATAGCTGGTTGGCAGTTTGGTTTCATTTCACCACTGACATGCTACTCTCATTTTTATGGCATATAAATCTTAACCACCAGAGTGCTCCATAGAGTGGCACGGTTCTGAACCTACATCGCCCGTAGAACTTTGGAACGTCCATCAACCGACGCGTTGGCAATATGCCAAAAGCAAACAACAGTGTGGAAGGCTTTCACAACACACTACAAAACTCAGTTGCAAATATGTATCCTAGTATTTAGAAACTGGTACTCCCCTTAATGAAAGAAGGAATTTTAGAGGGAAAGACAGTGTGATGCCAAATGAGGCGACAACTCGACAGGCACACACGCACACACACACACACACACACACAAAGTATGAACAAAGACTTTAAGACAAGTGTTTAGGTACAGTCCAGAAAATAAAATCAGTTATATGCAGTGTTGCCATGAATCTACACACATTTTAAATGTATTCAAATATTTTGTACATCTCAACAAAGTCTTTTTAATTTGGCATTGATTTTTCATGTTTCCTTGTGTCCTTTTTAATGAATGTCTCTCTTTCATTTTTTGTGATTTTATCTTTTATGGCAAAATTGCCTTATGGCCAATTAGGAATGTGGTGGAAGTGTTTGCTGCAAAAATGCTCATGGCCAAGATGCTTTCGGCAAAACTATGGAGAACCCAACTAGATGACTTGCCTTTTAATTATAGCAAATTTTAGCTTTTACAAAGATAACTACTTTTTAAGTGCTTTTCTAAATATTCTTCTCTTATCACTGAAATGCATGCCTGTATGCACAAGTATAATTGGAATAGGAAAATGTTAGTAACGACCCCCCCACACACACACACATACACACACACACGCTCCCACTGCTCTTGCCTGTGGATGAAAAGTGCCATGTCACTGATATAACAGATGATAACTCTTTCTTTATGTTCATTTATAGGACTCGGTTCATTTTATTTGTGTTGTAATTATAATGTGATGTTATTCTGCATCTTGTTCTGGGTTTGCACGTTTTATTTCCAGAGAGTGGCTTCATATGTGGAAAATGAAATCCTATTTTTGCCTGTCAGTCTAAAACGACTTTGATCCTAAATGGGTCTCACATGGTCCGCCTTGAAGACATTCTTTTTTGTTGTTACATTTTCTGCATGACGGACTGTATCGGTTACATGAATTATGTAACAAATGCCCGCCTATATAGTGTTGGGTATACTTTTTATCCACAGGCAAGAATCAGAAGAAAGAAATGATTATATCATTAGAGTTTTTTTTTTTTTTAAAGTGGTGGCTGTGGTTGGTTTTGTAAGGAGTGATTTAAAAGTGGTGGCTCAAAGTAGGAATCTGAAGCTGGTCCTTTATTTGGAGGCTTAAGTAATTGTACCTGCCAGGAAATAGACCAGGACTCTGCCTCTCACTTCCCTCCCCTTCCATGTGTTTCAATTACCGAGAAGGTTAATGGTGCCGAACAACAGAGGTATGAAGGCGCCTTTCATTACCTTCAGCATCAGAAGCCCCCCCGAGCCTATTTGCCTTCCCTCAGTGTTTATGGGGAAAGACAGAGTGTTCTCTCACACGCCAGAGAACATGAGAACTGACTTCTCACAGCCGAGCAGAACTTTACCAACATTTTCTGGAAAACAATTCTGTCCCTTTCAGAGCCAGCCTGGAATGTAATTTGAACTCGAATACAAAGCAAAACGTCCTTTAAGATGAGTTATGGAATCCCTTAATCTTGTGAAATCAGCAAACTGTCTGTTACATTCTCCCCCATGTTATTTCCAACAATGGCTTAGTTACCGATCAAGCAAAGGCAGAGTAGACAGACTTTCTCTTTGAATTTTTTATACCGAATTAACAAAAATAATTGGGGTGTTAAAGAGGAGAGGACAGTAATAGGCAGAATGCACTAAGACATCTACCTGTGCTGTGTAGGTTTTCTCATCTCGCATCTGTAGCATATCGTGATGCCGCCACCACTGGACTTTAAAGCATTCTACAGATGTCCTTTGTGACCTCTCTTGAAATATTGTCCTCCATGTAGACTCCATCAGGATTAACCTTATATAGAAATAATAGGACCTGTGAGCAGGGCAGGTTTTAAGGGAATGGAAATGAACTTCTGACCCCTACCAAATCTCTCTGGTTAAGCACAGACTTGCTAATATTTAGCATAAGACAAAAACCTTGTTTCCTTTTCCTCGTTAGTGTTTCGAACATGTAACAAAGGCAGTTAATCGTAAGACAGGCAATGTTGCCTTAAATTCTCCCTCCTCAGATCCTCGGCTTTGATCTGGGGAAGGACGTCAAGCCCCAAGAAAGGGTAATGTGCAAAGAAAAGATCACTGGAATAAGGTTGCCAGATAAAATACAGCACACCTACATAAATTTGAATTTCAGAGAAACACGTAGTTTGGGGGTCATATGTATACTAAACACAGATCTGGCATCAGGGTGTACCACAGAGAAGGGGGGATGATAAAACAAAAAAGTGGTCATGGAGGGCATCAAAAATGAACATGACACTTCATAGTTCTCTCTAGGGCAAAGGTAAGGAAACTCTGGCCTAAGGGCCAAATCTGTTTTGCTCCTGTTTAAATAATGTTTTACTGAGGGGCACCTGGGTGGCTCAGTCAGTGAAGCATCTGTCTTCACCTCAGGTCATGATCCCGGGGTCGTAAGATCGAGTCCCCCACCGGGTTCTCTGCTCAGTGGCGAGTCTGCTTGAGATTCTCTCCCACTCCTTCCTGGACTCCTCTCCCTGCTTGCATGCGCTCTCTCTCTCTCTCAATACATAAATAAAATCTTTAAAAAAAATAACGTTTGACTGAGACACAGTCACACCCAGTCATGGGTACAGTCTAGGGCTGCTCTCATTCCACAGTGACAGTTCAGTAGTTGCTACAGATACAATATGTCCCATTGAGCCTAAAATATTTACCATCTGACCCTTGACAGAAAAGGTTAACCAAATTTTGTCCCAGATAAATTCCTGAAATGACAATTGCCATCCTAAATACTTGCCATTCTCATCTTTTCTGAAATGCTCCTTTCCATAGGCATGCCCATAATTTTAAAGCTGAAAATATGTAGGATATTAAATATAATATTATTTTACTCATTGGAATTAAACATAAGACAATAAGGTTACTTCAAGAAAAATAGAGCTTTGAGAAACTTTTATATATGTCAACATTTGTGTTTGGAACTCTAGACAGCCTCATGGCAAACATTTCTCAGCACAGTGAAGCAGAGAATATTATGGAAGATTCAAGGAAATCAAATCCACCCACCCACTAGATCTTCCAATCTTCAGGAGAACATTTCCTACCCGATGTGGTTCAAAGTGGCTTAAAAGAAGCAATTGTTTAATTCTCATGTGGATAACTATGGTTCTGGAAGAATGAAGGAATTGTAGAATTAATCTCCAAGCAGTAAGAAGAAAAGTTGGGCTTGCAAAGTCTGTAATGTGCCAATGAGTAGCGGGAAGAAAGCATGCAGTAGGAAAGTAGGATTTCTAAGAGCCAACACAAGGTTGAAGCCACTTGGTGGGTGGATAACATGAGAGAGGTCTGGGGACCAAAGTCACCCCCTACTGTGGATACAGATGGCAGACAGAAACAAGGTAAAGTCCACATAGCAACTCAAGGTTTGAAAACCTAGTTTGCAAATAGAAAGTGCAGAGAAGAAAATTCTATTTCGAATCTACCTGTAAAATGTATGCATTTAATTTTCAGATTATGAAGTGTCCAAAGGAGGAGCAAGTCTAGACTGTTATGCCTGACCATACCTCAGCTGCCAGGATTCCCCAACACAGCAACTAAGGAGTGACAGCGAAGGTGTGAACCCAGACCACGGCCAATGCCATGGCCGGAGACCGAAGAACACACATGAAGGGATTTCCTGACATGTATGGTAAATAACCCTGCATACAAAGCTTCCAGGCCATGACCTAGATAGTATATGAGAATAAAGAAGAAATAAAGAAACCAGCTGGTTGGCCTTGGGGAGAGAGGACCAAATCAGTTTCAGTAGACTTGAGGTTCCCGGGGCTCTGTGGATAGAGACGGTACAGAGTCCAGCAAGCCAGGACATGATGCCTTGGTGTTCTGCCTGTCACCAGAGTGCTATACACCTCAGTCTGCACACTTCCAATGAGAAAATAAAATTACCTGCATTTTATAAAAACTCTTCATGGAAAATGGCTAGGGCCAGTAACATAATGATAATTCGATAAATGCATATTATTAGTAATAGAAATACCTGTAAGGATCTCCTAAGAACATATTTAATAACCTGATGCATCTTGGGTCACCCATTTCTATCCCAAGGATTTAATCTATCCTACCACATCTTTAGTCTGTACCATAGTCTACCTTCTGTCTGCCAGGCACGCCAGGATGAAATGTTAGTGGTTATGGTCCTATAGTCCTATAGTTTCTTGTTGTAGTGTTACACACGGATGTTTCTCGGGAGTACTTTTTGTATGAATAAACTACTGAAAGTGAGAAACAATTCCTATGAAATGCAGATTAAATTTTAAAGTGTGAACAATTCTATTTAAAAATGAAAGAATTATAGGGGCGCCTGGGTGGCACAGTGGTTAATCGCCTGCCTTCGGCTCAGGGAGTGATCCCAGCGTTATGGGATCGAGCCCCACATCAGGCTCTTCCGCTGTGAGCCTGCTTCTTCCTCTCCCGCTCCCCCTGCTTGTGTTCCCTCTCTCGCTGGCTGTCTCTATCTCTGTCAAATAAATAAATAAAATCTTTTAAAAAAATAAATAAATAAATAAAAATGAAAGAATTATAAGTGAAAATTTGACTAATGTGCTTTTCAGAAGCTATCGAACCTTTTCACAACAGAAAATTTCAAGTTGTGATAGAAACATTCCTTGTGGAAATCACACCTGACAAAAAGAACTCTTAATTAAACATAACATCTCCCATCCAAACACATTCCTTAATAATTACTTCCCTGTGGAATAGGGACATTATCAGATGGGACTGGAATTTGTCAGTTGATAATTTCTCAGTGAAGCACACCTAAGTTAATTAAACCTCCAACATCAAGCAAGAAGACCATCTTGACAGAATCTTATCTGTAGTCAGATGCAGGAGTTGTGGGACCATATTTATAGGGTTTGGAGTGGGAATTCAAATGGTTTAAGGTGGATTTTCCAAGATGGGAATCTGGTTGGGTTTAGAAAAATCTTATGACATAAAAGTAATGATTTGGAGGATGATTATGAAGCATAAAGTCAATTCAGTAGAGAAAGGATAGAATTTTCAAGAAATAGTGCTGAAGCAATTTGATCCTTACATCAATTTTTTAAAAATAAACTTTCATTTATACTTCATACTTTATACAAAAATTAGCTCAAAATGGATCATAGACCTAAATATAAAATGTAAAACAATACAACTTCTAGAAGAAAATATAGGAGAAAATCTTTGTGACCTTGGATTAGGCAAATATTTATTAGATATGAGACCAAAATCACAATATATAAGAAAAGTCAATAAATCAGATTTTTATCAAGATGAAAATGTCTGCTCTTTGAAAGAAGCATTCAGCTAAGAAAACAGAAATAGAAATCATGAACTGGTCAAAAATACTTGCAAGTAACAGATTTGAGTTAAAAAAGAAACTGGTACATATAAATAACTCTTGAAACTCAATAATAAAATCTGAACAGACCAATTTCTGGTAAGGAGATTAGATTAGTATACAAAAACCTCCCAAAAACAACAACAAAAAAGTCCAGGACCAGACAGCTGCACTAGTGAATTATACCAAACATTCAAAGAAGAATAATACCAATCCTCAATCTCTCCAAAAAATAGAAAAGAAGGGAACACTTCTCAATTCGTTTTACAAAAAAATAAAGTTCCCTGATACCAAAACCAGACAAGGATGTTAAAAAAAAAAATTAGAGGTCAATATCTCTGATGAATAGAGACACAAAAAATCCTCAACAAAATATTAACAAACCAAACTGAAAAATACATTAAAAGGATGATAAGCCATGACAAGTGGAATTTATTCCAAGGATGCAAGGATGGTTCAGCATCTTCAAAGCAATCCATGTGATATGCCACAGTAACAAAATGATGGATAAAAATCAGACAGTCATCCAATAGATGTAGAAAAAACATTTGACAGAGTTCAACATCCATTCACGATAAACACTCTCAACAAAGTGGGTATAGAAGGAATGTACCTCAACATGATAAAGGCTATATATGACAACCCCCTAGATAACATTATACTCAATGGTGAAAACCTGAAAGCTTTTTCTCTAAGACCAGGAACAAGAGAAGGACGCCCATTCTCACCACTTTTATTCAACATAGTATTGGAAGTCCTAGCCATAGCAATTAGGCAAGCAAAAGAAATAAAAAGCCTCCAAATTGGAAAGACTGAAGTAAAATTGTCACTCTTTGCAGATGACATATTATATTTAAAAAGCCTAAAGATTCCACCAAAAACCTGTTAGAGTTAAATAAATGAATTCAGTAAAGCTGCAAGAAATGAAATCAATATACAACAATCTGTTGGGTTTCTATTCACCAGTAACAAACTAGCAGAAAGAGAAATTAGGAAAACAATTCCAGTTATAATTGCAACAAAAATAATAAAATAACTAAGACTAAGTTTAACCAAGGAGGTGAAAGACCTATACACTAAAAACTATAAAACATTACTGAAAGAAATTGAAAAGGAAACAAATAATAAACAAAAAGATCTTCCATGCTCATTGATTGGAAGAATTAATATTGTTAAAATGTCCAACCACTCAAAGTGATCTATAGATTCAATGCAATCCCTATCAAAATTCTAAAGGCATTTTTCACTGAAATAAAACCAAAAAAAATCCTAAGATTTGTACGGAATAACAAGAGACAAATAGACAAAGCAATTTTGAAAAAGAACAAAGCTGGAGGCATCATGCTCCCTGACTTAAAACTATATTACAAAGCCAGAGTAATCAAAACAGTATGGGACTGGCATAAAAACAGACACATAGATCAATGGAACAGAACAGAGAACCTAGGGGTGCCTGGGTGGCTCAGTTGTTGAGCGTCTGCCTTTGGCTCAGGGCGTGATGCCGGCGTTCTGGGATCGAGCCCCACATCAGGCTCCTCCACTGGGAGCCTGCTTCTTCCTCTCCCACTCCCCCTGCTTGTGTTCCCTCTCTCGCTGGCTGTCTATCTCTGTCAATTAAATAAATAAAATCTTTAAAAAAAAAAAAAGAACAGAGAACCCAGAAATAAATCCACACATATTGGTTAAGTAATTTATGATGAAAGAGTCAAGAATGCATAATGGGAAAAAGAACAGTCTCTTCAATGAATGGTGTTGGGAAAACAGCCACATACAGAAGAATGACACTGAACCATTATCTTATACCATACACAAAAACTAACTCAAAAAGGATTAAAGACTTGAAAGTAAGACTTAAAACCATAAAAATTCTAGCAGCAAACATGGATGGTAAGCTCCTTGACATCATCCTTGGTAATGATTTTTGGGGTCTGATACCAAAAACAAAGGCAATAAAAGCAAAAATAAATAAGTGGGACTACATCAAACTAAAAAGCTCTGGACAGCAAAGGGAACCACCACCAAATGAAAAGGCAACATATGGAATGGGAGAAAATATCTGCAAATCGTTTATCTGGTAAGGGGTTAATATCCAAAATATATAAAGAACTCGACAATTCAATAGCAAAACCCAAACAGTTCAATTTAAAAATGGATAAATCTGAATAGACGTTTTCCTAAAGAAGACATACAGAGGGCCAGCAGGTGTATGAAAAGATGCTCCATATCACTCATCATCAGAGAAATGCAAATCAAAACCACAATAAGATATCACCTCATACCTGTTAAAATGGCTATTATCAGAAAGACAAGAAATAGTAAGTGTTGATGAGGACGTGGAGCAAAGGTAACCCTTGTGCACTATTTGTGGAAATGTACATCGGTGCAAACACTATGGAAAACACTATGCAAGTTCCTCGAAAAATTAAAAATCAAACTACCATATGATCTAGCAATTCTACTTCTGGATATTTATCTGAAGAAAAAAAAAACACTCACTCGAAGAGGTATATGTACCCCCATGTTCACTGCAGCATTATCTGCAATAGCCAAGATACAGGAACAAGCTCAACGTCGATCCGTGAATGAATGGACCATGAATATGTGTGTGAATGAGAGAGAGAGAGCGAGAGAGGGACACACAAACACACACACACACACACACACACACACACACTGGAATATTACTCAGCTATAAAAAAAAGAATGAAATTTGCCATTGTGACAAGGATGAACCCTGAGGACACTATACTAACATAAAAGAAATCAGACAGAGAAACACAAATACCAAATGATTTCATTTATATGGAATCTGAAAACAAAACAAACAAAATAAGTTCATCAATGCAGGGAACAGACTGGTGGCTGCCAAAAGTGAGGGATCGAGGGGGCAAAATAGGTGACAGGGGTCAAGACATACAAACTTACCCAGTTATAAAATAAGTAAGTCCTGGGCAAGGTGATTATAGTCAATAATACTGTATTGCATATTTGAAAGTTGCTAAGAAAGTAAATCTTAAGGGGCGCCTGGGTGGCTCAGTCACTTGGGCCCCAGACTCAGGATTTCGGCTCAGGTCATGATCTCATGGGTTGTGGGATCAAGCCCTGCGTGGAGCTCTGTGCCCGGCTCTGTGCTCAGCAGGGAGTTGGCTTGAGATTCTCTCTCTCCCTCCCCCTCTGAAAAATAAACAAATAAAGCTTAAAAAAAAAGAAAGTAAATTTGAAAAGTTCTTATCACAAGAAAAAAACTGTGTTGATTCTGTGTGGTGCAGATGTAAACCAGACTGACTGTGATGATCACTCTGCAATATATACAAATATTGAATCATTCTATTATACGTCTGAAGCTAATATAATGCCGTAGTATATCAATTATACCTCAACAAAAAAATAATAATCAAACAGCCCAACTTTCTAAAAAGTGGCCAAATTTGAACAGACACTTCACCCAAGATGGAAGAATGCAGACCAGCACAGGAAAAGATGTTCTGGATCATAGCCATTAAGGAAATGTAAACAAAATTCACAATGGAATTACTCTACATACCAATTAGAAAGGCTAAAATAGAAAAGACAGATGATAGCAAATGTTTTATTTAGAATAGCCCCAAACCGGAAACAACACAAATATCTATCAATAGGTGAAGTATCTCTCAGGACACAAATTGTGATAGATCTGTACAGAATACTCGACAATAAAAACAAATGTGTTATAGATAAGTATAAGAAGATATATGAATCACAAAATAATCATGCAGAGTAAAAGAAACCAGGCAAAAAATAATATATACTTTGGGACTCTACGTAAAATTCCATATGCAACACAAACCCACCTAGAGTGGCAGAAGGTAGATGAGTGGTGGTCAGTTGATGAGGATGGCAAAGAGAGGTGAGCAGAAAAGTTTATAAAGGAGCAAGAAATACCTTTGGGGGAGATGGATACATGTTCATTTTCTAGATTCTGAAGATGGTGTCATGGGTGGGTGTGTATATATCTCAAGACTTGTCAAATTATACGCTTCACAATATGCAGTTTAGTTCATATCGATTATAGCTTACAAAAGTTGCTCAAAAAGAAATACATTCCTACAAAAAAAAGAATGTAAAAATATTAGCTAACGAGCATTATGATTTTTACTGTTGGAATTCCCAAAGGCACTTGGTTAAATGGCACTTTTTCAGTGAAACATTTCAAGATGTCCTCTTTGGTGTGAAGAAAAACAAAAACAAAAACACAACTCCAAAGACACATTTCAAGGGATCAGATCACACCCCACCCATTCTTTGTGCCGTATGCTGCTCCACCACTCGCACACGCCTACCTAATAAAAGTACAGAAGAGACCTAGAGTCCAGCAATGGTGTAAAGAATGCCCCGCCTCTCCCGCACCACTGAACTGTGCAGCCCCGTGCACTGATGGAAAAGCTGCTATGGAAAGCGTGTCTTACACTCAGGAACACAAACCACCAGACTAAGCACGACGCTTGCAGAATTGTAGCACTAAAATGAAAACAAGAAGCTCATTGGAATTAAACCTGTTGAGAAAGACCAGGGCAGCATCCAGGAACCTGACCTCTTCGCAGGCAAGTGGTGGAATCAAAGAAGGTAATTTAACTTCACTCATAAACACTCAAAAAGGATTCCTGACAACGGAACAAAATTGATCCTTCTTGTCATAGGGCAGAAAGGCCTCCCCCACGTACTTAAAGGAGTTGAAACATTAGTGAAGGGGATCAGGATATGCCACCCCCAAAATACTCCACTTTAGTATCACGGTTGTTTTGAGCTGAAGGCAGTGAAAGTCAACAGACGCAGCAAGAACTTTTCCGTCCCTTTTTCTGCCTAAACTCAGAGCATTCAGTCCTCTAGTGAAGGTGTGTCTGCTGCCGTACCAGGCAGAAGAGAGCAACCCATCACCAGAGACAGTCAGCACCGAGGTGCGTCCACATAAGCAAACCTTACCAAAATAACTCTTACCTCTCATTCACTTCCCTCATCCGTTTCCTAGTCACTTTCCTACGATGTATCACCCCTCAAAGCCCAAACCCCCTTTCCTTTGTTAAAAAGGGAATATAAGCCGCCGTGTCTAACTGGTTCCTTGAGTTTCACTCCCTTTCTGTGGACTCTCATACATAATAAAAGGTTAATAAAAATTGTATGTCTTTTCTCCCATTTATCTGTATCTTGTTAGTTTAATTTGCACACCCCTGGGGACAAAGTCTAATAGGGTAGAGGAAAAGATTTTCTTCTCTAATGTTAGCAGTAAAGGAGAAAAACGTGTTTTAGTGGTGAGATAAGAATAAACTTCGGGGGGCGTCTGGGTGGCTCAGCCGTTGAGCGTCTGCCTTCGGCTCAGGTCATGATCCCAGGGTCCTGGGATTGAGCCCCGCATCGGGCTCCCTGCTCCATGGGAAGCCTGCTTCTCCCTCTAACACTCCCCTTGCTTGTGTTCCCTCTCTCACTGTCTCTCTCTGTCAAATAAATGGATAGAATCTTTAAAAATAAAAAATAAAAAATAAATAAATAAATAAACAAACTTCGGAGTTGATCAAATCATCACATCAGTCACAGCGGTCTTCATCCCGAGTACCTGCCCTTGGTATCTTTATCTTGCCTCTGCCTTTTAGGATATCTGGGAGAGTTGCAGTGTCCAGGAACATTATCTGCTTTCTGCAACATGAGTCCTACATACAGATATTATCTAAGAAACTATTTGCATTCTTCCCTTTAAACATGTTCAAAGTAAAGCCATTAAATTCATGTTCTAAGCATGACGGCAGCTTAGCACGCACAGCATACCCTTGAGAAAGCGCAACATGCCTGCGAATTTCAGGTATGGTGTTAATATCAGCCTCGGGACTGTCAAAATGCAGAAAAGGCTGCACTCCCTCATCTTGACCAAATGTGAGGAAAATGCATCTCCAGGTGCTTCACTCTCTCCAATGACGCAGCTACCTGGACCCTGTAATATTTCACCAATACTACGCTTTCTAAGAGCAGTTTTTGCTCTCACTCAGATTTATACCCCCCATAGTCTGGCTTTTTTTTTTTAAATCATGAGAACAGTTTCCAGATTCATTGTTACAATGGGGCAGCTGAATAATGCGTCTGAGAATACCCTCCCCAGTAATACGTAGTCTCCTAGCTATTTATTGGTCAGATAGGAAAGAGAAACACCCTTGTAAATTGGGGTTAAGAAAAATTACTCAAAAACCTGGAAAAAAGCAAAAAGATTTTAGCTTGCTCTTTCTCGGGGTCAAGCTAGAGCTTGATTATCAAGTCTGAGGATTATCTGGCTCTCTGGGCATGTACTTTTGTTTCTTTGTTTCACTTGCTATTTCATATTGATAACGGTGTGTTATCACTCTGAAAGGGTTGATGCTAACTTGTAGAGAAACAATCCTTGCCAGACAGAGATACAAATGAACTTTGTCCAGTAGGTACAAATGATTCCTGTCTAAGAGAAAAGATAGCCTCCAAAGTTTAGAATTTTAGATGGTTTTCCCTTCAGAAAATTAGGTGTTTTGTTTTTGTTTTTGTTTTTACCTAAAATTAGTGATCTTATGTTCAAATTCTCTCTTCCAGCTACTGGAAAGGTTTCCACTCCATCCCTCTCTCTCTCCAACCAGCATTACCATGACGCTGGTTCTCTTATTAATGAGCTAATTAAATCTATGACATATACTCATTTTATATTTGCATGAGAGTCATGGGTTTAATTTTTGAAAATTGTACTTTAACAAAGAGTAAGTGTGACTCGTACTGCATGAGCCAGTAGATAAACTGTGGGTGCATGAAGTAAGGGTCACCTGCACGGATGTACGCACAAGGGAAAACCGATCAGTTTCAAACAGTAGCCCTGCGATCTCTTCCCTGCTTTTATCTGGGTTCATAAGAGCTAAGATTTGACAGTATCTAGCATAGTATATATGTTCTATTTCTCTGTTAAAAACACTGAGGCCCACATTTGTTCCATGCCACTGTTGTTTTGGACTGTCGTTTCTCACCGGATAGCTAATGCCCAGCACTTTGTGCACAGGTCTGATAACAGGCTCTCATCTGAAGCTGAGATGTGTTCTAGAACACTCGAAGCTACAGCTCCATCCTTCCTGAATGCTGGGACATCCTCACTCAGCACCACCTCCCTGCCCGGGCTGTTCCCACTGTTTCCCCTGAATAGAATCACCCCTCCTTCCATCTGGTCCTCCCCCTCTCCTGGGAGGCTGCTTGGACCCTTTGCATCTCCTCCTCCCTCCCCGTAGCAGCCCCTCCACCGAGGGCCAGCATCCTTCTTTAAAGGGGCTATTTCCCTTGCAAGCAATTTCATTGCAGTTGCTCTGATTGGTGGATATTGGCACCACCCCAATATCAAAAAGAATGAACCGAATACCTGACCTGGCGGTATTTGCCATTATGAGTGAAGGAAAGCTGAGAGGAGGCTGATTTCGTGAATGTATTCACAAATTTTTTCCTTCTAAATGATATTGTGTCCCTACACCACTTAGGACCTGTGAATTGTGACAATGAATTTTAAATTAACGAAGATTTGGTGTTATTCAAGTCCAAGGATGTGTTCTACTTAGTATTTTGAACCGGGACCAGTGTTGAACTTGGTCCAAAGATGAATAGGGCAAACCATCCGTCCTCAAGGTCACTGTGCAATGGGGCTGACAGACATCTACACAGAACACAGAAGACAGAGTTCTTAAATACTGTAGAGGTACAAACCAGATGAAACTAGGGCATAATGAGGGAGAAACACATGACTTAAAGGATCTAGAAAGGCTTTCAAAGGGTGTGAAATTTTAACTGCTTTGAGCAATCGATTAAAACCGGGGAAGTCAAAATCGAAGTGGGGAGAAAGGATAGCCAGGTGGGGAAGCAGCGTGTCAAAGAACGAAGAGCCTGCTTCTTTTCCATGCCCCTAGAAGTGCAACTTTCAGTGACAGTCATTACTTAAGAAATGATAGGACTCAAAAGACTTACTTTTACTAAAAAAAAAAAATTTAGAGGAGTCTGAAGCTATATTTAAATGAGATTCCCTCAAAAATGGTATCGCTTTGTGATTTTGATTAAAAGAAGCATCTCCAAATGTGCACCTGTTTAAAGAAACTGACGGCTTCAGAGGGAAGGGGGTGGGGGAATGGGATAGACCAGTGATGGGTAATAAGGAGGGCACCATTGCATGGTGCACTGGGAGTTATACACAACTAATGAATCATGGAACTTTACATCAGAAACCAGGGATGTACTGTATGGTGACTAACATAATATAATAAAAAAACATTAAAAAATAAAATTAAATAAATAAATAAATAAATAAACTTCCAAAGAAAAATACACAGCAAAAACAATGATTTCCCTGATTTCAAGGCAACCTTGGCTCCCCTGCCGGCCTCTTCCCACGCCCACTGCCATCTGAGAAACGTCACCCAGGAGCACCCAGGGGCCACCAAGACCTGAGTACGAGGCTCAGCTGTGAGACCCCGAGGATGGGCCGAGGGGAAGCAGGTTGGTCTGTGAGAGTCTCTCACCTTCCAAAGACACACGTGGAATATTTGGCATCTCTTTCATCTTCTCAAATTGCTTCCAAAATCACTAATTGTTCATAAATAATGAAAATTCCAAAGGTCACAGAGAACCTTGAGAATTGAAAACCCAAAGAAGCAACTTGGACTCCGAGTTTGACAACTGACTCCGTAACCCTGGGCGGTTCGCGGGTAAGACGACAACGTGTGGGCAGGTGGAGCGGGCCGGGGGGAGCTGCAGAAATAAAATCGGGCGCTCTCAGAACACAGGTTTACAAGAAGCCAACCTATTAAACTCAATTAAAAGGTACAGGATTATCGGGGCTCCACAAGAAAGAGGTATGTACAGAGAAAAAAGGAGAGCACGTGGGACGCAGGACTCATCCACAAGATATTTCGCTATTGACAGAAGGGCCGGGGCCAGAAAGGCCATTGAGAAGGGCAGCTGGGGAAGGCAGTCAGGAAAAGACAGGGCTCTGGAAGACCCCGAGAGATCGAATATCCAAACGGACCATGGCCAGACCATATATAAAAATAAAACTCTGACTCAAAACCTCAGTGACCTGCCAAGGAGGCCAGCCCCTTCTCTATAACTGGCCCAGGAAGGCAGCCTGCTAGAGGTCAGACTTGTAACTCTGTAAATAATACAGGAAGCCCAACAATAACTTCCGTAACAGTGAGGTGAAAATAGCCAAGACATAACTAATAACTGGCAGCTTTCCTCATTTTTTGTCCCCCTTCCAGCTTAGGACCAACCCGAGAAAGCCAGCTGCTCCTCTAACACCAATCCCCGGGATCTGCACCTGCTAGTCAGCCGCCTCCGGCTTTCCCCAGCCCCTGCTTCTGTTCGGGGCACACCTGAACCTTCCTTTTTCTCCACCAGAAAGTTCTCCCACACGCCCGTCTGCCTTCGAGTCTCTGCCAGACCCAAGCGACGGTGGCGGACTCCCTTGCTAGAGCGAGCTATGAATAAAGAGCTTGTCCTCATTTGGCTGGTGTTCATTTGCTTCCAAGCACGATACGCAAATGTTTTCCGAAGGCAAGGGTATTTAACTGGGTGCGTCCTTGTGCCTGGTCTGAGTCAGATGAGGGAGGAATGTGGCCCTTGTGCTTGGCAGTATGGAGGCCATCAGTGGCCGTGTCTCGTCACAGGAGCACCGGGACACCAGCCAGATCTGAGTAAGGGGAAGGAATAAGAGGGGTGGAGAAACTGGACACAGCAAACATGGACAATGATTTTGTAAACATTTTCCTGAGGAAGAGAAAGAATTTGGAAAGTAGAGGAGTGGAAATAGGTGGTTTTACAACAGACTTTTTAAAAAAGATTCTGGAACATGTCTATGTTGTGTTGGGAATAATCCAGCTTAGACAGGACTTCCGGTGATGCCAGAAAGAGCACAACTTACTGAAGACAGAAGCTCACGAAGCTGTGAGAGGGCAAGGGACCCAGAACAGGAGGGGAAGGGAGGAGGAGGCCTCTATTCTTTGAAGGGATGGTGGAAGTGGAGGACTCGTGGAGAGGAGAGAGAATCTTCCAAATGCTTCTATTTTCTTAATGAAGTAAGTAGGAGGTAAAGCCCCCAGCTGAGGGGGAAAGGGAGGCTCGTTGGTGGGATGTTGTCACAGACGCCAAGCTAGCAGCCTGCTGGAAAGTGTGGAAGGATCCCACAGCACAGTTCAATGTGTCTGGTGAGGGACCAAAACCTTCAGGAGGGTCTGGTGAGCCCAGGGACTAGATTGGCTCCTACTGTTTTGTTCCCAGGAAGGTTTCCACTGGTGTTAGGTGGGGTTCAGTCCAGAGGGAGGCAATACAGGGAGGCAGAAAGGATCTAAACTGTGGAGGGGACGTGCCAGGAAGAGAGCATAGTGTCCGTCACATGGCGAGCCTCACCTAAACGAGGAGGAAAACCAAGGCAAGAATTGCTGGAAACCAATCACGAAGTGCAGGGTCTGGCTTCCCAGTGACATAGAGAAGCTTGAGGCAAGGATGCTGAAGCAGTTGAGCTGGAAGGATAGAAAATGTAGTTGAAATGTGGAATATTGGATAAGGAGACGTTGGGAACGGTACACAGTCTGCTGGTGATCCCAGCTCCGAGGGTGTGACACGCAGGAAGCTGGTGGAGGTGAGCAAATCCGAGGACAGGGAAACAGTGAGGCTACACACACACGAGTAGTTAAGAGTACCCTAGGCTGGGTAACAGGTGCGGGCTTCAACTTCCAAAACTCAGGGGGCAGGAAATGTTTTAGCATTTTATGGTTTTTGGTTTTTGTTTTTTTCTATAAATCCACTTAGGTGAGATTCCAGACTCCAGTGAGGGGGAGAATGAAACCCCCGTCGTTCTCGTCCCTCCCGGCTCCAGAGTCACACCAAGGCTCCAGCTGGCCTTGCACTGAGTTCCAGTGAGCCCCATCCCTGGTGCCTCTCAGCACGGGCACACACCACACTCCTTCCGAGATCACGTCACCTCCTTGGGCGCTGCTGTCCCCTGCCCCGATTGTCCTCTCTCTCTCGCCCTCAGACAAACTGGACTTGCTTCTGAACACTGGCCTCGGGCTTCTCTTGCATGGAGCCCATGGGGAGCCCCAGGCAAGGACTGCCAAAGCTGGTTACCAGAATAAAATGAAAGAGGAGGGGAAAATGTGGGCAGCAGAAGCACGATTTAATGTTTCCATAAATTATTCTGGGAAAATTCCAAAATTATTCTTGGTGTTTGTGATTATATCTGCCATATTCTGAGTATAGTAAGTGTATTCCAAAATGTAAATTGACATCTGCTGAAATAGGCGAATAAGAGCATTTGAAGTCTCATTATGACTTTTCGGATGCCTATACAAAACATCTGAGCACACAACGGCTCCATAATCAAATACTATTATTTATTTTATTTATTCATTACTTTTAGTTCAAAAGTCATTAAAGAGTAATTTTCTTTCCTACTGACATATTAACAGAAGCAAACAAAAAGGAAATGTGATTTACGTTAAGCTTGTATCCCACTTTAGGAAGCAGAGGTAATTACGACGTATCCATTCAAAGGAAGCCCCCCCACCAAGGGGTGCAGGCAGCTTCGGTGTAATTACAAAAACAAAAGCTATTCTCATGGTGTTGTTTATATTGGACCAAATAAAAACCCACAAAATCTAGAAACTGAAAGGCAATTTAATTCTCAGGAGGTGTCCAACTCCCCCCGTCCCTGTCTTTGTAGATTCCTAGGGTTAATTCATTCTTCTCTGTGCTTTATAAAGAATTAGATGAAAACGGTAAATAAAGAGCATACTGTCAGTACTCCATTGTGGATTGGCCCTCTGTTACGATGTTCCTTTTCTATTCGATCTCTGTAGTGCCCCCACCGCTGTCCTCCAGGAGGGGTTTGGGAGATTCTGACAGCCGCGGGGGGGCTCCCAGAGTATCTACCGCCTGTCACAGTACCAGGATCGTGACAGGTAAACGGATTGCAACTAGGAGGTGTTAGGCTATGCCCAGTAGTCTCTAAAAGAAAAGTAAACATTGTAAAATGCATACATAAGGCGCAACATTGGAAAGGGCTTTGCAGAGGAGATCACTGGCGCCACCAGGGCCCCTGGGGCAGAGAGGAGTCATGCAGAGCCAGTCCGAGCCCTGCAGACTTGGGTCCTGTTCTGCCAGCACCGCTCACAATCGCTTAAGTGAAGCTCTTGGTAACTTTGCTTCCTTGTTATTAAAAGAATCTTAATCACCGAGAACGATTTAGATTTTCCCTTGTTTGAATGGATACCTTGTGCCCACCTCCAATGCCAGTGATCACTGGTTCATGTGTCGGTCTGACTTTAACTTAATTTTATTTATTTGGATGGATCTGTTAACAAATACTATTTTAATGAGTATTAAAATATTCATATAAAAATAATATGAATAACACACTTGTGAAGCTAACCAGAATCCAAAAAGTAAAATAGTTGCCAGTGTATTTTTCCCTCATAGTGTCCCCCTTTTATCAGTATGAGCACCTGTCTTGGGGCGCTTGCGTGGCTCAGTCCGTTAAGCCTCTGACTCTTGGTCTCAACTCAGGTGTTGATCCAAGGGTCGTGAGTTCAAGCCCCAGACTGGGCTCCATGCTGGGCATGGCACCGACTTAAATAAAAATAAAAATAAGTAACTTATTGTTGGTTCATGACTCTCCCAGGAGCCGGTGTAATCTGAAACCGGCTCCTGTACACAGAAGACAAGGAGACCACAGAAAGAGGCAGGTCACTCCAGGTTCGTAGGTGGTGGTCTTAATAAGCAAAGGGAACTCAAGCTTGTCTTGCACAGCAGAGGGATGAATGGATCCCTCACTTGCCCACCAAATCTCAAATGTCTACAAAGAGGCCCTACCTGGGTTTAGTCATGTATACCATCTGGGTGGTCTCCACACCACATTGGTCTCTCAGGGCCATGTCCTTGGAGCAGCATCTGGGAACGGGAAAGGCAAGAGGAACCCACATTCCAAGGACAGAGAGCAGGTGAGGAGCTCCCGACTGCCTGGGTCCAGCTCACAGGTCAGTCAGCAAGCATGTCTTTTTTCTTTTTTTTTTAAGATTTTATTTATTTATTTGACAGAGAGGGAGAGAGAGAGACACAAGCAGGGGGAACGCAGGCAGAGGGAGGAGCCCGATGCGGGGCTCTATCCCAGGACCCTGGGATCATGACCTGAGCCAAAGGCAGAAGCTTAACCAACCAAGCCACCCAGGTGCCCCAGGCACGTCTTTTCAATGATATTCCCCAACACTCATTCTCTGATTTGGTTTGTTCTTGAACTTTCTAAAAAAGATATCATAATGAAAATCTGACTTTTTTCACTGAACAATATTTTATTAGGATCTCCCCCTTGTGCTGCAGAACCGTAGTACATTTATTTTTACAACTGTGTTATATTCCATCATGAGGATATCTACAATTTGATTATCTATGCTCTCATTCATGCCATTTGGGTTATCTCACTTTTTTTTATTATCACAAACATTCTTTTGTATCTTTTCATTTTTCTTGCATACCTAGGAATTGTTAGAGTCAAGGGTGTAATAAAGAGTCTGATCCCACTGTTTGATGTTTGAGGTTTTCGAGCCTCACTCCTCCCTCTTCCCTTTGTGCCTCTATATGGACAAGCTGATAAGAAATGCCAGTGTCGGGGCTCCTGGGTGGCACAGCAGTTAACCGTCTGCCTTCGGCTCAGGGCATGATCCCGGCGTTCTGGGATCGACCCCCACATCAGGCTTCTCCGCTAGGAGCCTGCTTCTTCCTCTCTCACTCCCCCTGCTTGTGTTCCCTCTCTCGCTGGCTGTCTCTATCTCTGTCGAATAAATAAATAAAATCTTTAAAAAAAAAAAAAAAAAAGAAATGCCAGTGTCCCCTCCTTCAGTGCAGGAGAGACATTCAGGTCACACGGCAAGATCTTCATCTCAACCCCAACCCCAAGCCCTAACCATCATAAAAGCTCTAAGCCGTGTTTGGACCAGCTTGGGAAGCCTTCCTTGCTTTTTCCGGAAAGTCTCATCTAGAAGTATAAACCTTTTCGTACCCTCTTATGTGTGTGTGTGTATGTGAGTGTGTGGTGTCATCACTTTTGACAATCGAACCAAACTCTGGGTAGAAATCCATTCTGTCTCTGCAGATTGTTGAAAACCACTAATGCTGCGGGGCACCTGGGTGACTCAGTCGGTGAAACATCTGAATCTTAATTTTGGCTCAAGTCATGACTCAGGGTCCTGAGATCAAGCCCTGGGTCAGGCTCCACACTCAGAGGGGCGTCTACTTGAGATTCCCTCTCTCCCTCTCCCTCCATCCCTTCCCCCACTCATGCACACACACGCTCTCTCTCTAAAATAAATAAATAAATGGAATTTTTAAAAAACATGCCATTTGACGTGGCTTTTATGAAGTTAAAGTGAAGAAAGCCAATATAAGTTCTCTAGCTTTGTAGGTGTCCTGTATTAAATCTTGGTTTGCATGGCCTTTCCTTTGCTCAGAGACACGCCCCTGAGCTGGTGCAGAGTAGACTCACGAATCCACAACTCTGGAAGGACTCTCAGTTAAATGTTCTTTCTTCCAAGACAAGGAAAGAGATAGCAGAAAGTGTGTGCCCTTTTACCCGTGAGCCTCATACCTTGTAAGGCTAGGTGAACTGAAGAAGTCTCTGTCTTTGAGCGATGTGCTTCTGATGGCCCCAAATAAGATGAGCCCGCAAGAGCGGCCACCACCAACCCCGCAGCCAGCAACTTCCCGGGACCCCGTCCTCCCAGTGCCCCCTGGCCGCGCAGTTCCTGCTTCCTCCCACCCGCACTTGCTGACAATGAAGGTAACACCCACCATTTCAAAAGTTTGTGGCTTGTCCTTACTCCATTATTTCACGCTCATGAAATGCACAAAGCAACAACAACAACAAAAATCAAGAGAGGACGTAAATGGAAAAGCTGTCTCTGTGTCATAACAGACTTCTCAAAACCAAAGAAGGGTAATAATAGAAAAGAACTGTTTTAATTCAGTGTCAGGTTTCTTACAAAGAAACCCTGCGTTACTGGGTGTGAGGATGAGCTCCATAAAGTAAGCGGAACGTTGGCGTAAGAGGGTGAGATTTCAGAGGTTACACCTTCAAATTTGTCTAATGCATCGTATGACTACTGAAGACTAGAATATAGATTTTTTTCATTATTTTCAAACTATTCTTCCTTCCAAAGCCAAACTTACTGATCCTACTTTCAGTATCTACAGTATTACAGTCAGTTAATTATAGGTTATTAATAAATACAAATTATTTTGCAAAGTTCGTGGCACCAGGGGTTCTTCCCAAGAAAAGTCCTTGCTTGTATTTGAAAACGTGAATGGGTCGGGCCCCTGGGTGGCTCAGTTGGTTAAGCGTCTGACTCTTGGTTTCAGCTCAGGTCGTGATCTCAGGGTCCTGGGAACGGGCCTCATGTCAGGCTCTGCACTGAGTGTGGCGTCTCCTTCTCCCTCTACCTCTGCTTCTCCCCCCACTCTCTCTCTCACCCTCTCTCTCTAACAAATAAATAAAATCTTTTTGAAAAAAGTGAAGGGGTCATGCCTCTGTAAGTATTACACTGGGAATCATTATTATTGAAATTAATAAAACATAATATGGAATTTTTGGTTGACCTCCAAGAAGACTAAAACATATTTTCAAACTACATAGTTTTAATTAAACAAACAAAACACTGCTTCTGCTTCATGTGAAAACAAATCAAAGAATAGCTTTATATATCACATTCAAAAATTTAATTCTAAATGCTCGTTTGTTATCTATTTCTATAATTATTATATATTTGTAATTTTGTATTTTTTAATTTTTCAGAAATATGGTGATGCTCCAGAATTCCAAGGATCAAATGATGTTTGTGTATTTTGGACACCAGCCCTTTATCAGATACATGTTTTTGCAAATATCTTTTCCCAGACTATGGCTTGACTTGTCATACTGTTAACAGTGTCTTTCTCAGAGCAGAAGTACTTAATTTTAATAAAGTTCCATTACATTTTATACTGATTTCTATGATCTATTTTAAGTTAATATATGTGAAAGGTATGAAGTCTTTGTCTAGATTATTTTTTTGCATTTGTTCCAACACCAAAACTCACACAAAGAGAAAGAGACAATCTGAATAGGCCTATGTCTGTTAAAGAATTTGAATCAATAATTAATAATCTGCCAAACAGAAAACACCAGGGCCAGATGGGTTCATTTTACCAAAACATTTTACCAAACATTTTAGGGGATAAAGTTATGCTCATTCTATAAAATCTCTTCCAAAAAATAGAACCAAAACAAATACTTCTAAATGTAATTCTGTGAGGTCAGCATTATCCTAACACCAAAAACATAGAAAATATTATTTAAAAAGGAAACATTCAGACAAATATCTTTCATGGGTATAGATACCAAATTCCTCAATAAAATATTAGCAAACCAAATCCAGTAATATATGTAAAGAATTATATACTGGGACCAAGAAGGATTTATTCCAGGTATGCAAGACTGGTTCAGTGTTAGAAAATTGATTAGTTAAATTCACCATTTCAACAGGCTAAAGAAGAAAAACTGTATGATCATATCAGTAGATGCAGAAGGAGCATTTGACAAAGACATAGAAAGTATATAGATTGGAAAAGAGGAAATAAATGGTCTTTTTTCCCAGATGACATGATCGTCTCTGCAGAAAATCTTATAGAATCAACAAAAAATTCTGGTAACGAAAAAACAATTTTGGTAAGATCTCAGGGTATATTTTCACATATAAAAGTTGATTACTTTCCAGTATATCAGAAATGTACACTTGGGGTTTAAATTAAAAACACAATATCCTTTACATTAGCTCCAAAAGAATGAAATACTTAGATATAAATCTAACAAAATAGCTATAAGATATACACGATTAAAAGCCACACACCTCTGATAAAAAGAAACAAAAGGATATTTAAGTAAATGGAGAGATATTTCATCTCTTTTTTATGGGAAGATCAACGATTGTTAAGATGTCAGTTCTCCCTAACTTGATCTATTGAGTCAATGAATTCAAATCAAAACCCCAGCAAGTTATTTTTCAGACATTGACAAACATATTCCAAAGTTCATAAAAAACCAGAATAGCCAACACAATATTGATGGAGAAGAACAAAGTTGGAGGACTGCCACTACCCAACGTCAACGCTTACTATAAAATTACAGTAATTAAGACCATGTGGTATTGGCAAAAGAATAGACAAATAGATCAATGGAACTGAACACAGAGCCCAGAAATAGAACCACACAAATACAGTCAACTGATCTTTGACAAAGGAGCAGAGGCAATGCAGCCTTTCACAAAAATTAACTCGAAAAGAATCAAAGACCTAAATGTAAAACATAAAGCTATTGAACAAAGGAGAAAAATCTAGGTCACCAGGGGTTGGGCAATGACATTTTAGACACAACACTGAAAGCACAATTCTTGAATGGAAAAATTGATAATGTGGATTTCACAAAATTAAAAACTGCTAGAAAACCACAGGCTGGTGGGCATGCAAAATGGAACAGCCACTTTGGAAGACAGGTTGGCAATTTCTCACAAGATTAAACATACTTCAGTTGATATGATGCGGCAATCACACTCCTTTGTAACTACCTTCAGTAGATGAATGGATAAACCAAGGTGATAGACCCAGACAACAGAATACTATTCCTCAATTTAAAAAAAAAAAAAAGAGCTATCAAGCAAAACAAAACAAAAACAAAAGACATAGAGGAACCCTCAAAGTATACTGGTAAGTGTAAGAAGCCAGTCTGAAAAGGCTATGTACTATATTATTCCAACCATAGGGCATTGTGGAAAAAGCAAAACTATGAAGAGAGTAAAAAGATCCGTGGTTGCCAAGAGCTAAGGACAAGGGAAGGAATGATGAATAGGTGGGTTGCAGGAATTGTTAGGGCAGCGAAACTCTGTAGGAGACTATGATGGTGGACACATGACATTAGACGCCGTCAAAACCCCTAGAATGTACAACACAAAGAGTGAACCCGAATGTAAGTTTTAATTAACAATAATGTTTCGGTATTGGCTCATCAACGTAACAAATGTACCACTAATACACCATGTTAATAATAGGGAAAAGGAGATGGGGGCCTTGTGAGGGTGAGGGGAGTGTATGGGAACTCTGTACAGTCTGCTCAATGTTTCTATAAACCCAAACAGCTCAAAAATAAACTTCTTAAATTCGAAAGTGGTGGCAGAGAGAGTTGGAGATGTATACAGAAGTGTTGACTCATGAAGATTTTGGAGACTTGAACAAAGTGAATTAGTGGTTGAGTTAGGCTCAGGGGCTTGGGGAGATGTGGGGTCATCGCACAAGGGTATGGGATTCCTTTTTGGGCTGATGAAAATGTCCTGAAATTAACTGTGGGGATGATTGCCTTCTCTGTGAATATACTAGAAACTACTGGATTGTTCACTGTAAGTGGTATACTGTGTCATATGTGAATTATATCTCAATAAAGCTGGTGAAATAAATCGAAGGGCCTAGATTTGTATTATAAAGTTAAACCAATAGCATTTAATAGTTTGTCTCTCACCAGAGTGCATGCTCTAAGGTCTTAACATCTGACTTCTTACCAGAAAGTCAATAATGTTTAAAAGTATAAAACTCCAGAGTGAACGTCAATGTTTTACTGATTTCAGTGAAGGTTAGGAGAATCACAGGAGGAAGAGACCCTTAAAACACTTTCCTTCCAGACCACGGGCTGTTCCAACAAGATTTTCAAATGTCATTATTAATGGCACGGAAACTGTATACAGTGTTAATTTGGGCTGAAGTTTTGAGCATTTACTTTTGAATAAAAACAATTACAGTCATCCCCCCTCCCTAAACACACACAGGCAGAAGAGCACATCCTGCTTCATGAAGCAACCAGCTCAACTGAACGCCACTTCGAATACAGAAGACAGAGTGCGGTACAAACACCCAGTATTGCCATCAGCTCGGTCACAGCGTCGGCTTTGTCATCAGAAGTCATGGGAAGAAGGAAAGAAGAGATGAACGTTCGGATTACAGGCATTCACAAAATAAGCTCTGTCTTACATGGAGGGCTTGCTGAGAAGAGAAATTAGACAACAGAAAGAAGTGTGAGAGCCACAGACAGGAAGAAGGTTTGGAAAATGAATTCTCCCAATTATTGGACCTGGTTGTTTAATTTCGTGGCATGTATCTGACAATTTGTTCTGCATTGTGTGCAATTCACTCTCACAGGAGTGCAACTGAATTAGCGTGATTGTTTTAAATGGAAGCTATTTTATAAAAGAGTGTAAGACCTAAAACTGATAATATGATTACTTGCTGATGATTTTTAAATATCACGTGGGAACCTGTGAATAGGGATGCTTAGCAGCTGATATTTCACGGTGATCTGATATGCTTTCTCCTACAGTCTCCAGTTCATCTCCGTATCATCAGGTGAAAATCACATCTCAGTGTACCCTCCAGCTCTAGACAACACCACCTCCCGAGTGGGGATTAAACTTCAGGTCCTGGGGGACTTGATCTAAACTTGAAGAGTCACACGTAGATGGTTTGGGGGCATCGATCAATTACTTGTTTGAATTTAAAAGACTAAAATAGCCATCGGCAGTAATGTCACTGGGACAGGACGTCCATGCTGGTCACTTCTCACACGTACGTCTCACAGGTGTGACTTTACCCAAATGTTATGAGGAAGGCATGTAACCACCTGACCATAGAAATCTCTGGTATTGTGAATTCCAGTCATACTCATCAAACATATTACCCTAAAAACAAATGTATAGACCGCTGAATTTCAAAGGCACCTTTTAAAAAGCTTTCTTATTTTATAGGCATATTGATCAATTATTTATTTTCTGAAAGGGATGGAGGAATTTCTGCATATAAGTGCTTACTTAATTTTTTTTCTTAGACACATTGGAACAAACACTGCAGGCGAAAATGGATAATGCTTGTGCATGGACAGTCCACACAAGGCAAAATGCAGAGTTTCATGTGTTTTTATATCTTATAATCTGTAAAAATTGAAATAAAAAAAACTAGAAGGTAAACTCAGAAAATATTAACTAAATTATGTTTGTAACACACTGAATATTATCTATTAGCATATATTTTAAGAACCCTGACTCACATAGGAAATATTTCCAGAGAAAAGACATGTACATAATGTTTTAGAGACTAGAATAAAATTATTTTCATTATATATATGTAAGTGTACTTGTTAGCCAAAATCCATTTATAAACCTTTATTTTATTCATCAGACTCAGTACTCCTCTTCCAAAAAGATATGCCCATGTAAAGTCAATAAGGCTCAACTCTTAAAATAAATAAAGATGCATTACAAACCATATTCAATTATTTAAATTTGTATTTCATCCCATAAATTGGACTATATTGTGTTACATAATATTCCGTAAGTACTAAATACATACTAAAAATTGGAAATTTTTTATCTAGATGATACAATTGACCAGAAGGAATAATGTGAATTATTACAAATATTTCAAAAAAGAAAGATTATTTATAAAGCCTTTTTCATCTGAAGTCCAGATCTTACGATATGGATAGACCTTCATTTAACATGTTTATAGTTTTTTGGTTTCCTTTGAAAAAAAGATAAGAAATTCCTCAAAGGAAAAAAAAAGGAAACAAAACAAAACAAAAACAACGCACAAGTTAATCCTGTTTATGTTAGTCCTTGTTTTACTAGACCTTACTTAATTTAAAATCAATTTGAAATCTGTTGTGATATGTACTGCTTAATTAAGTAGAAGCAATTAGACAAATAATGTTTCCAGTACAGGTGTGCCCAGCCATTCTGGTAAATCTATTTAAAGATGCATTAAGACAATAGGCTGAGATTCCTGAATAGAATTTAATTCAAGGAGTTCTGGCTAACAAGAAAGGTCACTTCGAAAAGCTTGTGCCTGATACTATAAACACGAATTCAAAATATTGCATGGTATCTTTGGGTCTAAATTTGCCTCAACTTTTGCAAGCATAATATTGCAACTTTTAGGACCAGCAAAATATAATGGAAGCAAATAAATCTCTATTCAATTAGAATTTTAAAAAAATTTTAGTCACAAAATAATACAGGCACGTAGTTTAAAAAGTCAAATAGCTAAAATGTTTACTCTGACAATTAACTTTTCACAGCAGGTGTGCGACTTTGGACAAGTCACTTAACCCCTCTGTGTGTCAGCTCCTCCTCTGTAAGATGGGGATAATAATGTATCGAACTCATAGGGATGCTGTGAGGATTCAAGGTGTTGGTATGTAAAGCACTCAGGACATCTGACCACAGCAGGTGCTTCCTACGACCCACCATTATTGTCAATGTCCCCACCCGCAGCCCTCAGCAGTGACCTCTTGACTCCTCTAAATAGCCCTCATCTCTCTTGGAACAGACTTTGAGTTCCTTCTTTCACTTAAATGTGGTCTGTTAAAATTTTAAAGTTTGGAAAGCACCCGCATGCTTTCTTCTTCTCATCCTCCAGGGGAGAATGTGGAATTCTTGTTTCCCTGAGGGTTTGATCCAAAACACTCAAAACACCTTCAATGTCTGAATCATCATCCTTTGGGATGGAGTCTGAATTTATACCTGGATGTACACATGGATCTTTCTAGCTCAGAACGTAGGCTACAGAGTAAGCCCCTGCTTCTGTCTCATGGCTCCTTCTAAAGCTGTGTTTCTCTAGAATTTATAAAGATACGGAAATGCATGCCTTGTGATGCAACTGTCTATTTCACACCCTAGGAGGTGGTCCTTCTGCTGGGAAGAGTGTAAAGACTCATCGTCGCCCCAAATCCTCACCTGACTCAACTCATGGGTATTCCAGCATCATGCTCAAGGTTCGCGCTGTAGCATACTCAGGGATGAAGGACAGACGCAAGAAATCACATCCCACAAAGGCACCTGCTAGCGCAGGATCTCGGGATCCCACCCACACTGCTCTGGATGAGAGGTACTTTTGTTTCAGGGAGAGGCTGGAATTGCCTGGAGATGGGAGTCTCAGGCTCAGAAAGTTCCTGAAAATGAGTAATACAGCGGCATGACAAATTTCCCAATTGAGGATGGGGAAGGCCATGTCTGAAAATGTGCTTGGGACATTATTGAAATTCTTTGACGCACTTTGATGTCCTTCAGGCTTTTGAGGTGTTTATCAAAACCCCAGAGCCACGAACTCCTCTTTGTTTCCATCATCACCCAACTCAACTTCTGTCTTAAGTTACAGATCTTTAAGGGCATACACCACGATTTCCTTAGTAATGACCTTGCGAGGCCGGCCCCAAATCCCATCCACAGTAAACCCCGGACTATAGATGCCACAATTCCTTGTGGCAGTAAGCGTTCTTAGATGTGGACAACATAATTTGACAATTTTTCTTAATAAAAGGAGGATTTATTAAAGGATACACTGAGCTCACAGAATCAGTGGCGGGGCTGAAGGGCTCTTCTTGAGAGATTAGTAGAAACCAAACAGCCCCTGAGTCAGGGCTGGAGTGGGTACGGAGGCAGAAGGATCATATTTGCCTTTTAGTGGGAGCCTGACACTCTCTTTATCTCTGCCCAGTTAGCACCAATCCGGGGCTATTTTTCATTTATTGAAAAAACTTGCGAGTGCACAGCCAAAGGAATTGACCTCAGGGTCTCGTAAAGATATCTGCATTCCCACATTAATTGTCACACTATTCACAACAGGGAAGACATGGAAACAACATAAAGGCCCATCGACGAAAGGGACAGATAAAGGTACGGGGTATGTGTATCACAGGATGCTATTCCGCCTTCACAGGAAGGAAATTCTGCCATTTGCAACAACATGGGTGAACTTGAAAGACATCCTGCTAAGTGAAATATGCCACACGTAGGGAGACAAATACTGCATGACCTCACTTGCATGAGGAATCTGAAATAGTTAGAAGTAGAGGGTGGAATGGTGGATGCCAGAGGCTGGGGGAGGGAGAACCAGGAGGATTTAGTCAAAGGTACAAGGTTCAGTGATGTCAGATGAACTGAGTCTAGAGGTCTGCTGTAGGGCATCGTGCCTATAATTAAAAACATTGTGCATTAAAAGTATTGTGCATTTACAAATTTGCTAAGGGGATGTATCTTATGTCAAGTGGGTTTTTTTCTAATTCTATTTATTTAATTTTTTATTTTTTTTATTATGTTCAGTTGGCCAATACAGAGTACATCATTACTTTTCCATGTAGTGTTCAAGGATTCATTAATTGTGTATAACACCCAGTGCTCTTATCACAAAATAACAATAAAAAGTAAAGAGGGTGAGAGGGAAAAAAACAAAACAAAAAAAGCCTCGCCTAGCACGGAGTGTGGGCCACCCCCCCATCACCCCCCTCCCCACCCCGCAGGCACACACACATACACCTGGAGGGGGAGGGAAGCTCGCTCATAGTAGCAGGCAGCACATTGCTTCTCAATAGAAGATCACATCCGGGGAATTTCCTCCAAGCCAGGAGGTAGGTGGGAACGGAACAGTCAAAAAAAATAACAAGCATGGCTTCCCAAAATTCATACACATTCTTATACACACTAAGAATTCCAGAAATTATAAGTGTTCACAATGAAAACCGTACAGTTATCTTTCAAACAGTAAAGACTACGGCACTCCTGCTTCCTGCCCCAGTCCTAGCATCACTGGGCACCACCCAATTCTCTCCTCCAAGATGGTCACAGGTCCATCTCCACACTCTGAAACCCACAGAGTTAACAGTGAGTTTAACCATCCCCAAAGAAGTCGGTATAAATGGTTTTACAAAGCAAGGTGAGGAGGCAGGGAAGATAGTTCTGGAGCCAGGAAGGAAATATGAGTCAGCACGTGCTTCGGCAAAGGTCCTGGCATCGTGAAGTGATGCCCTTCAGCCACTCCCTGCACCATGCTCACTTTGCTCTCAGGCCGCACTTTGCTCATTGCCTTCTTTACCTGGTGACCCCACCCGACCTTCATTTCTGAGAACCCTGAAACCTTCATGGTCCGGCCAGTGCGGTATTGCTGCTGCTTCATTAATTTTGACAAGATACAGAATGTAAGGAGGCCAAGACACAGGATCCCTTGATATTTAGGGTGGATTCTTCCTGCCCATCCCATGACCCTTTTCCCCACAACTCACCCAGTGATTTGCAGAGACCGGGATGCCAGGAAGCAGTCTCCGCCTCCCTGCAGTGGAACCACCGTTGTGCCTGCTGATGGACGCAGCCTTCTCGTGGGTCTGACAATTTCTAAACCCAGAGTCCCCAACTTAGTGGCAAGAAGAAAAGTGTTGGTGAGCAGGTCATCACACAGTTCGTAAGTGAAAGCGAAAGCGGTTGCTAGTTCGAGTCATAACCCGGTCCTATAAAACAGTATGCGGGGGGGATCAGCCAGGATGCAAGCCTAAGCACTGACCGGTGCCGCTCAGCGGCCCCTGGACACGTCCCCCCTCCCATCCAGCCGGAGAGGCCACTGTCCGTGCGCGCTACGGTAGCCACTGGAGAACAGCTGCCATCACCACGACAAAATCCAGCTGCTCCTTTATCTTTCCCCACTTGTTCCTGATGGCGTCCTGGGTTGGAGGACCCGGTGGGCTGAGTCCAAGGCTTCTGCCTCCTCCTAGCTGGCTTCCAGAAGCACCAAGAAGGTAGGCTGTGCCCCCTTCATCCATCGTAGCATGCACTCAGGACTCCAGACTCTACCAGCTGATGGTGCAGCTGACATGCGCATTCCTGATTCCCAAACACTTCCCAGAAGCCCGTCGGGACCTCCGGGAGCTTCCGGCCATGCGCTCTCGATTTGTTTTTTAGTGCGGGCGACACAGACTCCGAGGGCCTCACGTGGTCCTTCCCGGCAGCACTGGAATTAAGATCACACCCTGAGAACATGTGAATACCACACATTCTGGTTATTCGGGTCATGTCGCAAAAGCAGAATCGTTACAGGGTTTTCTTCTATGACACTTGGCGGAGAAAAAGCGCCCGGAAGCCGCACACGGCGTCTGCCCCTGAGCCAGCCCCTCCGGGATGGAGCGCGTCCTGGGGAAAAGCACCTGCAAAGCCAGACAGCCACTGGTAGGTATTTTAGGGATAGTACTCAAAATAGGGAAGACTAATCCTCCCGCATATTAGGTCAGGCGGAGTTTTCTTCGTAAGCTACTTTTTAAGTCGTTTTTATCCCCCTCAGAAGTAGTGGGACAGAACCATAGCACCTGTGAGCTGAATGGACTCTGGGCCAAGCCGGTAATGACACAGACGAAGGGCGCAACCCCCGAGGCCGGCTGCCCCGGAGGCTCAGTCCAGACCTGGTGCCCAGGCACCGTCTCAGGCCCGCACTAATCAAGTGCCCACCACTTGCCCAGCATCACATTTGATGTTACAGAGAAATAATAGTCACAGCTCCTGCCCTATTCTAGAAGGTATTATCATTACTTTATTAGTGAGAGTGCATTAAAACTGCATTTTCAAAAAGGTTTTATTTATTTATATGAGAGAGAGAGCATGAGTGGGGGCAGAGGGAGAGGGAGAAGCAGAATCCCAGCTGAGCAGGGAGTCTGATGCAGAACTCGATCCCAGGACCCTGAGATCATCACCTGAGCCGAAGACAGATGCTTAATTGACTGAGCCACCCAGGTGCCCCTAAAACAGCATTTTAAAAGTAAATCTTCCCAAATGTGAATTTGAACATGTGAATGTTTTTGGTCTTATACACTCAATAATATCAACTATGAGGACCAAAAGGGTACAATTAAAGTAGGAAAAAAACAACCCTCTCCTTTCTCGGTAAAAATGTGTCTCAGAATAACTGGGCTTACAAAAGCTTGAAATACAAAGGCTGATGATGAAAAACATGTGATTGGGATAGCTCCAATTAGACACTTTCTAAAATATTTTTCTTTCTTCTGACTGAAGTATTTTAAGCTGCAGAGAAGCTCGTTAGCTGTAATGGGAATCATTGAGGGCTGATTCTTGAGAGAGAGCACAGAGCCAGCCTGCCGTCAGGCACGTGTGTGGGGGATGCTGTCCAGAGCCCCAAATCTGGCAGAAACCACACAGGGTGAAGCCAGTGTGTGAGGACACAGTGGGACGTGGGGGAAAGAACAGAAGATGGCTCTCAGGCAAGGTCTCGGGTCAGGGGCCGAATAGTCTTGGACTTGGCCCAGTCCCCAGTCCTGGGCAAACTTGGAAATGTCACCAAATCTCTTCAGAATCTCTCAGAAAATGTCTCACCGTGAAGGTTCAATTCTCCACCAGCTCTGCAGCTCTGTTTCCATCGCTGAATCCGTTTGCCACAATTTACTATGTAAACTTTTTATATTCTTCATTAAATCTCAGGAGCATTGGACTTGTCACTTATCTTGACATCAGAGCTCCACAAAATTGCTTAAATTAATGAAAAATTCCATATAGCATGATATGGTGTATCTTAAGAGACTGCTTTTCTGTCCTAACATTATTCATTGATTACTAGATTTATCTGCACATGGTTAACCTATCTCGAAAGTGAGCTAATATTATTCAGCAGAGTAATATTTCTAATACAGTGTGTCAAAAGTTACATTAAATTCTCCCTGAAATACAGTCTCCTTATAAAAATTGTGCTTCTCTTATTATGTTACCAATGATAAAATGCCTCAAAGTTGAAATGTCTTGAACAAGTGAGCATTCTCAAAAAAAAAAAAAAAAGCCACACTTCTATATAGACTTTCTCTTATTTTAGCACATTATTTTTTAAATGTTTAGTTTTGAAATAATTAGAGATTACCAGAAAGTTGCAAAAATAGGGCAAAGAGGTTCCATGTAATTTTCATCCAGTTTTCCCACTGGTTACATCTTACAAAACAATAGAATACTATCAAAACCAGGAAACTGAAGTCAGTACAATAAATGTGTGTCGTTTTAAGACATGTATACCCACCACCACGTCTGGGTACTTCTCCATCACCACAAAGATCTCCCAGCTGCCTCCCTTTCACAGTCACACACACCTCCTCCCCAGCCTGCCCCCAACCACCATCCCTACAACCTGGCAACCACCTACCTGTCTCCTTTTCTGTCATTTTGTCATTTCAAGAATGCTATCTAAACGTACTCATACACTAAGATTAGCTTTTTTCATTCAGCATAATGTCTTTGAGCTGCGTCGGGGTGCCTGTGCGTAGCAGCAGCGGATCCCTTTGATTATGGAATAGTAGTCCACAGTACTGCTATACTACGGCTTGCTTAACCATTCACTTATTCTAGAAAATTTGCTTGATTCCAGGTTATGGCTATTACACATAAAGCTGCTATAACCAATCACGTGCAGATAGGTGCATGGACTTGAGTTTTAATTTCACTTGGGCAGATGCCCAGGAGTGCAATCACTGGCATAAACCCCACTTGGACATGGTGTATAATTCTTCTGATATATTGTCAAATTCTATTTGCTAATGTTTTGTTAAGGATTTGTACATCTATGTTTATGAGGGCTATTGATGTACAGTTTTCCTTTTTTGTACAGTCTGGGTTTTTTTTTTAAAGATTTTATTTAAATTCCAGTTAGTTAACATGCAGTGTTATGTTAGTTTCAGGTGTACAATGTAGTGATTCAACACTTCCATGCAACACCTGGTGCTCATCACAAGGGCACTCCTTCTTCCCTATCCCCTGCTTCCCCCAACTCTCTCCCCCCTGGTGACCATCAGTGTGTTCTCTGGAGTGAAGAGTCTGGTTTTCATATCAAGGTCATATTAGCTTTATAAGATGAATTGGGAGCTACTCCCTTTTAGAATTTCTGGAAGGCATTTTGTAGATCGGTGCTAATTCTTCTACAAACATTTGGTAGAATTCTCCAATGAAAACGTCTTGGCCTGGAGATTTTGCTTTTGGAGGTTTTTTAAAATTATGAATTAAATATCCTTAATAGGTTTTGGGCTATTCAAATGATGTGTTCCATATTGGATGAGATGTGATAATTTCTGGTTTATGTGGGGGGTATATTGTAGAATTGATCCATCTTCATTAAATTACCAAATGTATGTGGGCGGAATTGTTCACAGTATTTTCTTATTACCACTGTCATGTCTTCAGGGTCTGTACTGATGCCCTGTATCCCAGACGCAGGTAATTTGAGATCTCTCTCTTTTTTCCTGCCAATTACTAGATTTCTAATGTTATGGATCTTTTCAAAGAATCAGCTTATTTCCATTGCTTTTCTCTATTTTTTTTTTATTCATTTCTGCTTATTATTCCCTTCCTTCTGCTTGCTTTGATTTTGTTTTCCAACTATTCTTTTAGTGTCTTGATATGATAGTTTAGATTTTTTAATTTCAGACTTTTTTTCTTTTCTAATTATATGTGTTTTATAAAAATAAATTTCCTTCTCAACAAAGGCTTTACCTCTGTTCCACAATTTGATATATTATATTTTTATTTTTATATAGATAAATGTATTTTATCATTTCCCTTGGAATTCCTCCTTAGAGGTGTACTGTTTATTTTCTAAGTGGAAATTTTCCTGTTACCTTTACTTTGTATTTCCAGTTTGATTCTATTTTGGTTGAAGAACACATTCTACATGATTTAAATTCTTCTAAATTTGTTGAGGTTAATTTTATTGCCTAGGTTATGGTCTATCTTGGTTTATGTTCTGACAAGAGTGTCTTTTCTGCTCTTGACAGGTGGAGTAATCTATAGAATCAATCAAATCCTGATTGATTCATGGTGTTGTTGAGTTACTCTGTATCCTTGCTGATTTTCTGTCTGGTTTTTCTATCAACTGTTGAAAGAAGGATGTTGAGGACTCCAACTATAACTGTTGATTCGTATATTTCTCCTTTCAGTTCTATCGGTTTTTGCTTCTTAGCTCTGTTGTTTGGTGCATATACAGTTAGGACTGTTATGTCTTTTTGGTAGAATTGACCCTTTTATCATTATATAATGTCCATCTCTGTTGAGGGCTTGAATAGAACAAGAGATGGAGGAAGGTTGGGGCCCCTGGGTGGCACAGCGGTTAAGCGTCTGCCTTCGGCTCAGGGCATGATTCTGGCGTTACAGGATCGAGCCCCACATCAGGCTCCTCTGCTAGGAGCCTGCTTCTTCCTCTCCACTCCCCCTGCTTGTGTTCCCTCTCTCGCTGGCTGTCTCTCTTTCTGTCAAATAAATAAATAAATAAATAATCTTTAAAAAAAAAAAAAGAGAGATGGAGGAAGGAGAAATTTTTTTCCTGTCTCATTGCTTAGGCTGGACATCTCATTTCATTTTCTCCTGCCCTTGGACTGGGACTTGTACCAGCATCTCCCCTGGTTCTGAGGGGTTTGGACTTGGACTAAATTATATCACCAGCTTTCCTGAGTTTCCAGCTTGCAGACAACTAACTGTGGAACTTCACAGCCTCCAGAATCATGTGAGTCAATCCCTCATAATGAATTTCCTTTCATATATACGTATGTGAATTTAATCATATATATATACCCTATTGGTTTTATTTCTCTAGAGAAACTTGATTAGCACAGATTTTGGTATTGACAGTGGTTCTAGAGAAATGGAGTTAAAAGGATAAGTTTTCTGAGTTGTTTCTAGAGTTTCTGGAATTGGTTCTCTAATCTGATTAGATTTTAAGATGTGAATGTATCTATTTCTAGTAGTAAAGAGAGCAGTGATAGTCCATGGTGTGAAATATTTATGGAGGTATGCAAAATATCTGCACTGGATCCTCTTAATATTATGAAGTGCTAAAGGACTTTGTGTATAATACTTTTGAACATTTTTGGGAAACTAATGTATATGATTTTGGTTGATTGCTCCTAATGTCATTGGACAAGATACCGAAAGAAAAGAATGAGCTTAGGGATTTGAATTTCCAGTTCAAGTGCCATATAAATGACCTAAGAGTGTCCCTGTGTGTCTTAAAGGAGACCATTACTTCCTGTTGCTACAGAGCACAGAACCTCATCATGCACCTGGCTGAATTACAATGCAAGTTGAACTCCCAGGCTTAAAAGGTGTCTATTGTTAAAGTGAGGGCATTGATTGGGAAACAGTGGGATCCTATAAGCTGGTATGGGGACTTGTGGGAAGATTGTGATGAAGCTGGGGGCGTTAAGCCTCTATATTGTGGTGAGGCTCTTTTACCAGCAGTCTTGTCCTCCCCATGCCCAGCAGAAGTGACTCAGAAGGAGGTGTGCCACACTCCAAAATAAGAACCTCGGTCTCATGATTGATATAGACACAGTCTGGAGGGACATGTGTGGGAATGGGTACTAAGATGTGAGATACCGGAAGAAGGAACTTTTTATTAAGGTTGGATCTGAACTTACGGGCAGACCTGTAAACAGAGCTTCTGCATTTAATGCTGCAGTCAGGGAATTAGAAAGGGCTCTAACTGGTTGGTTGATTGACTGAAACATGGACCAAAAGGTGACCCACTACGAGTACATTGGAAGTGCTGGACATGCCTTGGTTTGATTTAAAGGGAGAAATTCAATTCTTAGAGAGATTGGATGTTAGAGTGGATTTGTCATGTGAGACCTACTCATCCAACCAGAGGGATCCAGGAGACATACTGTCCACCAATACTATGAGAAATGCATTTGTAAGGGGCGTTCTAGTATCCTTGAAGAGCTCTGTGATGGCTTTCTCTGGAGGTTTGCCCCCCCCCCTTGTGTGAATTGCAGTCATGGGATTGGGAAACCTAAATGCAATGGAGTAATTGGGTCCTGGGTTGGAAGGGACCAAGTGGCAGCATTCAACCACCAAAGGCAGAGTGTGGCTACCTTAATGGACAGCAGAGGCAAAGAAGGAATCAGAATAGTCTGACCCAGGCAGACCTATAGCATTGGCTAATTGATCACGGTGTTTCTAGAAATGAATTGGATATAAAGCCTACTAAATTCTTACATGATTTGTATAAGCAGAAAAGTTTTAGATCAAGTGAACAAAAGTCTAAATCATAAAACAGAAAGTCACAGCTGCTCAATCAATTCCCAGACATGAGCCAGAAGCTCTTGAATGAAGGGAAGGCTGGGTCTTCCAATTTACTGATGAAAGTTTATATTGTTAATCCTTGTCCCAAAAGAGACCCATGGCCTTTTACCAGAGTAACCATGACTTGAGAAAAAGGATATGAGCAGAACTTTAAAGGACTACTGGACACTGGCTCTGAAGTGATACTATTTCAAGAAACCCCAAAACATCACCGTGGCCCAAAAGTCAGAATTAAGGCTTATGGAGGTCAGGTGATCAATTCTGTCTCACAGTGAGCCTCGTGGGTCCCTTAGGGGGTCCTGTGGTTATTTTCCCAGTTCTGGAATGTATATTTGGAATAGACATAATTTAGCAGCTGGCAGAATCCTTACATTTGTCCCCTGACCTGTGGAGTGATGGCTATGGCTGCAGAAGAGGCCAAGTGGGGGCCATTAGAGCCACTGCATCTACCTAGGAAACTAGAAAAGCAAGGGTACCACCACATTCCCAGAGGGACTGCAGGGGTCAACGTACCCCTTGAGGACGTGAAGGATGCAGGGGGTGGTCGCTCCCGCCACATTCTGTGTGGCTTGGAGAATGGCAGGGGATTATCGTATGTTTAACCAGATGGTGCCTCCAAAGGCCGCTGCTGTGCCAGCTGTGGCTTCATAGCCTGAGCAATTTCCCGTACCCTCTGGTACCCAGCAAGCAGCTATTGGTCTGGCCCATGTCTTTTTCTCCATCCCTGTCCATCAGGCCCATAGCAGATGCAGCTCTTTCTCAGCTGGAAGGCCAGCCATGCCTCTTCCCTGTCCTGCCTCAGGGGTGTCGCAACTCTCCAGCCTGAGTTCTCGGGGGCTTGACAGCCTTTCCCTTCCACAGGATATCACACTAGCCCATTATGTTGATGACATTCTGTTGACTGAACCTGGCGAGAAAGAAGCAGTAACTTACCACTCTAGATTTATGTGAGACATGTGTGTGTCGGAGGTGGGAAATAAATCGGACAAAATGCAGAGGTCTTTTACCTCAGGGAGATTTGTAGAGGTTCAGGGGTGTGGGGCATGATGAGAGATCCCTTCGAAGATGAAGGACAAGTTGTTCTATCTGACCCCTCCTGCAACCACGAAAGAGGTGTGATGCCTATTGGCCCTCTTTGGATTTTGGAGGCTACGTGTTCCTCATTTGAGTGTGTGACTCCAGCCTTTTTGCCAAGCGACCCAAAAAGCTGCTAGTTTTGAGTGAGACCCAGAACAAGAGAAGGCTCAGCAATGGGTCCAGGCTGCCGTACAAGCTGCTCTGCCGCTTGGGCCATATGATGCTCCACTTGAGCCATATGGTGCTTGAAGGGCCCGTGGCAGAGAGGGTTGCTGTTTGGAGCCTTTTGCAAGCCCTTCTAGGTGAATCAAAGAACAGGCCTTAAGGATCTGGGGGCAAGGCCCTTTTATCATCCATAGGTAACTATTCTCCTTTTGAGAAACAGCTCTTTGTCTGCTACTGGGCCAAGACACTGAACACTTAACCGTGACTAAGTTACCAGGTGACCTCAACCGTCCATCATGAACTGAGTGCTACCTTACCCACAAAGCCATGAAGTTGGGCTTGCACAGCAGCACCCCATCATCCAGTGGGAGTGACATCGGTATGTGATCGGTACAGAGCAGGTCCTGAAGGCACACAGAAGTGACATGAAGACATGACCCAAATACCCATGGTCCCCACTCCTGCTACACTGCTTTTTCTCTCTGTGTGCACCTAGGGCCTCTCAAGGAGTTCCCTATGATTAGTTGACAAAGGAAGAGAAGACCCAGTCCTGGTTTACAGATAGTTCTGCTTATTATACAGGTCCTACCCACTGCCCCAGCATGGTAGACCCTCTCTGGGACATCCCTGCATGACTGTGGTGAAGAGAAATCCTCCCAGTGGACAGAATTTCAGGCGGTTCACCTGGTTGAAGGATAAATTCTTGGAAGGAGAAATAACCAAACATGTGATTTCATACTGAATCATGGGCTGTGGCCAATGGTTTGGCTGCACGGTCAGGGACCTGAAAGGCACATGATTGGAAAATTGATCATAAGATAAAATGGGAAAGAAGTATATGGATAAACTTCTCTGAATGGGTCAAAAATGTGAAGATATTTGTGTTCCATGTGAATTCTCACCAAAAGATAACGTCATCAGAGGAGGATTTTAATATTCAAGTACATAAGATGATTTGTTCTATGGATACAAGTCAGACTCTTTCCCCAGCCACCCTTGTCATTGCCCAATGAGCTTATCAACAGAGTGCTCATGGTGGCGTGATGGAGGTTATGCGTGTGCTCAGCAACATGAACTTCCATTCACCAGGGCCAACCTGGCTATGCTCACCACTGAGTGCCAAATCTGCCAGCAGCAGAGCCCAGCACTGTCTCCAGTATGGCCCATTCCCCAGGGTGGTAAGCCAGCTAGTTGGTAGCAGATTGATAACACTGGAAAGCTTCCATTACGGAGGGGGCAACATTTTGTCCTCCTGAAATAGACACTTGCTCAGGATACAGATTTGTCTTCCCCGCATGCAATGCTTCTGCCAAAACTACTATCTCTGGACTTACAGAGTGCCTTATCCATTGGCATGGTATTCCACACAGCATTGCTGCTGATCAGGAAACTCATGTCATAGCAGATGAAGTGTGGTAAGGGGCCCGCGGTTGTGGAATTCATGATCTTACCATGTTCGCCACCGTCCTGAAGCAACTAGTTCAATAGAACAATGAAATTTGAAGACTCAGTTGCAGAGCTGCCTGGGTGGCGATAACTTGCAGGCAAAGCTTGTCCTGGGCCAAGGTTCTCCAGGGAGCCATATGTGATCTGAATCCATGTCTGATATGTGGTGCTGTTTCTTCTATAGCCAGGGTTCATAAGTGCAGGAATCAAGGGGTCGAAATGGAAGTAGTACCATTATTACCCCTCGTGAGCCCTTAGAAAACTTTTGCTTCTTCCTATGACCTTATGCTCTCCTGGTCTTAGTTCCAAAAGGATGAATGCTTCCACTGGGAGACACGATTCCATTTAAGTGTGAGTTAAGACTGCCATTCAGCCTCATGCCTCTGAATCAACAGGCAAAAAAAGAGATTTTATTTTTATTGATTCTACCAAGGGAACTACTTGCAGACTACCAATTCCACAGTGAAGGTGAGGAAGAGTGTATCTGGAATACAGGAGGTTCCTTAAGGCAGCCCTTGTATGGCCTAATGCTCTGGGATTAAGTTCAATAGAAAACGTAAAACAACCCAATCGAGGGGAACTAACCATGACCCAGGCCATTCAGGAATGAAGACTTGGGTCACCCCACCAGGTGAAGAAGCATGACCAGATCATGACCTGCTGAGGCGCCTGCTCAAGATAAAGGGAATATAAAATGGGTAGGGGAAGAAGGTACAAATACCAGCTATAATCACAGGACCAGTTACAGAAATGAGGACGATAATTGTCTAGAGTATTTACTCCTTTTATGTTATGAATTTGTGTGTGTTTATGTATGGGTTTTTTTTATTCTCATTATCACATAACGTTAAGATGTATTGATTTTATATCCCAGTACATAAGCATTATTGGTTTTACATTAAGTTATATTACTCAAAGACTTTACCTCCTCTTCTGAGGATGGGGTTAAGTGCATTTTCTGTTGAATGTAAGATTGTTGTATCACATTAGAATCAGATAGGATTAGGACCTTATTATTGTCTTTATTGAAGGTTAAGTATGGTTTAAGGAGATTCATATGAGTGTCATGTTGACACGGGTTTGTTATTTGTGATGGTTAACTTTATATGTCAACCTGACTGGCCATGCAGCGTCCAGATTAAACATTATTTCTGGGTGTATCTGTGAGGGTGTTCCAGATGAAATTAGTATTGAAATTGGTGGATTCAAGAAATAGATTGCTCTCCCCAAAGTGGGTGGGCATCACCTAATCTCTTGAGGGCCTGAATAGAGTAAGAGGCAGAGGAAGGAGGAATTTGCCCCTGCTTTTCACTGTCGAGCTGGGACATCTCATCACATCTTCTCCTGATCCTCCGACTAGAATCTACTTCACTGGTTCTTCTCGTTCCCGAGTCCTAGGGGTGGGACTGAGTTACCCCAACTTTCTTGGGTCTCCAGCTTGCAGACAGCAGATTGTGGGACTTCTCAGCCCCCATTATTGTGAGTCAGTTCCCCACTACACACACACACACACACACACACACACACACACACACACCATGCAAGTTCTTTTTTTCTGGAGACCCCTGACTAAAACAACATGTATCCACCGTCATAATATCATACAGAATAATTTCTGCTCCAAATCCCCTGTGCACCACCTGCTCATCCCTCTCTCCTCCCAAACCTCGGACAACCATTGATCTTTTTACTGTCTCTATAGTTTTTCCTTCCAAAGTATCATAGAGTTGGAATCACACAGTATGTAGCCCTTTTAGGTTGTCTTCTTTCACTTAGGAATATGCATTTAAAGTTCTTCCATGCCTTTTCATGGCTGGATAGTTCATTTCTTTTTATCAGTAAATAATATTCCATTCCATGGGCATTAGCACAGTTCATTGGTCCATCCACTTAGGAAGGACATGTTGGTTGCTTCCAATTTTTGGAAATTGTGAATAAAAGTTCTACAAATATTCATGTGTAGGCTTTTGTATGAGTGTTCAACTCATTTGAGTATATACCACAAAGTCTGATTGACAGATTGCATGTTAAGTGTATATTTAGTTGTTCAAGAAACTGCCAAGCTGTCTTCCCAAGTGGCTGTACCATTTTGCATGCCTTCCAGGAGTAATTAGAGTTCCTGTAGCTCCGTATCCTCACCGACATTTGGTGGTGTCGTCATTCTGGATTTTGGCCGTTGTGATGGGTACATTGTGGTATTTTATTGTTTGAATTCATAATTCCCTAATGATGTATGATATTGAGCATCTTTGCATATGCTAATGTGACATGTTTCTATCTTCTTTGTTGGTGTGTCTACTAAGTCTTTTTGCCCATTTTTAAATCAGGTTGTTCAATTTTTTTAGTGTTGAGTCTTAAGTGTTCTTTGTATACTTTCATAGGAGTCTTTGATAAGATGTGTCCTTTACAAATATTTTCTCCCTATCTATGGTCTGTCTCCTCATTCTCTTGGTATTCATTTCTTTTCTAAGTTTCTAAAATTTTTATTTGTGAGTTTCTTTGGGATAATATCTCTTGCTTTTTGTTCAATTTCACTAATTTTTTTCTGTTATGTCTGATCTGCAGTTAATCTCATCCGGTGTACTTTTTATCTGAGCTATTTTAATTTTGATCTCTAGAAATTTGATTTGCATCTTTTTTATACCTTCCTTGCCTCTACTTCACATGTTCAGCCCTTCCTGTAGCTTCTCAAAAATATGGAATATAGTTATAATATCTGTTTTAATTTCCTTGTGTACCATTGCTTTAATTTCTCCATTTCTGGATCAGTTTTAATGGATGGTTATTTTTCCTTCTCATTGTGGTTCGATTGTCCTGCTTCTTGGCCTGCCTAATAATGTCTAATGGATTCCAGTCATTGTAATTTTTACTTTTCTGGTGCTGAATATTCTAGTATTTCTATAAACGTTCCTGAATTTGGTTCTGGGATGTAGTGAAATTACTTGAAAATAATTTTGTCCTTTTGGGTCTTTTTTTAAAGCTTTTTTAGATGGGGTCCAACCAACGTGTAGTTTACATTAATGTGTTCCCCACTTTTTAGGACTGAGTACTATTCTGAGTTTCTCATGTATTGAGGGTTTCCCATTCTGGCTGGAGAGACCAAGCATTTTTCTCTGCCCTGTGTGAGTCCCAGGGATTTTTTTTTTTTTTTTAATTTGAGGGAGAGGGAGAATGCATGAACGGGGGGGGGGCAGAGGGAGAGGGAAAGAGAATTCCAAGCAGACTCCGCACTGAGCATGGAGCCTTACACAGGACTCCATCTCAGGACCCTGAGATCATGATCTGAGCCAAAACCAAAAGTCAGATGCTCAGCAGACTGAGCCACCCAGGTGCCCCCCTTCTGATACTTTGGGGTGGTTCTTCCCCGTGCCTTGGGAAGTGTTCTTACATGAGTATGCTCATGATTTGTGCTCATAAATTTCCATAACCCAGTTTCCACTCACCTATGCTGCTTCCCATGCCCTCACTTACTCTGCCACATTCACAGTGGGGCTTGTCCAATTTCTAGAACAAGCCTGGCTCTTGGCATGAAGATTTTATTTCTTCTACCTACAATGTGCTTCCTCAGCCTGGCTTGACTAGCTCCAACTGGCATTCAGCGCTGAGCTCCAATATTGCCTTTTCTTATGCAAATGTGATTCTCTCATTTTCTCTCAAATGCTGTTTCTTACCTTCGAATCGTTTTGTGATTTAAAATAACCAGTTTGTGTATTTTGTGGTTTTTTAAAAATGTGCTTTCCTAAACTGTCTTACCCAGTAGTTGATAATCGCAAGGGGACAGGAGCTCTAATCTTTTTGCTCACCACTAGATCCCTTGTGTTTTGGTTGACAGAACACTTGGTTAATATCTGTTCAAATGTGGATCTCCGGCTTGATCACTGATTAGAAGTCTGCATCTATCAATTATTGCAGCAATGTATGCCTTCTATTGTATGATTTATAATACCAACATATTTATGGTTTATAGATATGCAATACCTGCTGTGTGTTTATTTCTCATTTTCTGCAAGCTGATCTCCCAGGATCTGTGATCAGAAATGATATTTAAGTCAAAGTCCAACTTTATATGTTAGATTCTTTAGGTTTTCCATTCATCAGTTTTTGAGTTTTTAATGACATGGAAATAAATTTGGTAGAGGCAGAACTACATTTTTCCCAAAGATATTCTGATATTAAACACTAATAATACCTTTTTCCATTTTTTCTGATTCTGAAAAAAAAGTCCCAGCTGTGCAAGTCTTAATAAAAAAAAATTTCCAAATCTTGAATCACTAGATTGTACACCTGAAACTAATAGAACACCATACATTAACTTAACTGGATTTAAAATAAACACTTTAAAAAAAATCTTCCAAATCAATGAAAAACAAACGTGCAATTGAAATTCTAAAATTTAAGAAGATATTTGTTAATTATATTGTTTCTCTGAACAAAATATCTTCTTATCATTATATCTATTTAATTTTGTCTATGAATGTATACTAGTAATTGGCTTTTTATAGGCATCTGAGAAATCACATTGGCTTAAAATATCTATTATTCCTATTATTAAAATTTAACTGCAAATAGGTTAGGAGAATATGGATGTAACATAGACATATAACACAATTTAATTCGTGGGAAAATATTTTGCAAATAGTAAGCCACTTGTATCAACTCTCTCCTAACTCTGGGATCCAATTCTTTTTTTTTCCTAAAGAAAGAGGGAAAATCCTTAAAACAAAAATCTATTAATTTTTTATCACAACGGTGAAGAACACAATTTCAGAATTATTTTGACTTTGGGGATTGCTCTTCTTTAGGCGACTATGATGCCTTTTATTGGTTTTACTGGTATGAAGAGACGTGGAATTACTCATCAGAACGTCCTGCACTCGAATGAGAAAGGCAGCAGTGACATCTGTCTGCAGTGTGGACTGCTCGTCTGGCAGGAGGCACAGCTCACGGATCCTGACGGAAGCATTTTGGTCCCATCAAGACATAAAAACTTAGATGCAATCTTGATTCCAGGAAGGAAGGGAGATTATAGAGGAAATTGGGCTGAGTGAATCCTTTTTCCTCCCTCAAGGGGGATAAATGTGTTGATTCCAAACATGTGTAAAAACAAGTAAGCAAACCCTTCCTATTTACCAACTCAAACTAGATGGGCTTCAAGTGCTCATGGAAAAGTTCTGATTTTGTGATCATTTGGGACCTTAATCTAAAGACATGCTTCTCTTTTCAAAGCAAGCTCTTCAGGAAGCCACGTTTTATGCCAAATTCTCTGCCAGGTCTCGGAACCCATTTTCTATAGCTCGATAACAATGAACCTGTAAAATCTTGAGCTGGTTTATGTGACTAGTTAGTATGATGTGACATTTTTCCAAGTTTATTTATAGTTTCAAGAGTTTGACCTGTCTCCTTTAGAAGTCTGTGAGGATGGGGCACCTGGGTGGCTCAGAGGGTTAAGCATCTGCCTTCGGCTCAGGGCACGATCTTGGGGTCCTGGCATCGATCCCCCCATCGAGCCCCTCATGGGGCTCCCTGCTTAGTGGGGAGTCTGCTTTTCCCTCTCCCTCTGCCTTACCCCACTCTCCACCCCCTGTCCCCTGCTTGTGCTCTCTCTCTCTCTCTCAAATACATAAATAAAATCTTAAAAAGAAAAATTCTATAAGGACTTTGAGAGGGACTCCATGCAAGTCTTTCCCACACATTTCTGTGAGTATGTTTTGTTTGGCTAGGCCAGCACCACTACGCCACAGACCCCCTTCCTTCTCCTAACATGGGTCTAGAGTCACCAGTTGATGCCACCTGTCTGGCCTTTGAAGTCATCTGAGTGTGCAAATGAGACTTGCTTCAATCCCTTACGTGACAGAGGAAGAACTTAAAGCCCGAGTATGTCAGAGATCTGCCTGAGGTGACAGGCCTGCTTTGCGAGACTTTCACGGGTGTATTAGTTTCTCACAGTGGCTATTAACAAATGCATAAACTTCGTGCTTTAAAGCGTGCGAAACAGTTTTGGAGTTCAGACATCTGAAGAGAGTCTTCTGAAGTGAGATCAGGGGTTGGTGAGACTGCTTTCCTTCAAGAGGCTCCAGGGGAGAAACTACCATCTTCCTTTTCCAGCTCCTGGAGGACGCCCACATGGCTTGGCTCATGCCACATCCTCCACTTTCGAACCACATTGCTCCAACCCCTGCTTCTGGGGTCACACCTCCTCCCTCTCTCTCTGACGTCTGTTCTGTCCTAGGAGGACCCCGGTGATCACACTGGCTACTCCAGGATCATCTCAAAACCCTTAATGTACAAAGTCCTTTTTGCCCACGTGGGGTAACATAGACTCAGGTTCTGGGGATTAGGACGTGGGCATCTTTGGGGCCATTATTCTCAACAGAATGGGCATATTGTCAACAGAATGGGCATATTTGCATCGTGGACTATTTCCTCCATCATGAAGTATTAAAAGTTACATCGTATGACTGCATTAGTATAAAGACAAATTTAATTCAGCCCCAATTTTTAATATATTCATTATTATTATATTTATTTTTTTTCTCATAATTTTAGAAGAAATTAAAGTTAAGCCTTTTTGTCAGCCTGCTGTACCTCAGGGATAAGTAGGTCCCAGATGAAAAAGCTAAAAATGCAACTTGAGTGTTTCGTCTTCCATTTCCTTCCTCTTTACACTAAGTTTCCTAGGTCTGGCTTGGAATTTCAGATGGAACTGTGCTGTTTCTTGCAAGGTTCTTTGGAATGTGCTACCACGAATGGATTTCTTCAACTTGATGAAGAGTTGACTTGGTAATGTGATGTTTTGGCTGATGCCTGCTGTCATTGAGGCTGTCCTTAGACAAAATCCAGCAGCCACCCACTCAGGGAAGACAGTCGTCACACCCACACAGGTCTTTCCTCACCAGAAAACACTTTCCCGGAGAGGTGTGCTAATCCATTTCCCGCCTCCCACGCTCTTCTACACATTCCGGTTTATGCCAAGACCCAGGAGGAAATTAAATTTTCCTCTCAAATTAGATTTTACCTTCTCCAAATTGCTGGCACTTTCTCTGGCACACGGTGTGAGCCAGGAATCTGACAGTTTATTACATGACTCTGTGGCGATCAATGGTGACACACTCCCCCAGCTAAGGAACGATAATGAGATGGCCCCAGGCCTCCAGCTACGGTGGGTTTCCTGAGTTCCCTGATTTAAGAACCAGCCTCCAAGGGGATGAGCTATACTCCCCATGGCAGAAGTCTTTTCTTCCTCATCTACACACTGGGGTACAGTTTTCTTTATCTTGTCTTGACCCAGTTTTGAGGCTCCAACTAGAGGTCAATCAGTTACTCTTCTTGAGCAGTTGGTTAGCTCCACACGCAGCCATTTCCCTTGGGTGGTGGGCTGTCATGCTCCAGCCCACTGGCCCCCACGCCAGGCCAGGTACCAGGCAACTCAGGACAGCCTTTCTGCCCTACACCATACTCACATGGCTCAAACTAGCCAATCCTAAGCCTGCCTACCCTGCCTCGTCTGTTCCCCTCCCACAGAAACCACAATAAAGGTCCTTGTCGACATTCTCCCCTCATCCCCTCTGCCTCTCCACCTCAGTCTTGTGACTCCCATGTGGCCCTCTGGTGGGGACCTGTGAGTATAATAAACTCTCTCTTCAATGGAAGTCATCTCCTTATCTGTTGGCCTTACTATTAAGACTCATACATGTCTCCACATCAAATACGCATTGAAATAATGAGAGTTTTCACAATCCAAAGGCTTGTATATATGAGTCCATGCATTTAACAATGGAATTCGTGAGTTGAAAGAGTGAAACCTGGGGCGCCTGGGTGGCGCAGCGGTTAAGCGTCTGCCTTCGGCTCAGGGCGTGATCCTGGCGATCTGGGATCGAGCCCCACATCAGGCTCTTCTGCTATGAGCCTGCTTCTTCCTCTCCCACTCCCCCTGCTTGTGTTCCCTCTCTCGCTGGCTGTCTCTATCTCTGTTGGATAAATAAATAAAATCTTTAAAAAAAAAAAAAAAAGAAAGAGTGAAACCTGAGTATGCATAGTAAACCATTTGGAGTGCAAACACGAATGAAGGTATATTTAAAGAAAGAACTAATAAACAAGATCTGATGTATAATCACCTTATAGGGAGGCAGACAAATGCTCACTTTACTGAATATTAATCACATGTAAAGAATTTTGTAAGGACTGTCTTATTTAATCCTCACCACGAACACATAAATCGAGAGTTGTTATCTCTTTATTGGGGATTTAGAAATGGAGGCTTGAGAAACGTAACTAATTTCTTACAGTCGCACAGTAAGTCAATCCTATAGCCAGATCTTTAGCAAGTCTGAGTCGCCACCACCGTTACAGAATGCAACATTATACGTCTAGGCTTCTGCAAACATTTTTGCAAAACAGGAGTTGGGAAAGGAAGCCAAAATTCACAGTCACAAGTTGAACATGGGGAAAAAAAATCCTTAAAAAGATGCCAAGGTTGGAAACTCATCTAAAGAGAGAAGAAGTTGTAAAGTGTGTTGGATTTGGTAGGAACAAAAGTGATCTCCATATCCTCACAGAAAAGTCAAGGGCGCTGGTCCCTTTGAAGTGTGTTTACTTTATCTGTGAATGAGAAAAGCCTCTGAAATGTAAGGCCAAGGGTAGGGAACCACTGTTACAAGATGCCTAGTTTTCTGTCTTGTCCTGCCAGTTTCATCCAATTCAGGCTTTGACCTTGTCATTTCCATCCTAAGGACACTGTAAATAAAATGTGCGATTGTCATGATCTCAACTGATTCTTTTCCATTAAAACTATGGTCTAGAGCCTACTAATTCTTTGATCGAAGGCTTTGCAGCACAGGTAAAATACTTTGAAATTTTTACGTCATTATTTATAGTCCACTAATTTCAGTTCTTTTTTCTCTTAATTTTATAGAAGTAATAGCTTTATCAGTCCTGCCCTGTGCAATATCACATACTGGTTTACTAAGTCTAGTTTTTGTCATGGTACCTTTCTTTTGACGTATATGGTCATTAGTTTGATCAATCGGTGAACAATTATCCAAAGTCTTAAAGGTTTAAGATTTGTCAATTTTTACCCAGTAAACTGTTTTACCACTTGCAGTTTTACCTTTTGTCAGTATTATTTCAGGTCAATTATTTCCACCAGTTATAAAAATTTGCATGTTTATTATTGCTATTTAAAATATTACCCCCCCCCCAAAATATATTATCAAACTGGGGCACCTGGGTGGCTCAGTCGGTTAAGTGCCTGCCTTCAGCCCAGGTCATGATCTCAGGTTAAACATCTGCCTTCAGCTCAGCTCATGATCTCAGGGTCCTGGGATCGAGGCCCACGTCGGGCTCCCTGCTCAATGGGGAGTCTGCATCTCCCTCTGCCTCTGCGTTCTCTCTCTGTCTCTCTCTCTCTCTCAAATAAATAAATAAATAAATATTCATTAAAAATAAATAAAATATTATCAAACCATGTGACTTGATAATATTTTTACTACAACCAATTAATAGTATCAATTCTAGTTTTTCTTGAATTCTTCTACCAGCACGAGTTACCATGAATTTGTTAGTTTTAGATGTGACTGGCATCGTGTTCTTATGACAGATATTCCAAACTGTTCATAAATGATTATTTGGCTTGATAAAGTTTACCCTACATATTATCTTGAGATGAAAAAAATCATTATAGACCTAAAAACAGCAAAATAGCACTCTACTTTCATGAAATAGTAATTGTTGGGAAAGGTGATCGTGCCATCTGCCAACTCTTGCTCAGGAGAGTGGCCTTAGACTTGGAACATTTCCTTCTGTGGAGATAGGAGCCCACGTAGCCTGTACTGCCTCATCTGTCACCTTGTTTGGGAATATCTTCTGTTCCAGACCTGACATGCGAGTCTGTGTTCTGCTTCAGTGTGAGTATGTGTCATATGGCACCTGGCCAAACCCACCATGCTCACACTGCTGAAGCCAGTCTTGCCCTGTCTCTTCTTATGAGAGTAAAGCATTGTTCCATCCAGTGCCTGTGTGAGTCGTGTCTTTTTTGGCAGCCCCAGGACGTGCCAACCCAGCAGGGCGCTGACATCCTGGGACTGCCGCTCTTGCGGGCAGGATCCTCCAGCAAAGGCCCCTCCCCTGGGACTGGAACAGGTGTCACTTACTTGGCAGTAATGATGAGACTCCAGCTTTGTTTGACCTGCCATGCGAGACTGATTGTTCAGTAAGTACAATATTGATTTTGTCTTAGATTTAGTAGAAGTACTTGCACTATATGTTTGAGATTCAAAGAAATGTCTATAAATTGGAGATGATTAAATCAAAACCAAAAAATATTCTAAGCCGTAGAGAGCACACCAGTCTTCCTTCCTTCTTCCTTCCATCTTCTTTCCTTCCTTCCTCCTTCCCTCCCTCCCTCTTTTTCCTTTTTTTCTTCCTTCCTCCCTCCCTCCCTTCCTTCCTTTCTTCCTTCCTTCATGTTTCCTTGACAATACATTTTTATTACAAAACCACTGAACAAATATTGGTATATTTACGTAGGCTGTCAGAGATGCACTATAACAAATAAAGGATCTGAGCTTTGTAATTCAAAAGATTGGGGTTAAATGCTGGTTCTACCATTGAGTAGGTACCTGACTTTATTTTCAAGATTTTATTTATTTATGTGGAGAGAGAAAGAGCATGTGTGCACACACCCATGAGAGTGGAGGGAGGGGCAGAGGCAGAGGAAGAGAGAGAATCTCAAGCTACACGCCCTGATGAGCACAGATGGGGCTCAATCCCATGACCCTGAGATCACGACCTGAGTCGAAACCAAGAGTCGGATGCTTAACTGACTGTGCCACCAGGCTCCCCAGATACCTGACTTTAACACACTTATCTACTCACACTTGGCTTCAGTTCCTTCACTTGTAAGTGAAATGAACAGTTTCTCAGAATTGAGTGGAGACTAAGTGAGCTAATGAGTATACATTTAAACTCACAGTTACTGGAACATATTAAATAGTCAATACATGGTAACGATTAATGATTTAGTAATTAGGAAAGCCTAAATTTTAATATGAGAGCACCACCCTGCATTTAATTTTTTCTAGCTATTTTCCTTTTTTCCTGTGCCCTAAATCCAAGTAGGTCTTCAGACAAGATGACAAAATTTAGGAATAAAACATGTTGAGGGAGAATTTTACCTCTACACTGCTCAGGTGCCTTAGTCAATTAGCAAGATAAATATGACCATTTACTTAATGCTCTGTTTCTCCAACGGGTGACTTGATTCCCTTTCTGTGCGTGTCTATCTGTATGATTGAGGTGGGGAACGAGGGACTGGCATTGGTGTCAGATGCTGTGCTAAAAGACTTCTCGTCATTTCTCTCTCGATTATCAGAGCATCTTTCTGATGCAAGTATTACTCATTTAATTACTTATCAAGAAATTAATACTTGGGGGGCGCCTGGGTGGCACAGCGGTTAAGCGTCTGCCTTCGGCTCAGGGCGTGATCCTGGCATTCTGGGATTGAGCCCCACATCGGGCTCCTCCCCTGGGAGCCTGCTTCTTCCTCTCCCACTCCCCCTGCTTGTGTTCCCTCTCTCGCTGGCTGTCTCTATCTCTGTCGAATAAATAAATAAAATCTTTTAAAAAAAAAAGAAATTAATACTGGGAGGATGTTCACATCTTCCCAAAGACAACATACCCAGGAGGAAGTGGACTGGGTTTCGCATTCCCATTTGATTCTGTGTTCTGTCTACTGTACCAGGTTACCATGGACATAATGGTAACATCTTCATAGTCAAATGAGATGATTATTACGATTACTGTTCAAAGAGCACCTGTAATAAGATACACTATTTGTATCCATTATAGATATGTTTGATTCTGTGGATTGCTTCTAAATTCAGTGTTTCTCTTCCACAATCTAGAAACTGCAGGCTTAGCTGGGCAGAATCAAATCCTTCACTCAATTTGCCCGTCGTGTTATTCTCACCAGTTCCCGCATAGCCAGCTCTCCCATTGGCCAGCATCAGCGAAAATGAGCTTTTTTCCCCATCATGATAAGTGTACCAAAAATGAGCTTCTTACAGAAAGAAATTCCAAAGTTATCAGGGAAAGTAGGCAAGACCTGGGAAAGTTCCAAGGTTTCCTGTCTCCTGTGATAGAAGAGAAATAGCTGGGGGTTTTCATTCCTTTTGGTCAGTGTTTATCAGGAAGGTCAGAATTTGACCACAAAGGCTCGAGTTCTCATATTGTTTTAAGCTAAATTGGTAGGCCCTATTGATTTTTAAAAATGTATAGCGGACTGACTTAGCGAGGATTTTTATGACTCAAAAAAGTGATTTTAGTTGATTCATAGCAAATCCCTTTTTTCTGAAACAATTTTAATGCAGTTGAGCTTTTTTTTTTTTTTTTTTAATATTAATCCCGAATTACAAAAGGACTAAAAGGGAGGTGAAACATTTGGTGTTGTTTCATCTGGGTAACGTAGGAAAGAGATCAATGAACTTCAGGATATTTATATTTGCATAAATCTACATGATACACAAAACATCGCACACCCTGTGGTGCCACAAGGCACACGTTTTCCTGCAAGTGTATTTAGAAACATAACTTTCTTAGTTCCAACTCTCTGATTCGTCTGGAGTCCCAGCTTCTTCCTCCACCTCTGCTTTTACATCCGATTTATTTCTCTGCTGATCATTTCCACTTGGAGGTTGATATTTATGATTTTTCTTCTGACAGCATCTTTGCTTTATGTCTTTACCTTCTTGTTCAAAGGAATTATTTTTGTTATAGGTCCTGCTTTCAGAACCATATTCATAGAAGTAAAATAAACTCACAAATTTAATAACAAATCTTACTCATCAGGAACAGTCTTTTAAAAGTATGTATATATATATATATATATACATATATGACCATCAAATAGAGTCTTGAGAGTTCTTTACTGTGGTGGTTCCATCTGTATTTATACTTTAAATGGTTTGATGAAGTAATTAGAAATGAAAGGAATATTTCAATGTTCTGACTCTTTTCTAGGTGCCTTAAAGATTTCTTTTTGTCATTTTTTTAAGTTTATCTATTTATTTAAGTAAACTCTACACCCAGTGTGGAGCTTGAACTCATGACCCTGAGATCAAGAGTTGCATGGTCTTCCGATGAACCAGCCAGTTGTCCCACTTTGTCACTGATCTTTAACGGTTTAACTGAAAAGGACCAAGGTCTGGTGTTTTGTTTCGTTTTGGCTCACCAAAAACCTCTGGGTTAATATTTTTCATCGGTTCTGGAAAATTCTTGGCCAGTATTTCTTTAAATGCTGTGAACTTTGCTTCTGCTTTATTCTGTGTCTTCGCTCCTATTGAGACTCCAATCACACATCCCTTAGAAATTTTGAGCATGTTCTACATGTCTCTTATAATTTTATTTTCCCCATGCTTATTTTCTTCCCTGTTTATTTTGGATATTTTCTATCGATTTATCTTCAAGTGCAACAGTCCTGTCCAATCTGCTCTTACATTCATCCACCGATATCATAATTTAAGATACTGTATTTTTTCAGTTCTAGAATGCTCATTTGATCTTCATACATTCTAATCCTTTATAAAACCCTCCATTTTTGGTCTTCTTCGTCTATTTCTTAAATACATCGATCAGTTATTTCAAAGCCCTTGTCTGCCACTGTTAATAGCTAGGTCATCTGTGATTCTGTTTCTATTGTTCCTTGTCTCTCTTGGTTACCGGCTATGTCATCTTGCCCCTTTGCATGGCTGCACTCTGAGAGTGTATCAGGCATCCTTAGAGGACCCAATGATGTCTCCCACTATTGAGGGGGTTTTTCTCTGTCAGGCAACATGTGGGGGCTGATTCCCCACATCTAATGTTGGGAAAACACTTAAAAATAAAGCCTGCTGCCAACCCAGAAAACATTTCTACAAAGGTTTAAAAAAAAAAGCAAGATGACAGTTTTCTTATTGAAAAAGCATTAAATTAGACAGCATTACACAACCATCCGACAAGCCACTAAAGAGGTTGCAAAGAGAGTAGAATCCCACTCTTTTCTATAGCCAGGATTACTCAACACATTGCATTCTTGTAAATTATCTTTTATCTCTCAAAAAGAAAATTAGAACTTGTGGCGTCTTTTTCATAAATAGAAAGTTACCCTTTGGAGCTAAGGGTCTAAACTTGAACCCCCTAAGACAGAAAAATGGGGTGTTACAGTTCTTGGTGTTTGTATTTCAAAGAAATAGCCCCGAGATCTTCAAGAAAGACATTCCCGGGATGCAAAGAGTCTGATTTAGCTTTTACACAGATTTATCTACATCTCATAGAGGCAGACAGAACACTTACAACTTCAAATTTCCTAAACAAAATGATACAGCGATGTTGGGAGGACGGAGTTCTCCTTCCCTTATGTACCAGGGAAAATTTTAAATTTCCTTTTTTTTTTTTTTTTTTCAGATGGGTATTTAGCCTTATGCCAGTCAGAGTTACACTCTTACACTCAATCAGAACTGGGTGGCAGTTTGGGTAATTTCAGTGAGATTCAGTCTACCTTCAGTTCACCTCTCGTCCTTTCAGTTGAGAATCTGTAGCGGATCTAGGGCATTGCAGAAGATCCACTTCCTTTTTTTTTTTCAGCTTCCTCTTGAGCCAAACAGACAACAGCTTCAAAATCTTGCAAATGTTTTGAGTGAAGAACCCACTGAGTGCTTCGGGCTCCCCAAGTCTGCGAATTTGTCACTTTAATCTCATGCAAATGCCCCCAGCAGAGGTCTCCTGCCAAGTGCAGTAGAGACCCTCAGGCGAGGAGCAAGAGTAGACTCGCAGTGTCCATGCCCTCCTCCCTGTGGAGGTCTCATCTCACGCACCTCCTGCCGCCGGCCTTTGTTTCCCGAAGACCCTGAGGCTACAGGAGATCTTCCTCTGCTTTTCAGAAGCTTAGGCATCACAATGTCCCCTTCCACTCAAAATTCAGCAAATGTCTGCTGAGGAAAACCACCCTGTGTCCAATGCCCTGGAAGACTCCCGTTGTCAGACTGCGTGACTGCCAGAGCTTTGCTGGTGTCTCGTGTCCCCAAAGGTGGACGTTGACCTTGGCCAAACCCTGTTCCTCAGCCAGTGCCCAGAGCTGGCAGACACCCCCAGGGGGGAAGACAGCTGGCTCTTGGAGTGCCTGGAATGGCCATCCCCCTGTTGGGACTGGCACTTCACTGGGCCCTCCTGGCTCCCACGGCCGTCCAGTGCCATTCAAAATACGGTCTCTCTGGTGCACACCTTTGTTGGAGAGCGGACGACACCGTGCCTATGGGGATGTGCCAGAGGGCAGACGCTTCCCCCCAGATCACTCTCTGAGGCTTCTCTTCTGGGATAAAACCCTGAGCCTGTTTTCTTATTAAAATAAATAGATAAGTAAGTGATCCACATTTTTCCACAGTTTGTAGCAACGAGTTCTTCGAAAGCACAGATTACACCAGTGTCCTCTCTCTCTCTCTGTTGTTTTTTTTTTTTTTTTTTTTGAAATGCCCACATGCCTTTCTGTTTTGTTTCACTTTCTTGGCCTCTGATATTTTTCTCAAAGGACAGCACCTCCATCCCAGGATCAGAGACATCATTTCGCCAGTCCACCCACATCGGCTTCCTCTTAGCTCCTTGGCCTGAGATGTTACTGGTTTCAAAAATAACTTATTAATATGTGCCGATGAAGTATGAAGAAAGCAGAATTGCTTTTTTTTTTTAAGATCTTATTTATTTATTTTGGAGAGAGAGAGAAAGAGCACGCAAGTGGGGGGAGGAGTAGAGGGACAGAAAGAAAGAGAATCTCAAGCAGACTCCACACTGAGTGCGGACCCTGATGTGGGGCTCGATCTCACAACCCTGAGATCATGACCTGAGCTGAAATCAAGAGTCAGACACTTAACCGACTGAGCCACCCAGGCCCCAAAGCAGGATTGCTTTTATTTGCATAGCAAAAGAAAGGAATGGTTTTATGAGAATAATAACTCCTTAATTTATTGGGCTTGTTATGTTTGTACTTCTCAGAGAATGCATGTTCAGTGCATGGCATATAACGGCTCAGAAAACTTAACATTTGATTAACGAGTTATAATCGTATAGACAGATTGAGCGAAGAACAGATTGCAAGTCACACACACACTGAAGTATAAAGAAAATAATATATCTTGGATAAGTCAGAAGTCACTTTCAGGTGAAGCAGTTCCCTTTTTAGTTTATTCACTTATTGGTTTGTTCACTGACCCAACAAATATCGATCACTCCTAGATTGAAGGCTCTGACGCCTCCTGACCAGGGGCTGTTCAGAATCCTGGTTGGTGGAGAAAGTGATTAGTAACCACTTGTAGATGGATTTGAAGATGACAGACATTCTCTAAAGTGCTGGACAATCGGAAATCAGATTATCTAAGGGGGAGAAAGCAGGGTGTTGACAGCAAAATATGAGACGCTCACAACTCCAACCATCTCTATTAAAGTGCTAGCAAAAACGATGGAGGCCAAAAGTAGTTTACATGCTTCATGTATCATAGACATCGGTTAGTAAACTGCTCCACTGAAACGCAAATATCATAAATAATAGAAATTGGGATCAATAATACCAATATCTTGCTGTCTGTTCCATAATGACATATTCTTATGCTTTGAGGTATAAAAAAAATTAGGAGTCTTTATATTTATTGTAAGAAAGACCATAAAATCTTGAGCAAACGGGAAGACAACACCGTATGAATGTTCATTATTTAAAACTGCAGCAGGTGGGAGCCCTGCCGGCGAGCTGCTGGAACGGTTCCCCGGTTGGAACAAATCGAGCCAGCGGCAGGGCACTAACGAACCGGAGTCGTGTTTCAGGCACAGCAAACACGCAGGAGCCTTCGAACAGCGAGGTGGGCTGTGTCTCCCCACGGTGCGATCAATACAGAGTAATTCCCTCACACCTTTATATTCTTCGTGTAACACCAGCAGCACCTGACTGTCGGTTGTTCCTGGCTCAGAAACGCCTGCGGCCGTGGGCACCTGCGCGTGGTGGGTGATGGTGAAGTCCCACCCCCGGTGGTCTCTTCCCGCCGATAAATAAAACATATTAAGGTCGGGATATGAACATTGATCCAGGAAAGCCTTTGAAGGCCACATCTACTGAATGGGACTGGGAGTCAGGAGATCTGGGGGTCCTCTCTCAGACCCACCACACATCACTGGATACCGGCCAACTTGCACATGGGGAGCTAGTGACCGTGGGCTGCGCCCAGACAGCCCTGCTCCTTCCTTCCCTCCCTCCTCTGCAGCACAGACGCTCACAGACACCCACCCAGCCCACGCCGGGGGTGCTCTCGCTAGACAAGATGGGGGGAAGAACCACTAAATGCAAGAGGATGGGAGACCCAGAGCCCAGCAGAGGGGTCTTCTCAGGATTTCCAGTGCTGGGAGCAGAGGGGAGACGGGCAATGAATAACAAGGTGTCAGAAATGGTGAGCAGGAGGGAGAAGCATAGAGGAGGGGGAGGGAGTGCCTGGAGAAGGCAGCTGTTTCCTGCCAAGGAAGCCCCCTCGACAAAGGGATGCTTGAGCAGAGATCCCAAGGTGCTGAGGGAGGCCGCTTGCACATCTGGGAAGCTTGCTGCAGGCAGAGAGGAGAGCAGGTGCAAAGGCCCTAAGGTGGGGGTGTGTCAGCTGTGTGAGGAGCAGCAGCTGGTAGTGGCTAAAGAGCGAGGGAGGGGAAGATGGCAGGAGGTGAGATCCGAGCGGGCCCGGGTCATATTGGACCTTGTCGGCCACTGGGCAACTCTGGCTTTTACTCCGAGTAGATGGGGCACCATGGGAGGCTTTGAGCAGAGCAACTGCGATAAAACATGGGGAACATACACTTGGCCTTTGTCCCTGTTTCCTGGCACACAGCTCCGAAGACCCTTGGAACCTTCAGAGTAATGACAGTAGCTTTTGCTTTCCAGTAGCATAGCTGGTGGCTCCAAGATGAGGGCTGACGGCCAAGGGGGCCACCTATGTGGTTAGAGGGCTGGAACTTCCAGCCCCCCGCCCTGACTTCCAGGGAGGGGAAAGGGGCTAGAGGTTGAGTTAATCACCCATGACCAATAAATTAATCAGTTGTGCCTATGTAATGAAACCTCCCTAAAAATTCCTAATTGGAGGGGCTCGGAGACCTTCTAGGTTGGTGAGCACATGGCAGTGCTGGGAGGGTGGTGAGCCCCAAGAGAGCATGGGAGTGCCCTGTCTCTCTCCACAGGGCTTGCCCTATGCCTCTCGTCCATCTGGCTGTTCCGAACTCGTAGCCTTTCTAATAAATGGTAATGGTAAGTAAAGCACTTTCCTGAGTTCTGTGAGCCATTCTCGCAAATTATCAAACCCGAGGTCAGGGAATCCCCAGTCTGTAGCTGGTCCAGCAGAAGTATGAATGGTGCAGGACTTATGACTGGTTTCCGAAGTGGGGGGCGGTCTTGTGGGACTGTGGGGTCTGCCCTAAGTCGGGGTTAGTTCACGTCAGAAGTGACCTGAGTTGTTCAACACCCAGTTGGTGTCAGAGAATCAGAGACTGGATCATTGGTGTGGAAAACGCCCTTACATTTGGGGTCAGAAGCGTTGTTAGTGAAAACGGCTTGGGGACGATACTCTGACGATTGGGGAAGGATCGCCTGCGGTGGCTGCATTCCAGATGGAGCGAGGCAGCTGAGCGGCCAGTCCAAGGCGGCCGAGTCATCTGGTCAGGACGCAAGGAGGGGAGGATGGCAGGCCCGCAGCTGCTGGGACACTGTCTCAGAGCACCTGAGGCTCAGTCCAGGCTTTATTTCAGACAAGTTGATCTGCATGTGCCCGTCCAGTTCTTCACGAGCCCTCCCGTCTAGCGCGGGGGTGAAGCACGCGTGCAGAAAGTGGTACGCGCTCCTCATGGAGAATCAGGACGGGAAAAGAAAGGAGATCCGGCAACCAGGGGGACTGGCGAGAACAAGGCAGCTGGGCCTGGAGCGCAGAACGTGCTCTTGCTTGAGATTGTCAGGATGCGGTCTGGTATTACAGAACAATTTAAATGAGCCCCTTAACTGTATTGTCTGTGGCCAAGTGGTCAATCTCTATACGCGATTAAGGTTTCATGTAAACACCTGTGCACCTGTCCTCTGTGTCCCCTTGTTTCTCACCCAGGGCCTTGCCCACAGTGGCGTGGTCCTGCAGGGCAGGCAGGATCCCACAGAGCCACTGAGGGAGACAGGTACACCGTCTGAATTTCTGTAGGCAGGGACCCCAGATGGTGCCTGTGCTTTCATTCACACTGTTCAGCCTTCCTTCCTGCAGTCTAAAGCAATGACCTTTATCACAAAGCATGTGGAGGGTTTGAACATGGGCAGACAGGAAAAGCAATTCTAAGCAGCGGGTCTGCCCAGTCACAGAAAGGGGCACAGGAAGGAGAGGGGTTTGCAGTGACTCTCAACAACTTCTGATGAGCGTTGATGACTGATTTGCCTGGAGTGCGGGGTGCATGTACTTTTGGGGAGTGTCTGGGATTGCAGTGGGGAGGGCCTTGCACGGCAGAGACGCTCGGCTTCACCGTCTAGGTAATAGGGAGCCAGAGGAGGCTTTCAAACTAAATGGACACATGATGGAAATGTGGCTCACACATCTCTCGGCCAAGTGTGGTAAGGACCCAAGTGTGGCGGGATGGGTGTAAGGCGCAGAAGGCAGGACCACCAGAGGGGAGAGGGTGAAGGCAGCCCTGGGGATTCGATGCAGGGAACCGGGAGGCTGGGCCAGCAGCCTCCGCCAGGAACACTGGAGGAGGAAGAGATTTGGGGAAAATTTCGTTTGGGTCAGGAAGATTTCAGCGAGCGGATGCCACACCCAGGACGTGGAACAGTCCTGTGTTTCTGAAGGCCAGGTGACCACATTAGGTAGGAAACAGTCTTTTTAATTTTCAAAATCAAACATCCACTCTTAGGATTTACTCATGTAATGTGGAATATCCTGTGGATAAACGTGCTCACATTTCCAATTTATATTTAATTTGCAGTATCTCAGTTCGCTATAACTTTCTGAAGACTTCTCATCCTTTTATTAAATTATACCAGAATACATGAGTTAAGAACTTAGATTACTTTCCCAGTTCAAGGTCCTATATGCAATTACCCTCTGTTGTCTTACATTATTGCTTTTTTACCTATGTTATTTAACATTTTATTTCTCATTACCCTCTATCTACACTTGTCTCAAGAAAATCTAACCAGAGCTAACGTGCGGGACAGCTTGTGACAATTTGCTGAGTCGAGGAACTTTTTTTTTTTATGGCAGTTGTTCCAGAAGGGAGAAGCCCAGCAAAGCCCAGTTGATTCAATCACCTCGAAGTCTGAATTTTCTATGTGTCTCTACCCTCTGAGCACTTTTCTTCCCTTCATGAAGGAGAATTCAACCTTCACATTTTGCTATGGCTTTCATTGCATGAGCAAGGAGCGATTTTTGCCATCTCCTCTCTCTCTCTCTCTCTCTCTCTCTCTCTCTCTCTCTCTCTCTCTCTCTTAGGCTTTCCAGGACCATTGGCTCTTTTCTTTGGGCATAAGAAAGCAAGGTGGGTCAAGGCACATTTCCCTTTATCTTCCTTCCTTCAAAGACTGCTGGTGACCAGGAAGGCCAGTTGGGAAAGTGGGGTGCTTAGGGGATAAATAAATTCCTTTGCTGGTTTCATTTTGTGAGTTCATAAAGGTTACCGGTGTCCAGGGTTATAAATCCAGCTTCTTCCATAGCCATGACAAAGTGAAAGCAGTCCAGAAGTCTTCAACAGGGGAGTGAATTCACAAACTGTGGTACAGCCATACAGTGGAACACGACTCATTAACAGAAGGAACTCCTTGATTCAGGCGACAACGTGGACGACTCTAAAATGCATTTCTGTGAAAAGGCCAGGCCCGAAAGGCTCTCTAGTCTATGATTCCATCTGTCAACATTCTGAAACTGGGAAAGCAATAGGGATGGAGCACAGATCAGTTAGCGTCCAGCCTTGCAGGTGTCAGGAGGGTACCGTGACAGAAGCAAAGCATGATGGGAGTTTTGCGAAAAAGGAACCGTCGAGTGTCATGCCTTTGCTAGGGGATATGTGACTGTACACCTTTGTCAAATCCCATAGGGCATCACACCATAAAGTCTGCAGTTAACTAATGCTCACTCTTCACGGTTACACGTTACCTGGGAAAATCAACCAGGGTGTGGAAGTAACCAAAAGGACCATAAACTTTAACAAAGGATCCTAGCTCTGTTACAAACGAATAACGTGATCGCGCCGGCTCCTTGAAAGAATGAGGTCATTACCTTCCACCCTGGAGAATTCCATTCCTGAGAATTAAGAACTCACTTGTGCAGAGAGAAAAGGAACTCAGCACGAAGCCACCACTTAAGCTACAGACTCGTAAAGTTGGGAAGGACCCTAGAATCATTTCACTCACCTCCTGCTTCCAGGTTCGCACCTTCATCTCATCCCTAAATGAGATCAGTTCTAGAGAAGAGTTAGAAAACATTCTCTACAGCCGAAATGTTATCTTTCACCCTTGGGATCAGCACACATCTGTAACAGGAGAGCAGAGACGGGGCCAGCCTGGGCAGGGGATTCCACCTGTGCTTTTAGGGTGCAACTCTTAGCAAAGCTCAGTACAGCCAGAGATGAATGGGGAGTTTCTCTAATTGAATCACTGGTGAAACGTTGGGGTTCTGCTCAAGCCTTCCCTCTGTTACCTCCATGGCCAACGCAACCCCGAGCAAAACTGCAGGGAGCCGGTGGCTGCGGGACTCAATCTGAAAATCACTGATGGAAAATGTAGAGAAGCAAGAAGGGAACAGAGGAAGGGAACAGAACCCGTTCTGTGCACCGTCATCACGGTGGCCTCTCACATGCATAAGTAGATGGGTCACTCCTTAACGGTACGTCGTCATGGACTCCCTGCATTTCACCGCACTTTTTGCCCTGCCCCTATTCTGGTGACTCTTTGGGGAACACTCCCAGTGCACGGGGAAGGTCTACAATATTGGGCGTGTTATAAAAATGCTCTGATGTTCCAGTTCTTTGCTAACTGTTCAGACCTCATCCACCCACTGACACCCGATTCCCAAGATGCCCTCCCATCCGCATCCAGTTTCTCAAGCCCACGTTCACACTGCAGCGCGGGCTTCTGCTGGTGCCCTCGCTTGCCCTCAGGCACCTACACTTGTAACTGTCTGAAGTAATACTTAACAGACAAGCTTTAATGGGAGTAATGAGTGGGCTCAACCAGGGGAGTCTTAAATTCCTTTGGACCTGGTCCCCTTAGAAAATCCTTTGAACCTTTCTAAAGGAATTAAAAAAAGAGAGAGAGAGAAAAGAAAGAATTTTTTAAAATTGCATACAAGTTTGATATAAGCGTGGCCTCTTTCCTCCCCACTGTGGGTCTCTTTGGCGACTTTGCAAACCAGGCTGGACCCCAGGGACAGGCATCGAGGCCGGCCTCCTCCGGGGCTGGGAGCTCTGCAGTGCTTGGACCAGGGAAATAAGCTAATCAAGCCTTTGTAGGGCGAAAGGCTGTTTCTGTTTGTTTGCTTGCTTGTTTAGCAATGCTTCGGATGGACTGAGGAAACTAGCAATACCGAGATGAGTTAAAGAATGTGGTTGGAGGCCACCAGAGCGCAGAAGAGATGGATTTCATATGGATTTATAAGAAATGGACTAACGAGGAAGCAGTAGACAGGTGCTGGGACCGGATGTCACCTGAGGAATGTCCTTTCATTTAGGAGACTTGCACCCCACCCACCCAGCACCCAGGAACACCCCACCCAGCACCCCACCCACACAGCACCCAGGAACAGCTTAAAACAGAGATACACTTACAGCAGATTTTGGAGTAAAATTGTTTCAAGATCACCGAAAATACCGCTCTACCTGTGGGTGTGCCCAGTGTCCAGGACGCTGGGCATCCAGGGTCCCTTTCTGTGTGTGGCATTGTAGGACCCCCTGTTTGCTCTTTAACTCTTAGTTTTAATTATAGTTTAGTTTTTGCACTGATGTTTTTATGGAGAGACTATTATGTAGTCAAATTTGTCAGTGATAAAAATGCGTTCTACACCACATTGCTTAAGAAATTATTCCCTCCTGTTTTTTATACTATTTGTAAGGTGTTTGTGGGTTTTTTTTTTTATTTTATTTTAAAATGAATTTTACTTTTTATTTAGTTTGGCAGAAAATTTGCAAAGAGCATAGAGTTCCCCTATGGTCTTCACTCAGTTTCCCATAATGCTATCTAACATAATCTTTGTAAATTTATCAATACTAAGAAGTTAACATTGATACCTTATTATCAGTCAAGCTGCAGACTTGACTGGAATTTAACTAGCTTTTCCCCTGGTCTCCCAAAAATCCACATTGTGTTTAATCACTGTGTTTCCTTAGGTTTTCTCCAATGAGATAGTTGATCAATCTGTCCTTGTTGGTCCTGATGCTTTCAAAGAGCCCAGGGTGGGTATTTCATAAAATGCCCTTTGGTTTGGATTTGTCTAGTGTTTTCCCATGAGAAGATGGGATTTCTGGGAAGATCTGGAGAGGTATAGATTTTTGGAAGGATACCACAGAGGTGATGTGCTTCTGTCATTATATTAGATCAGTCACATGACCTATTACTGGTGACATTAACCTTTATCCCTTTGGTGCCTGTCTGGTTTCTCCACTGTAGAGTCACTATTTTTCCCCTTCTATTCACTGTTTATTAGAAATGAGTCATTAATTCTAGCCCACACTCAACAGAAGGGGAATTAAGCTTCACCTCTTGGAAAGAGAAAAATAATTTGTGGACATATGTTAAAACCATCATAGTAAATAATAAATATTTGGCATTCATCCATGGATATTGCCTGCAGCAATATCACTGTGGTGGTCTAATGGTGATTTTCTATTTCCCTCATTCTGTCTGCATTCACTAATTGGAATTTTTCTGTAAGGGTGATTTGCTCCTTCTCCCATGTTTGTTTATTAATTCAGCTGTTGGATACAGAGTTGAACTCCAAATAGATTAAAGATCAAAAGAGGAAAGAAGAGAATATAAAGCTAACCTAGGGAAAGGGAAAACATAAACACAGCAAAAACATTAAAGACAATTAAGCATTTCTAATCAACAATAAACACCCACAGAGTGTTAAGAGACTTCAACGTAAAGGGTATCATATCCAAAAATAATTTTTTTAAAGATTTTATTTATTTATTTGAGAGAGAGAGGGCACAAGCAGGGGGAGGAGCAGAGGGAGAGGGAGAAGCAGACTCCCCGCTAAGCAGGGAGCCCGATGCGGGCCTCCGTCCCAGGACCCTGGGATCGTGACCTGAGCTGAAAGCAGACACTTCACCAACTGAGCCACCCAGGCATCTCATATCCAAAAATTCTTACAATTGAGTTACCAGGATGACAGCAACAATAGAGCTAGGGGGTTCCTATTTCTAAAAATCCACAAAGGTATGGATGGGCAATTTCCAGAGACAGACACTAAAAATCCATTTAGTGAAGAGACGCTCAATCCACTAGTAAGCCAGGAAACGTATGTTGAAACAATGAGATCTGGTTCACATCCATCAAAGTGACTAATAAGGTGGGTAATAATAACATGTGTTGGCCAAGATGGGAGGAAACAACCTTTCGAGCCTTTCTGTGTGAGTGTAAATCACAGATCATTCTGGAAAGGACTCTGGGGAGCATTCAATGACATAAAGAGTGTGTCCTGTGACTAGTTATCTCATTCCTGGGCATATATCTGAGAGATACTCTTAAATTCCTCCATAAGGAGACACAGAAAAGGGCTTGGTTTATTGTGAAAGGAATTAGAAACAACTTACTTCGTATCATTAGGTGCACTGATGAGAAAAATTTAGCTGGTGCTTGCTGTGGAACACCCCGACAAGGAAAAACCCTGAAGCTGAAAGAAGTACATATAGCAGCGTAGGTAGATGGAGAGCGCACAGGGGAAAGAAGACGGAGAACGAGATTTCCAGCACGTAACGCTTCACACAGAGGAAGAGCACGTGTTCCAAGCCATCACACGTTTTACCAGGTGCAGCCTCTTTAGGGACACACAACAGACAGATTAAGAGGAGTGTTTTGTGGAGAAGGGTACAGAGACGTGAGGAGAGGTGTGGAAAAGACTGTGAGGAGGGTGTTTGCAGAACGGTGGTTCTATTAATCTCTCTACGGAGGAAAGTGACTAACTTACTTTAAGTAACTGAATTTCTTTTTAATTAGGAAGCTGTGATTTTCAAATGCCCTATGGCCCAGGAGAGACTGATGCCTAAGCTGAATGGGGTGAAAACAAGAAATCCTACATACAGTATTTTCAGGATATGGATAAACAAAACGTGGTCTATCCATACAATGGACTAGTATTTGGCCATAAAAGGTAACAAAGTACATGACACAAAAGGTCACATATTATGTGTTTCCATTTATATGAAATATTTAAAAAGGACAAATCCATAGAGACGGAAAGCAGATTTGTGTTTGGGAGGGGGAGAGGGGGAGAGGGAAAAGGGAGTAACTGCCTAATGGTTTGGGATCTCCTTTGGGCCAGTAAAAATGTTTTCGATCTACACAAAGGTAACAGTTGCACAATATCATGACTGAACTAAATTCCAGTAAATTATAGACTTTAAAATAGTAAATTCTATGTTATCTGAACTTTACTTCCATAAAAATATAATCTTCACAGTTATCACGGAAAGGAGCAAATAACTCCTCTCTGAAGGGACACAGCCTTGTCATAAATCCCAGTTTACTAGATAATTAGTCTCAGTCTCGAAAACTGGGGGAAGCACAACTCTGAGTGACTGTTTAGAGCAGAAGAACCAGAATATATCTCAAGTTTTTATACTGCATAGTTTGACCAGGAGCAAATAATGGGTTTTAATAATTTTTAGACTGTGCATCATAATTAATAACATGTAATACTTCTTTGTGGGATCGATATATGTGATTATTATACATAATATATTAAATATATTTATACATTATATAAAATTATGATCATATATAGTTATATAATTATACGTTATACATATAATTTTATATAATTTTACATTATGTATATAATTATATACATTATACATTATGTATAACGTATATTATAGTTCTATAATTATACATTGTTATGCGTATGTTTGTGGGTGTGTGTATATATAGAGAGAGACACACACACATGCTTATATATATGTTAGGGAATGATGCAAGAAGTGGAGTTTGATATCTTACCCTGCAGACTCACTGTGGTTTCATTAAGGGTCTTTCTCTTTAGCCCATGAACAATGGATAGCCATTAAAATGTATTAAGAAGAGGATGGACAAATTCGATGAACATTTTGAAAAGACTATTCCGGCTACACGTGGAGAGTAGATGACATCAGTCAAACGTGGGTGCAGGTGGGTCCATGAGGAGTCCCCTGCCGAATTCAAGGAGAACAGGCAACTTGGATTTGGGTGATGTCAGGGGAGAAAGACTTAACGTGGCTGACTTTGAACCACCCTTAGAAGACCAGAATGACTGGATCTCGAGAGACAAAGACGTCAGGGATTCTGTTGGGATTCTGGCTGGCTTAACCGATCAGACATTATGCCAGGAGTGAGATCCTGGTTCAATTTCAAACGTGGTGGGATTGGAGTGCTTGATGAATCCTAACATGGCTGACAAGTAATCAGTGCTTCCAAGTGGAGGCCGAGTCTGTAACAATTGCTCTGTTCATAGGTGTTAAGTGAAGCCAGAGGCGTGGAGGAGATGGATTGTTGGATTTTAAGGTGAAACCAGCATCCATTTCTGGTTACTGATTTAGGGGAAGATCTTTGAGCATGGGTGAATTTAAAGTCTGACACCAATATTTGAGTTAAAGGGGAATAAATATTAACATTTAGTCCAAACTCAAAGTTGTATTTGAATATCACCCAACATATTCAAGCCTTTTGGCATATTCTAATTAACGATGTGTAACAAGTATCGATCTCACTAGCAAATAGCCTAGACTTCTCTGAACCAGACTGAACCCGTAGATCACCTCCTATGTTAAGTCCCATTAAAAAGTAACATTACAGGGGTGCCTGGGTGGCACAGTCGTTAAGCGTCTGCCTTCGGCTCAGGGCATGATCCCGGCGTTCCGGGATCGAGCCCCACATCAGGCTCCTCCACTAGGAGCCTGCTTCATCCTCTCCCACTCCCCCTGCTTGTGTTCCCTCTCTCGCTGGCTGTCTCTCTCTCTCTAATAAATAAATAAATAAATCTTTTAAAAAAAAAAGGTAACATTACAGAAAGCCAATGTTTATTCCAAAAGTTAGACCCTGAAGGAGGCAGTCCCACAATGCCTTGCTTTCTATCTCCTTAAGGCAGGGGGTTGAGGATAGAAGGAATATGAGGTGGATCAAGACACATTGGTCAGGACGGACCTGCTAAGCTGAGAGTCTGCATCTATTTTGCAGCTTTGGGTTGGAACGGGTTCTAACAGTTTGTTCGATCTTTTGGTTGACCGAAACATAACCCAAAAGGTGGCTTCCGCTAAATATAGGTAAAGCGCAAGACTGGCCTTGGTGTCCCACAAAGGCAGGGATTCAAAGCTTAGGGAGTTTCTTAGCCAGTTTGGACCGCTGTACAAAGCACCGTGCATGGGGGCGTAGTAACGACAGATATTTATTTCTCACAGTCATGGGATCTGAAGTCTGGAATCAGGATGCCAGCGTGCTCAGACTGCCAATTTTCCCCTGTGACCTCATATGGCAGAAGGAGGAGGGTACATCTCTGGAGTTTCTTTCCTAAGAGCCTTAATCCTATTCACGAGGGTTCTCCCTCCTGATTTAATCATCTCCCCAAGGACCTCGTCCCAAGACAGTCACACCGGGGATTGGAATTTCAGCATATGGATTTTAGGGGACATAAAGATTCAGTCTGTTGTGGCGGGCTGGGGAAGTGAAAGTGTAGTTGTCATTGAAGACATTCTGACCCACCCTGGAAAGGACCAGAACCCAAACCTTTCACCACGACTGTGAGAAATAAATTATTATGAGTGGAGCCCCAAATCCTTGAAGGGTTCTGTGATTGCTCTTCACTGTGGGCCAGACCCTATGGTGGGAACCATGGTTATAATTGGGAAACCTAAATGCAATAGAATGAATTGGTTCCAGGGTGGCATGGGTCAAGTGGTGGCACTCCACAGCCAAAGCTATGTGGACCTGGTGGCCATAATGGACAGCAGAGTCAATGCAGCATTCCGAATGGAGACTCACAGAGACCCATGGCATGGCCACTTTATTGCTGTGTTCCTAGAAATGAAAGACATGGGAAGTCCAACACTTGATCTGTGTGAGTGTAAGAATACTATGACCGGTCAAGTGAACAAACCTTAACCTGAGTTCTGAAAACAGAGAGTCATGGCCTCTCAGTCAATTCCCAGACTTGAGCCAGTTTACAGACCCAAAACCCCTTGAATGGATGGAAGAACAGGAGGGGTGACTGCTACATTGCCAATAATTTTACTGTTAATCCTTCACCCAGACGTCCCCAAAGGAACCTCCAGCCCTCCACAGTGTTACTATGCATTGCAAAAAAGAAAATAATCTGACTTTCCAGAGACTATGGACACTGGCTCTGAATTGACATGAATTTCAGGAGACCCAAAACATCACTGTTGTCTACCACTCAGAGTAGAAGCTTATGGAAGTCAGGTAGTCAATGGAATTTATCTCAGACTGATCTCAGAGTCTGCCCAGTGGATTCTTAAATTTATTTTATGGTTATTTTTCCAGGGCTGGAATGCATAATTGGAAAGACTTTCTCAGCAACACCCAGAATCCCTGAATTAATTCTACGGCCTATTGAGTAAGTACTATTATGGTGAGAAAGCCAAGTGGAAGCCACTAGAACTGCTTCTACCGTAGGGAAGTAGAAAACCGTAAGTTATGGCACGTTCCTAGAGGGATTGAGAGATTAGCGCCACCATCAAGGATTTGAGGGCTCCGGAGGTGGTGTCAGCCAGTCCCTCCCTCGTTCAGCTCTCCTATTAAGTCTGTGCAGAAAACAGATGGATCCCGAATAATGACTATGGATTCTCATAACTTTAACCAGATGGTGACTCGATTCTCCTGCACAGATGTAGTTTCATTGCTTGGACAAATTAACACATCCCCTGCAATCGAGTCTACAGCTATTGACCTGAAAAATGCTTTCCCCTCCAATCTGTTAGTAAAAACCACCAGAAGCAGTTTCCTTTTAGCTTACTAGGCCAACAGTACCCTCCCCTGTCCTACCTCGGGGGCATATCAACTCTCCAGCCCTGTGTTATGATTTAGTTCCCAAGGATCTTGACTGCCTTTCCCTTCCACATAAGAAATCACGCTGGCCCATTACATTGGTGATTGGCCATAGTGAGCAGGAAGTCGCAAACACCGTAGAGTTATTGGTAAGACATTAGTGCGTCAGAGGATGGGAAATAGATCAGACACGTTTCAGAGGCCTTTGACCTCAGAGGAATTTCTAGGGTGGGGCACGATGAGATGTCCCTTCTAACTTGGATAACTTGTTGTATCTGACCCGTCCTACAACCAACCGTGAAAGAGGCGTGATGCCTAGTGACCCTCTTTGACTTTTGGAGGCAAAATCGTCCTCATTTAGATGTGTTACTCCAATCCATTTATTGAGTGACCCAAAAAGCTGCTAGTTTTGAGTGAGACCCAGAACAGCAGAAGGCTCTGCAACAGGTCCAAGCTGCTGTACGAGCTGCTCGGCCACCGGGTCCCCGAGACCCAGTAGTTCCAATGGTGCTTGAAGTGGCGATGGCAGATAGGGTTGCTATCTGGAGCTTTGGCAGGTTCTTATAGGTGATTTGCAGGGCAGGACCTTAGGATTTGGGGACCAAGTCCCACCATCCAATCTGGATAATTGCTCCTTTTGAGAAACAGCTCATGACCTATGAGAGGGCCTTAGGAGAGTTACTTAACCTTGGGCTACCCAGTTAATGTGACCTGAACATGACCTATCATGACACCCACCCATCAGGTGGTTGTCGTCTGACCCACCACGCCACAAAGTAGAACATTTAAAGCAGCATTCCGTCATCCAGTGGGACTGATATATACATGGTGGGGCCCAGGCAGTCCTGGGCATGTAAGTTACACAAAAAAGTTTGCAAGTGTGCATGGTTCCCCACTCCTGACACGCTGCCTTCTCTCCCATTATGCGCCTATGGCCTCCTCATGGAGACTTACTTATAATCAGTTGACAGAGGAAGAGAAAAGTCATACCTGGATCATAGATGGTCCTGGCATATATACAGGTACCACCTGAAAGTGGACAGCTGCCTCACTACAGCCCCTCTCCGGGACTTCCACGAAGGAAAATACTCCCGGTGGGCAGAACTTTGAGCAGCACACCTAGTTATTCACTTTGCTTGAAAGGAAAAGTGGCAAGACATGCAATTTTATACCAGTTCAGGGGCTGCAGCCAATGGTTTTGCTGGATGGTCAAGGACTTGAGCATGATTGGAAAATTGGGGACAAGGGAAATTGGGGAAAAGGTGTATGGATGGAATTCTCTGAATGGCTAGAAAATGAGAAGATATTTATGTCTCATGTGAATGCTTAGCAAAGGGTGACCTCAGCACAGGAGACTTTTAATAATTGAGTACCTAGGATGACTTGTTCTGTGGATACTGTTTCCTCTCTCCCTAGCCACCCCTGTCATTGCTCAAAAGGCTCATGAACAAAGTGGCTGTGGTGGGAGTGATTATGCATGGGCTCAGCAACACGTATTTCCACTTAGCAAGTCCAGCCAGGCTAGGAACCACTGCTGAGTGCCCAGTCGGCCAGCAGCAGAGTCCAGTGTGGCACCATCCCCAGGGCAACCGGCCAGCTACCTGGTGGCAGGTTGATTACATTGGACCGCTTTCATCATGGAAGAGGGAGTGTTTGTTTTTTTTCCTACTGTAATAGACACTTGCTCTGGATATGTATTTGCCTTCCCTGCAAACAGTGCTTCTGCTAAATCTACTGTCCTTACGGAACATCTTACCCATTGGCATGGTATTCCACACAGCGCTGCCCCGATCAAAGAATGTGTTTCATAGTAGACGAAGGGCAGCAATGGGTCCATGATGGCGGAATTCATGGTCTTACCATGTTTTCCACCTTCCTGAAGCAACTGACTTGCTAGAACAATGAAATGACCTTTTGAAGATGTAGTTACAGAGCTGGCTGGATGGCAATAACTTGCAGGCAAAACTTGTCCTGGGGTAACGTTCTCCGGGAGGCTGGGTATGCTCTAAATCAATGCATCCATATATGATGCTGTTTGTCTCACAGTCAGGATTCATGGGTCAAGGAAGCTAGAGCTAGAAAGGAGAGGGGCACTTGTATTACCCTATGATGTCACTAGGAAATCTTCGCCCCTTGTGACCTCATGCCCTGCAGATCTAGAGACCACAGTTCAAAGAGACGAGTGCTGCCACCAGGAGACACGACCGGGATTCCATTGAACTGCTACCTGGCCACCTTGGGCTCCTCATGCCTTTGAATAAACACATACAGATGTAAGTTAAGGTGTTTAATGATCCTGACTACACCAAAAAATTAGACTGTTAATCCACTGTGGAGGAAAGGGAGGGTATGTCTGTAGTACCGGAGATTCCATAGGCTCTCTTAGTACCACCACGCCCTGTGATTAAAGTCAGTGAAAAACTACAACAACCCAATCCAGGCAGGACTACTGACAGTCCAGACAATTCAGGAATGAAGGGTTGGGTCACTGCAACAGATAAAGAACCACAACCAGCTGAGGTGTTTGCTGAGAGCAATAATGTAGAATGAGCAGCAGAAGTAGTAGTTATAATACTAGTTATGACCATGTGACCGGTTACAGAAATAAGGACTCTAATTCTTTTTTTCTTAAGATTTTATTTATTTATTTATTTATTTATTTATTTATTTATTTAGAGTGCAAGTGGGGGACGAGACAGAGGCAGAGGGAGGGAGAGAGAGAATCTCCAGCAAACTCCATGCTGAGCATGGAGCCCAATGGTGGGCTCGATCCCATAGCCCTGAGATCATGCATGACCTGAGCCAAAACCAAGAGTGGGATGCTTAACTGAGCATCAAAGGCACAAAGGTATTCCAGGACTCTAATTCTTATGAATATTTCTTCCTTATTTTGTTATGAGTATTTTTGGGTGTGTCTGACTCTATCTTTATTTTCTTCCTTCTTAGTCCCTTATCATCGAACATAAGATGTATGGAGTTTGCACCATAGTATTGAAGTTACAGGTTATCAAGGAGAAGAGGGAACATCTCCAAGGACTTTGTATCCTCCACTAGGGAAAGTATTAGTGCATTTTAAGTTGTACATAGGATAGTTGTATCATCTTAGACAGAAGTATAACCTTGTTATTGTCTCTATTTGGAGATGAAGCATGATTTGAAGAGGCATGTATGGGTCCTAAATTGACAAGGGTTAATTGTGTTAGTTAATTATATGTGGCAACTTGTGTAGGCCAGAGTACCCAGATAGTTGATCCAATACCTGTCTGGATGTTGCTGTGAAGGTATTTTTTGTATGTGATTTTCACTTAAATTTTGAGAAAAGCAGATTACTCTCCATAATGTGAACGGGCCTCATCTAATCAGTTGAAGGCCTTAAGAGAAAAGACTGAGGTCCCCCAATAAGAAGAAATTCTGCCTCCAGACAAGGTTCAGACACAAGCTGCCACGTCAGGTGTTCCCTGGGTTGCCAGTCTGCCACCAACCTGCAGAATTCAGACTTGCCAGCTTTCACAGTGAGCAAATTCTTGAAAATAAATCTCTTTCTTTCTGTGTCTGTCTCTGTCTCTCTCTCTCTTTTGCTCTCTCAATACACACACATCCTAGAACCCTAATACAGAAAGTACTTAACATTTGTGATTAAGAAAATGATGACTAAATTATGGAAGATGGGCATCATATTTACTCAGAAATTATTGGTATGTGCCTTGGTTACTAATTATAAAATTTCTAACAAAAGTCTCTAGTAAATTCACAATAAGCACCTTTAAAGAAAGTATAGAAAAAGACTAGGCTATAAGCTAAAACCTAGAAAAAAAAAACAAAATGAAAATCCAGTAACTACATGAAATAGTAGGAAAAGCGATAATAAGAATAAAATTAATCAATAAAAAACATACACTACTGCAACTAAGCAGGAGCATATAACCACACATCTACAAAACTCAGAATGTGATTTGCTTCTCCAGGAGGCACTGGAGCCAGGATGGTCGGCTTCTCCAGACTGAGCAAGCCCATCTGGCTTTGATCCTCCCGCAGAGAGCTACCAGCTGGAGAGCTCGTCCGTGCTTTTCTTTCCTTTGGGGAATTGTTGCTAGACCATCCCTCACACACTCCGCATAAGCCTGAGCGTAAAGAATAGCAGTGTTAACCAAAGTTGTGGTTATCGAGAATGACTCTCATCCCCAAGCTAGCACAGTATTATGTCACAGAGATGAGCCTGGTTAGGAAGCTCGGAAGCAAGGCAACTCACGTTGGAATTCACACCGGGTACAGGGCACATGGCTCTGGGATCAGCTGTTCCTGGGATGGATTGGGAGCTCTGACTACCAACCTTATCGGGGTAATGAGTGGTCAGATTGAGCAAGGTGGAGTTGCATAACGAAGAAATAAATGTGGGCACCCATGGCAGGCTGATGCATAAACGAGAGGACAATGGGGCACCTGGATGGCTCAGTTGGTTAAGTGACTGACCGTAGATTTCAGCTCAGGTTATGATCTCAGGGTTAGCAGGGCTAACCAGCGCTTAGCAGGGAGTCTGTTGGAGATTCTCTCTCACTCCCTCTGCTCTTTCCCCTGCTCGTTCTATTTCTCTCTCCCAAATAAATCTTTTTTTAAAAAAGAATGATAAGAAAGCCTGCCCAATTAAACAAAATGAAATGCCAGTGAGCCATCGTGACATCTCAGTTTTCGAAATAATAATGAAGAAAGTAGAGAACAACCCATCCTCCAAAACATGCCAAACACCGGGGGCAAAAAATCTGTCCCCTTTAAAAAATGTCCCCTTGGGAAGTATTTTCAAGGACATCTTCTCTTACCCACTCATTGGATTTCTTCTGAATATTTATGGCACGGGTATATAATGAATGCCTTTACATAGGGCATGAATATGAAAACTGCAGGAGCAATCAACCCGGCATCAGAGAATGCGTTGCTAAGGCAATGTCTGGGGCTCCGGAACTTCTTGGCATCGGGGCTGGATGTCGATCTGGCTGTGACTGTGATGGTGTCTGTGAGGTGCTGTCTACTTACAGACACTACTAAGGAGCCAGAGCCACTGACTGTCACTTACCTACCCTGGTCTGTTTAGGGAGAGGGCCAGGGCTCAGAATTGTTAACGTAAGTTGTACATTTTTATTAGAGCAGTAATCCAAAAGTAGAGCTTTCTTTGAAGAGTTTAAATACCGTTTTCCATTTCTGATGTTACGTGCCACTTGAAGGGACAGTCAGCACTTAGCATCAGTGGGACACCTGGGGGTGATCCGTGGGTGTCTGCTGTTGAATAAAGTTGCAAGAACCTCTAGGAGTTCCAGAGAAGCACGCATTTGCTCCAAATAATTTTTTTTTAAGTGAAATCGGATTAGGAATTAGTTTCAGTCCCTTTCTGGCTCACATTGGCCATTTTTAAAAAGGGGTAGAGAGAATGTAGCAACAGCATGAATTTATCAATTTCCACATCAGACCTGTGAAAACTCACGCTCTACGTTCTATGTTCTCCAGAAAAGGACAGACATCATTATGATCACACAAAGCATGAGCACACAAAGTTCATGTACTTTCATATCATCAGCTGCACAGGTGGAAACACATGTGGCCAGCCAGCGGGCTAGGTAACTCTAGCTGGGGTCACTGGAGCCAGGTGAGTTAGTCTGTGTCAAGTCTGCCCATGGACCTGCATTTTAAAGGAAACTCCCTGGAATATAGCATAAACATCATACTGGAAGCATCAATTGAGAGAGGAACCCCGGGCGACTTCCTGCGCCTGCCTCAAACAAATACGAGTAAATATCTCACTGTCAAGGAAGATCCATGCATCATTTCTTTTCTCTTAAATGGCGGAATCAGAATCTATAAGTGCCTTGGTGTAATAGAACAGGTCTTATCAACTTGAAATTCAGTGTGTTCCAGTGTCCTAGTAAAACCTCCTTCAGATCCACTTCGACTTGCTTGGTCTTCTGAGGTTCCAAGAAGTTAATTAGTACCATTTCAGAAAAATCTCCCCGTGGGGGGAAGGGGCTCAGATGGTTAAGTGTCCACCTTTGGCTCAGGTCATGAACTTCAGGTCCTGGGATCCAGCCCTGTGTCGGGCTCCCAGCTCAGAGGGGAGTCTGCTTCTCACTCTCCCTCTGCCTCTCCCCCTGCTTGTGCTCTCTCTTTCTCTCTCTCTCGCTCAAATAAATAAATAAAATCTTTTTTTAAAATATCCTAATATCATATATAGTGAGGGATGGTCACTTCTTTTCTTCATTGATTAAAGACTAAAATAACTCAAATTGTTGAACCTTCGTCACATATCCTATTCTGATCCTGGTAGCCATTTGGTTGTCCTTCCTAGGATCCGTTTGGTAGGTTGTCCTTTCATCATGTTGGTGGTTTCCTTTTCTGTGCTCCACAGTTTTTCAGTGCTCTGAAAACATACAAATAACCTATTTTTAAAATTCAATAGCTCCTCCTGGAATATTCTGGAGAAGAGGACAACCACTCACAACTCACCAGCATATATGAGAGCACCTGTGATCCTGCTCCTTCTCCAACATCATTTTTTAGTTTAGCCGATGAGGTGATTGAAAACGCATTACCGTATCCTCCGATGTGTGCAGTTTGCTCTGTCGATGGAAATCGTGGGTAGTGAGGCAAAGTGGATGCAACTTAATTAATCAAAGAAGCTAAAAGGATATAGATTATATGCCGCAAAAGCATCCTCTGTGTAGTGAAAAGGACAACAAAAATCCTTCAGACCTCATCGAACTGGCTTCATTTACAAAAATATTTATTTTGGAAACTAAACTACTCTCTAGATACGAACATGAATATTAAGAAGGTTAGTTCCCTGGGCAACATTTCACTGCAAGCCTGGGAGAAATGCAGAATCATTTGGAAGTTCTTGTCTATTTCAGGGAATGTTCTGTAATCTGGGACTTGCATCTCTCTGGGCCAGAGTTAGGGCAGGTCCTCAACTGACCTTTCTGGATTTGAACAGATGACACAGAGGCACGAACGTGCTCAATGTTACAACCTGGGCTGTTGAGTGAGCACTTCCTGGTAAAGCATTTATCAAACCTTGGCATTCATCACAGAAATGGTAGGATGGTACACCACTGTTCTATCAGTTCAGATTTTATAATGTATCAGATGAAGCACAAGGAAGAGGAAAACAGGGGTGGAATCCATCTCCCTGAGCGTCAGTGATGTTACAAAGCATGTAAGGAGCAGGATGTCACGTCAGCTCCAAAATAGTGCATTTCGAATGTCTGCCTGTTATAAATACATAGAAATGGTGTGTTTTTCTTATACAAAGATACATACTACACCTAACTATGTAGATTGGTGTTCATAACTAAACAAGCAAAATGCTCCAGACAGGGAAGCCCTATCTAAATTTCTTCAAAAGCAGCTGTAGATCTCAAATGTTTACTTTTCCCCATGTTTTATTTATGAAGATCTCCTTTCTATTGGTCACTTGGTGAGCTCAGGGCTTGTTAGCCCAAAAGTCACTGGCCTAAATTCAAATACATCCGCACCCCCTCTTCTTTGCTTTAATAAAAGCTCATCCCCAAGTGTGAGGTCTGGTCCGATGTGTTTTCTGTTGAGTCAGGGTCACCTGGCTCCAAGAGCCTGGATCGTGGGCCAGCCAGACCCAGGTCCTGCTGCCTGGCACAGTCCGAATGCAGCCGGGGTGACAGCCACGGCCCAGGACCTTCGTTTACTGCTGAAAATCTCCAGCCAAGAGGAAGCAAGTGCCATCCGCTAAGAACCACAGATCTGCATTTTGTTACTTTAGGTTTGGAAACCATCAGAAAGTGATCTTAGTTGAATCCAGCTTGTCGTAAACAAGTGCAACGTACTGCTTCAAAACTGAAAGTCACATTGGGATCTTTAAGTGTTGAGAACAAAGACGGCTCTGGAGCACAAAGCCTCCTTACAATCAGTTTTTTGCCTCCCTTCCTGATGAAGCTGTTGGCCATTTTAGTTTTGTTACGTTCAATTTTATTTCCAATGGGGTTGTTTACATTACCCTGTGTCTTAGTGTTTAAAAGTTACAAGCTGACATTTATAAATTATATAGAAGATGTAAGGAATAATGAAAAAAACCCACAGACATCCCAACCTGTCTAAGAGATGCAATATCATCCACATTTTTGGAGGCGTCCCTACATCCTTCCCCCGTTCATCCATCCTGTTCATTATTCTCAGTGTTTTCTGTATATTTTTACCAAAGTAAATACATCGCTAAATCATATTTTATTTTGTATAGTTTTGAAACTAGAACAAATGGAATCATCCCGTACAATTTTTCTGCAAGTCGCTTTTATTTCTTGCTCAGTAGTGTGTCTACATAATTTACTCTCACGACGTTGCGTTGTAGTTCATGTATTTTAATGTGAGCGCTATACTCCGGCGTATTGCTGAGCACATACCTTCCTCTCGATTAGACTGGGTTGGTCCCCATTTTTTGCTATTACAAAATGACGGGGTTTCTCTAGCTCTAGCAGTGGAATCGCTCTTTCAAAAGGCCCACCCTCTTCAGCCTGGACCAGGTCATGGTAAAGCGTTTTCCAAAGTGATGGCTCTGACGCACAGCCCCACCACAGTCAGAACACACGTGCACGGGCATGACATCGTCACACAGGCAGCTTTCCACGATACCAGCAAAATACTCCGTATCAAAGACATTCTCAGAACCGAAACTACTTCCTAGATACTAACGTGAATATCGAGATACTTGGAGTCTTGGGTAGTAGTTCGCTGCAAGCCTGGGAGAAATGTGGAATCGTTTGGAAGTTCTTATCTACTTAAGGGAGTGTTCTCAGAAGGAAAGGAGAAATGGGGAGGAAGACAGAATATTTGTGGAAATAATGGCTGAAACCTTACCATATTTGATGGGAAACCTTCATCTATAGATTCGATATTTACCTGCACTAGAGTAAAAACAAGCAGATCCGCTGTTAGATACATCACAGTCAAACCATGGAAAACAAAGGAGGAATTTTGAAATTGCAAAACAACAACTTCTCTTCATGCACCAGAGGACCACATTAGATTAACCACTGACTCCTAATCGAAATCAGTGGGGGAAAGGCCCTGAAATGACAAGAGTCAAAAAGCTGAGAGAGAAAAAGTTGTCCAGGTGCCTGGGTGGCTCAGTCAATTGAGCATCTGACTCTTGATTTCGGCTCAGGTCATGATCTCGGGGTCCTGGGATCGAGCCCCAGATCAGGCTCCATGCTCAGTGAGAGGGTCTGCTTCTATCACATGCACACACTCTCTCTCAAATAAATAAATAAATCTTTAAAAAATTGTCAACTCAGAATTCCCTATTTAGCAAATCTGTCCTTCAAAAATGAAGGCAAAATAAAGATATTCCCAGATATATAAACTTACAAGAATTACTAAAGGAAACCTTTGAACTAAAAAAAAAAAACACAAACAAACCTGATTCTTAGATTTGAAAATGCTGGATTTGGTAAAGAATGTGGGTGAGTGTGTGTATGTGTGTCTGTACAGAGTGTTCTGAAAGTGTTTCTGCAGTTTACTCTTTATTGATCTCATAAGCAAAAATGCTAGAAATGTATGAAAACCATACTTTGGAGGTTTAACTATTTCAATTTGTTTTATACTTATTTAGCTTTATAAATTTTGAATAATCATTAATTTTCTAAGACCCTCTAGCTGAAAAGAGTGAAGATTAACTAAAATAAAACATCTTAAGATGTTTTCAAAATACACACAGCTAAAGAAGCACAAACGAGATTTGAGTTTCCTTTGTACTAGGGTGATACAAGCAAAAACATGTTATGTGGGGAGACTGGAGTTGCAGACAGAGGGCAAAAGTTCCTCAAAATTAACCAAAATTCCAAGGACAACTCCAGATTTTTAAAAGCTATGAAATTGATGGCGTGCAAGTAGAGATCTCAAGAGAACCAGGTATTATCTGAGTTCCAAGCAGGATGAATAGCCAATTGACAAAGTCTGTCTCTAGCAGGGTGAGAAGGTAGGAGTGTCAGGCCCGCGAGGTTGGAGGGATGATGAAGCTGCAGGGGAGGGGCTGTGGTCGGGCTACTTGTGTCCCCTTCCCCTCCCTCAGGAGTCCTTTGTGACCAGACCACAGCTCTGTGATGTGGGCCTGGGGCTTATGTCCGCAAGTTCACGCCCAGTGCTCAGTTGCCTGAGGGCAGCAGTGCGATCTGGCACTAACGCTTTTCAGAGGAAAGAGATGGAGAATTATCTCTTCCCTCAGAAATGCATTACTGGTGGTTGGCTGAGCTCCAGTCACACTTCCTGGGCAATTAATATCATCCTTGCCCTCCTGTGTGGACTGGGGCTCTTTTTTCTATTACTCTCCTTCCAGCCTAATGCATCCTTACCACCGCGGACGAAACACAGAAACAGCAGGAAGGTAAGGAACCCTTGGCCCAGACCCAGCAGAGTATGATTCTATCTTCTTTTCTATAACTATTTCCACTTTCCTGAATCACTGGAGAGACTCCTGAGATAGGAACGAATAGAACACCGTCCATCAAGAGACAAGCCAGACTAGGCAGGGGTTAGAGGGGCACAAGGATTTCTACCCGAAGATCTCAGGCCAGGGGTCCAGGTGTGGTGGAGAGCTCCAGGACAACGTCCCAAACACAGTGACCAGTGGCCGAGGACCAGAAACTACCAGAAGCTAAGAGCGGAATCTCTAGCAGAGGTCAGGCCCCCGAGCACAGGTTCACCAGCCACCTTCCCGGGGCAGGTGTCTCAGAGAATGTTCCTCTGTCGGGGCTGAGTGAGGGCAGTGCTGAGCCGGAGGCCCCAAGCAGCGGCTGGAGTGGGGCTCTGGCCTCGGGAAGCGGGGTCCTACGTGAAGCAGCTCAGATGCGCCCACAGGTCCGGGAATGTGTGTGTTTCTTGAGCAGAGGAACAGTGACAAAGAAATTTCTCATGTAGAAAGTCCTTCTGTACATTCTTCAAAGAAGGAAAACTGAAAACACTTTTATCCATTTTGAAAAGGAAATAAGTAAAACAAAGGAAAACCACAGCCCCCCCTTAGTGAAATGTAGGAAGTCACCTTGTTCACCAGCAGCGAGCATCTGCTGCTGGGGGTGGGGGTCCCAGCCTCCCCGTGTTCTCTCATCTCAGCCTCAAGTGGAGCCACGGAGACGGAGAAGCAGCAGCAAGAAGAAAAACCAAACTCTGAAAGGTGAGCGCCTGCCAGTCAGCCCTGAGCGCCCCAGTTCCTCCGTCCCCCCTGCTCCGAGGGCCCAGCCCCACAGTCTCCAGGACAGGGCCCGTCCCTCAGGAAACGGAGCCCGGGGGGCGTGGGAAACTCCTGGGGGGACGAGCGGAACCTGGACGCTTCCCAGATTCTGGGCCAGAACGAAGCCCCAAGGGGCTGGAACGGGTGTACCGAGCAGGGGTCCCAGGGCCTTTTCGGGGAGGTGGGACCTCCGGCTCCAACTGTGGACAAGTTGTCCAACTTCACTCCTCTGTGAGGAGGCGACCCGCTCCTTTCTCCCCCAGCAAGGACATGAATGGGGAAGCACTTTGTAAAGGACAAAGCGATCCCCATCATGAGCCTTGTCATCACTGTGAGGGCACGTGGCCCTGGACACTGATGTTTGGGGCTCCCGAGTCTAATCCCCCAAAGGTCTCCCCTAAAGGGACATTGCACCCAGCCTCCTGTAGGACCCCTGGGCCCCCGCCTTCAGCTGTGACCCAGTCTCCTGTTTCTAGCTTTCAGAGATTGCCTGCAAGAACTGGAAGAGGTTCAGGACCTGTTTTCCCTTCTGCAAAGGTAAAGAATCTTCCCCCTTCTCTCCTGGGTGGTCCTCCCAGAGTCTATGGTGTGACTCCAGGGCTGCAGGCACCCTGGGGCTGTTCTGGGGGGCTGGGAGGAGCCATGGGGACAGAGTGTGGCTGAAGCCCTGGGGTGAGGGACAGCAGGAGCATTGTGAAGTGGGTGTGGGGGCTGGGAGGAGCCATGGGGACAGAGTGTGGCTGAAGCCCTGGGGTGAGGGACAGCGGGAGCATTGTGAAGTGGGTGTGGGGGCGTGGCAGGCCGTGGGGCCCACCCTCCTGGCCCCGGCTGCTCCTGGCTGCAGCTCATACCTCCTGTTCCCTGCAGCCATCTGGGGAAGCTCGCTGACCAGGGGGGCTTTCATCAGCTCTTACGTCAAGCAGCCCCTGGGCACGTGCACAAAGCAGCGCCTGCTGGAGCCCATCAACCATGCAGGGAGCCTGTGGAAGATGCTACTCCCACCGTGGCCGCATCACCTTCCCCCGCTCCTCCGACAGGAGGCCCTCCACCTCTGGCCTCCACCGTGTCACCAGAACCAATGACCTCCTCAATTTCTGTTCATTCACACTACTCCCTGACTACTTCCTGGCCTTCGGAGCCTTCCCTTCCCCCGTTTGGACTTTCACACCGGCCACTTGCTCTTCTCCCTTCCCCGCCATGTCTCTCTCCTTCGGAGGCCGGCCGTCCACCTCTGACAGCCTCCTCGGCACCAGCGCGGCCAGACTCTCTTCAGACTCTCCCTCAGTGTAACTCAATGGCACCTCCACTGCGCTCCATCCCACAGAGCTCGTCTCCACACACCCTTTGGTTAGCTTCTCCTGTCCCAGCCATCTCGGGCCTGGGCCGCTCAAGCTGTCCCATTCCAGCCCTGTCCTGGTGGCAGGAGACTGCCAAAGCCTGGGGCCTCTCCACCTCAACACGCTTGGAGTCCCATCAGGAGCCTCTCTCCCACAGCCCACCAGGGGCCTTGTTCTGGGGAGACCCCACACACAGACAGGGAGAGATGAGAATCCCCCCTTTCATCAACCCTGACGTCCAGAAGCTTCTGGAGATACTAATCGCCAAGAGAACAGAACTGAAGATTTGGAAGGAGAAGGAAAAGAAGGAGAGGTCAGACGGCCACCTGAACTCTTTTGGGAGAATATTCAAGTCACCAGGTGACAAGCAGGACACCATGGGTTGCCAATCCTTTTGGAGCATGAGCGGCAAACCAAACCAGCTGCTCGGTCCTGAGAAGCCTCCACATTCCAAGATTTCGGCGGACAATTTACAGCAGAAATGCAGCCAGCTCTTCTGGGGTCTCCCCTTTCTGCACAGTGAGTCCCTGGTGGCCACTGTCAGGGTGACTGATTCCTCACTGGAGTTCCCGTCTGTCATATTCAATGAACTCTCTCATGCCTTGCCACTCCAAATTCAGACCAACGTAGCTCCACGTCTTTCACTGACGCAGTCCTTACCTGACACTTTGGTCCAGCCCCAACCCTTGACCCTGAGCTTGTCCCAGGCCCAGCCCCTGCCTCTGGATCAGCCCCAGCCCCTGCCTCTGACTCAGCCCCAGCCCCTGCCTCTGGCTCAGCCCCAGCCCCTGCCTCTGGCTCAGCCCCAGCCCCTGCCTCTGACTCAGCCCCAGCCCCTGCCTCTGGATCAGCCCCAGCCCCTGCCCCTGCCTCTGACTCAGCCCCAGCCCCTGCCTCTGACTCAGCCCCAGCCCCTGCCTCTGGCTCAGCCCCAGCCCCTGCCCCTGCCTCTGGCTCAGCCCCAGCCCCTGCCCCTGCCTCTGGCTCAGCCCCAGCCCCTGCCCCTGCCTCTGACTCAGCCCCAGCCCCTGCCTCTGACTCAGCCCCAGCCCCTGCCTCTGGCTCAGCCCCAGCCCCAGCCCCTGCCCCTGCCTCTGGCTCAGCCCCAGCCCCTGCCCTTGCCTCTGGATCAGCCCCAGCCCCTGCCTCTGGATCAGCCCCAGCCTCAGCCCCTGTCCCTGCCACTGGATCAGCCCCAGCCCCTGCCTCTGGATCAGCTCCAGCCCCAGCCCCTGCCTCTGGCTCAGCCTCAGCCCCAGCCCCTGCCCTTGCCTCTGGATCAGCCCCAGCCTCTGCCTCTGGATCAGCTCCAGCCCCTGCCTCTGGCTCAGCCCCAGCCCCTGCCCTTGCCTCTGGATCAGCTCCAGCCCCTGCCCCTGCCTCTGGATCAGCTCCAGCCCCTGCCCCTGCCTCTGGATCAGCTCCAGCCCCTGCCCCTGCCTCTGGCTCAGCCCCAGCCCCTGCCTCTGGCTCAACCCCAGCCCCAGGCCCACCTTGCACCCTCTGTCCCAATTGGACCACCTTCTCTTCCACCCAAGATGGGGACCTGTGAGGTATCTTGCCCTGCATCCCAGAAGACACCATCTTTCATTTCAAATGCAATTCAAAACCTGGAATGTCACTTTTTGAAGAAGCAACAAGATGGGGACTGGACCTTACCCGCTGTGGTGAAAAGATCTCAGGAAGTCTTTAGCCAAGGTCCTCCCGACCTTCCACAGGATGCCCAGGCCCCCCAGGGCCACGGGGCAGTCTCTGTTCTTCCCGGGGACTTGATCAACTCTGAGCTCCGGGAGCAGCTGGAGTGGCACCTTTGGAAGAGGTTGATGAAGCACCAAAGTGGCCTGCCCCGCAGGATCCAGCTATCTGTGAAGCTGGTACAGCCTCATGGAGAGTTCCAGAAGGTGCCAGAGGCACACAGCCGGCACAGGCCTGCGTGGTCCTCTGAGTCCACAGATGGAAGCTGCCAGGCTGCACAGAAGCCTGGTTCCAGGTACTCGGCAAGGACCGTGCCAGGAAAAAGCCTGGGTAAGGATTCAAGGTCTAGTGCTGGGAGGATCCAGAAAGATCTGCACAGGGCCTCGGCAAGCTCTCCAGAGAAGGCTCCAGGAATAAATTCTGAGGAGTCAGACACAGACTTGAGGCCCTTAACAAGCAGCGCTGACGAGGAGCCCCCAGAGAAGGTCCTGAGAGCCCATTTGGGCAGGAAGTTGGGGCAGATCAGAGAGGGTCAGATCCCTGCGGATGTTCACCATTCCAGGTTCGCTGCCAACCATGCCTCGGACCTCCCCGGAACGCCAAGCACTCACAGGAAAACTGGAAAGCCAGCATTTTCCAAGGGTTGGGAACCCTACAGGACCACCGCCCACGATTTTTCCATCCTCAGTCCGTACACTCAACGGATGCTAGAAGCACACATTATAAGGTTCCGGGTGAAGCACAGATGGAGCCTTCCCCTCAAGGTCCTCAAGCCTATAAATCTCTTTAAGTTGAAAAAGAGCTTCCTCTTTCCCCGGTCCTCCACTCCCCGCTTAGGCACCTGTGCATCCAAGACCCGCTCGAAAACCAAGTTCTTGGGAAAACCTCCTCAGACCCATCAAGGAGAGGTGATGGGAGAGTCCATTCCCACCTCGGGGGGCCCCCTCCCTGCTCCCCAGCCCTCATGTGAGGAAATCCAGCCGGGCCTGGAAGGAACCTCATCTGGTGATGGCCATGGGCCCTGCGAGGCCCCTCTGGCTGGACAGGAGGCCAGGCCACCTTCTCAGACCCTCACATACAGCTTTGTGGGCAGAATCTGGCACAGTGAGACGGCACAGGGGACTCTTACGAATAGCAGCTTGGAATCAAGTCCAAGTCCAGCAATGGCCACGAATGAGCCACGGAGGGAGAGTGGGAGTCGGGCCTCACGAGACTCCTGCTGTAGCGTAACAGTCCTTGAGCTCAACTTGGAGTCCCAGTATTTGAGTGCCAGGGAGGAGGCCAGGGAGGTGAGGGAAGTCGAGGAGGCCCCTGCTTGGGGAGTCACCTCGGAACCCCGTGTGCTGGCCAACAACCAAAGCATCAATGCAGATCTGAGAAGATCAAGGTCTTCAGGGAAAAGTGACAACCCCTCACCACCTACAAAGTTGGTCGCCCAAGACCCAGAAGAGCGATGCCTTGATGCACAGCTTAGAGAGTTCGAGCTCGGGAAGTTGGCGCAGTCAGAGAGCCAGCCTCAAGACGAGGCCGCCAGCGTGCTCCTTCAAGACTGTGAAACCGGTGTCCTCCTTCAAGACTGTGCCACTGACAGTCTTCTTCAAGACTGTCAGTCCAATGTGTTCCTTGCTGCAGACATCTTGGCCTCTCAGGGATCTCTGTCTGGCTTCCAGAGTGGGTCCAGTGAAGACACATCAACTTCCCAGATGCTGTATGACCGCAAATCAAGTAGACAGAACAGCCAAAGGCAGCCAGAGCCCCCGGGACTGCAGGACCCATATAAGAGACCTAGGAAGTCATCTGTCCCCACTGATGACAGAGGGTGCTACAGGAGGCCCCGCCCAGGAGAGCCTGAAAAAGAGTTGTCAGAACTAAAGATCTTCCAGATCAGTGAGATGAGACATCCCGTCCAGGAAAAGGAGTCAGCACAGTCGTCAGGAAGCAAGGTCTGTCAGCTCTTGCTGAAGAAGGAGGAGGCTCCTCCTGAAAGCTACTTCAGAAGAAGGTTGAGGAACTTTCTTCAGTGGTTTTTTCCCAATAAAGGCAAAGGACTGGAAAGTTCCCTTCAAAAAGGCAAGTCTTCATCATCCCGGAGTCGGGCAAAAGTCAGAGGTAGATCGGGTGTGGACAGTGCCCCTTCAGAGGCTCAGGTGGTCCTGACAGCTGTGGGACAGATCCTCGAGGAGAAAATGGTGCCTCACCATGGAGTCAGGGCGCCGGACTACAGCTGGTGCAAAAGGGATCTCCAGGCTTCGGCAGGTCCCAATGTCTGCTACCACAGGGTCCTCTCCTATCAAGAGCAGAGGAGGGTGATGAGAGAGACAGCCTCCTGTCAGCAAGCCACCCCCAAGAGCCACAGCTGTGCCAACAAGACCGAGTGGATCAGAGGCAGGGACAACAGGTGGGCCTTCCCAGCCAGGGTGCCGGGGTGCCCAGGCAGACCCTGCCAGTACGCGTCCACGGTGCTGGGACCTTCAGGCCGCCCTGCGCACCCCCACTGCCCCAGGCACTGCCTGCTTCAAAGATACGTCTCATCTGGCCAGTCAGTGTGTGCTTCTCATGCCTTTCCTAGTAGGGCAACTTTTCTCCAAGAAAAAATGCAAACGGTGCAGAGAAAAACTTTTTTTTCTCATGTTAGCACATCCTCCATGGGCTAATGGCGTCTTCCTACCACAATATTTGTTGCTTCCCAAAATATATGTTTTTTTCTCATGAGAGGTGCTGGCCTCTATTTGTGTCCTGCTGGGGGGAAGGGAAGGATCAGGGTCTGCTCTCCCCAAGGGCCTGCTTTGGCTTCCAGAAGGGATGGGGCCTTGGAGGGAGGGTAGTACACCCCCACCCCCTCCCACACACGCCTTCAGTTTCCGTGACATCATCATTAGGACAAGATGAACAAGACCCCAGCCCAGGATCTGGCTCTGCCCATCCTCTCCTGCTTTCTCTCTGCCTTGACCTTGTGCGGCTGTAGGGACGGTCTGCAGAGGCAGAAATCCCCTCAGGCTCCGGGACGTGTGGAAGACAGAGTCATATGTCAGGGTGGGGTGTGGAGTTTGGAGACATGCAAGGTTGGCCCTGAGTGCAGAGGTGGGAGAAATCCTGCCCCCAATCTCCTGGCGGGAGGAGAGGACAGCTACCCCAGGAACCCTTCTCTCCCTGATGAAGCTGGGTTGACATCAGCCTGGAGCCCCTCTTAGCTCAGTGTCACCCCTCTCCTTTCTCACACTCTGGAGCAGCAAGGGAGGAGCAGACTCGGTTCCAAGGGTGTGCAGGTGGGGAGCACAGAGGCCACTAGGACCAGTCTGCCCTGCCCCAGAGGAGCGACGGGCCCTGCTCACCTTCTGGGGGATGGAGCAGGGGTGTGTCTGTGAGGCAGGGGGACAGCGCACCTAGGCTGGGATGCCAAGAAGGAGGCAAAGGGACTCTGTGTGCCCATACCTGGTGTGACGACCAAGGACCCGTGGTGTCCCACTGCCACCTACAGGCCCAGAGAAGTCGGAGGCCTCATGGCTCTCCCCTCAGGGTCTCCACCCCACTCCAGCTGCCAGCCCAGGTGGAGAGAAGCTACCTGAGGCTCCCACACAGAGGCCAGGTGCCCAGAGACAGCAAGGCCTTTGGGCAGGAACTGCACAATTTGGTAAGCCTGCATGGAACGGAGCCTTGGGACAGACTTGTAGTCTGTGACCTTTACTAGCATGTGTGGCCCAAGGACGGCTCCCAGGGGACTGGGGGGACTCAAAGGCCAAGAGACTGGCCTGGGTCACCTAGCAGGTCTTGCCTAGCTCCCCATCTTGGTTACCCCAGAGCCGGGAGGGAGAGGAGTCCATCAGATAGGTTTTGTCCCACACCCGGCTGGGAGGGACCTGTCCAGAATGAGGGTGCAGTCCAGGAGGGACCCCCCTGCTCCCAGCCCAACATCATCCTTTGGGCCCCCCCCCCCCACACATCACTCGCATGGTGGAGAGTCCCGTTCCAGGAGGGACCCCTGATCCAGATGGCAGCAGGCATGGCTCTGCCCCCACGCTGTCAAGACCCCACATGTGGGAGGGGACCCGGGGTGCAGGGCAGAGTGGGCACGGGCCTGCTCTGCCGCCGCTTCTCTCTGGAGCCAGGTCCTGCCTCTAGGCCCCCAGGGTGGGCCCAGCAGTGACAGTGCAGCCAGGACCCGGGGGAGGCGGGACCAGGACAGAGGGCGCCCCGGGCCCTCAGGAGCTCAGAAGAGGGTGACCCAGAGCAGGGTCCCTGAGTCTGGCTGCTGCTAGGTCCTCCCAGCGGCACCGGAGGTGAGTTCTGGGATCTGGGGAGCCTGAAGTGCACCCCACGCTCCTGTCGGGAGAAGTGCTACGGACAGGATGCTGGTGGAACAGCCAGAAACAGGAAGGAGCAAGTCCCTTTGCCCTTCTCCTGCCAGACGGTGCAAGGAGGCCAGAAAGGGAGAGCCCCACGCTGAGAGACCCCCAAGAGCCCTCTGACGGGGACCCACAGAGACCTCTGACGGAGACCCACACAGAGACCTCTGACGGAGACCCACACAGAGACCTCTGACGGAGACCCACAGAGACCTCTGACGGAGACCCACACAGAGCCCTCTGACGGAGACCCACACAGAGACCTCTGACGGAGACCCACACAGAGACCTCTGACGGAGACCCACACAGAGACCTCTGACGGAGACCCACACAGGGACCCCACAGCAAGACGCTACACAGAGACCTCCCACAGAGACTCACACCCAGAGACCCACCGAAAGACCTATCGCACAGACGCACACAGAGAGGCCTCACCTGCAGGGACTCCACACTTAGAGACGAACACCAGGAATCCGGCACAGAGCCTCCTCTCCGAGAGGCCCCACACACAGCCTGCCCAGAGACCTCACAGGTGCTCTTTAGGGGCCGAGCAGCCACACAGTGACGGGGCCTTCACAGGGGATCTGAAACCACTCAGCTGACGGCCGCACAGGACGAGAACCCGTGGCCGTGCCCGCCCGAGAACCCCTGACTTGGGACATTGTCGGCATTTTCCCACCCGGGCTCTCCACTTGGGAAACGCTCATGAATGTTGATCCTTCATTAGGTCCTTGCCCCCCAACAAAAGAATTACAGATTCCACCTGCAGATCTGCGAACCACCCCCCCCCTTTTCATTAGCTTGAGCTCGGCCTGCAGGTTAGAGAAACAAAAGCACAAGCAAGATGCCACCAACCTCCAATGAGAGGAAGTATCTTATTTGTCCAGTTTTACTAATGTCTAGTCAAAGGATGTCCATGTCTCATTCTTTATTTCCCGGGAGACAAGATCTGAATTTAAGACGCCGACCTCCTTCCTTTGGAGACGTGGTAAAGGCTTGCGGCTAGTGCTGCAGAAATAGAAGAAACCAGCAGAACTCTGGACTCTCACCTCCCAGGGCGGCTGGGGTGTTATTTTGCGCATAATAGCAGTGTCGGGTTTGTGAGTTTTGTCTTATTTTTAAATGAAACAGGCTCACAGTTATGTGAAGATTTTTACAAATGAGTAGGTATCTAGAAATATTTCTATTTTATCCTCTGGTAAAAATTGTGCTTTTTAAATTCTTTTCCTTAAAATGTGGTAATGCCCTCAAATGGTATTATACGTATTTCCAGATGTGACAAACCCCTAATGTTCAGACTAGCTTAAACTGATGTACTACTTGGGAGGGTTCACTTTTTAAATAATTCTTTAAAAATGCACATTTTGCAAGGCTCAGGCAATGAGGCTGCATTTTGGATTCATTATAGGGCTAAAAAAGGACAGGTTGTTTCAAATAGTTAGAAAACTTACAAAATATGTCATTTAATCTATACGATATGCACATGGCCTAATTACTGGAAGGGACATCTTCATATCTAAATTGAAGAGAGTGTACGTTCATAATCAAAGGATACAGTAATAATCAGTGTACGTGAAAGTTCATAAAAAGCGTGCACTAAATCATCAAAACCCTCACATTAGAGATCTAACACTTTCCAAAGGGTGCATTTTAATGAGAGTATATGCATATTTTTTGTTGCTCATAAGCAACTCGCTTTCCTTGCTTTGTTAAAGTCTATTTTAATGACAGCTGCCAAGCACGTGTCCCTGGTGAAGTCTCTCAGATTATCCATCAGGATGACAGTGTCAGTCTTCATTAAGAGAAGCAGAGCTAACATGAAGGCTTTTGGGCCCATTTATTTCAGCAAGAAATAACTACCTATCCTCCATAAGTTACAAATTCATAACTATTTTTCTGCCTTAGTCCCTGACGTCATTGAATTACAAAATGATGCAATATGGTCATGCATGTCCCATGGTGTTGGATAGTATTTTTATAATGCGATTAATGCAGAACAGGTTACTGATCGGGGAAAAAAAAATGGGGCCAATTAGGAAAATTTTCATCCAGGAAATGCCTTACAAAGAGCAGTATATCCTTTTCTAGTTGACTCTTAATCAGATTTAATGGAGTGGTTATTATTCAGTCTTTCGAATTAAAGTCATCCAGGGTGGCCACGAAGTCTGCAAACATAGAAAAACGTCCATAATAGTTTATCCCTATGACATGTGAATGTGTTTCCCTCACTAACAATTCATAGGTCAGTAAACTGTGTAAAATTTCAAGGAACTAATGTGCGTTAAAGCAACATTCCCATCAGTCACGGCACACACACCTGTCATAGGTAGGCTCCGATGATTTGTGGGTACATTTTCTACCACATAAACTTGTACCTTCACCCTAGACGAAACGGTTAAGGGGTTCAATCTATTCGAAAAATACTGTGAATATTTCCAGACTTTATGGCTCCCTGTATTTTATTTTTAACAAGATTCACCTCCTGTAAATCTTACGAACGTTTCACCATTTATAGATACCAAACAGAAATGGAAATCGAAAACTAAACACAATGGAGGAAATAACAAACAGATCTCCATTCTGCTGAAAATGAAGTGATTTTTAACCCACCAGGCTCTCTACACGATACTCGGGGTATGTTACAAGCTTGGTTTTGAAAACAATTTATATTTAAAACAGGCCTCACACTGATTTCAATAAATCAGGTATTTGAGAACAAAATGTGGAGGGTGGCAATTATGTGATAACATTTATTACTCCACAGGGTAAAGATCTTTTCCCAAAAGGAAAATAAAATGTATTCCGTCTACAGTGTTCACCCTTAAGAGCGTTTCCCTATTGATAGGTCACAATATTAATCTCAGGTTCGTACACTTTTACCTTATCACGAGAAACTTCTGGAAGCGTTCCCAAATACAACAGCTCCACTTTCTGTGGATTTCCCAACTGCCGCGTCTCTCAGGTGGGTCAGTCCATAACCGTTTCCAGGAACAGGGTGGGTCTTGAGAACCGAGCCCCTGGCCGAGTGCATGGCTGCTTCTCCCACACAGACGCACGTCTCGGTGACTCGGGTGTGCTGGGGGACCCTCCCTCGGCCTGCCCCCCCCCCCCCGCATCCTGCGCTGTGGTACCCAGGAGAGCCTGTGTCAGGCACGCGTGCCCTCCACGGCCACGCTATACCACAGATGAAAGTAACTTGCACATACTATGAAACAGTGCACGCCAGGCAGGGGAACCCCTCTCACCGCAAACGTGGGGGCCATGGCTCTCCGGCTGGAGGCCTGTCTGTGCCCTCTCTCCCCACTCACCGTAAGGATGTCTGCAGCTCTCCCTCACTCCTCTGAGCCCAGAAGCTGGACGCACCCCCACCTACTCCCTGGGGCTTCACAGTCTTTGCCATTTACTTCCAACAACCACTTCTGCCAGGCACACTTCTATCAGCTCGCCCTTGAACTTGAGAAGTCAGATTTTATTTATTCATTTGTCAGAGAGAGAGCCCAAGCAGGGGGAGCAGCAGGGAGAGGGAGAAGCAGACTCCCCGCTGAGCAGGGAGCCCGATGTGGGACTCGATCCCAGACCTGAGATTGTGACCTGAGCCGAAGGCAGACACTTCATCCACTGAGCTACCCAGGAACCCCTGTACTATTTTTTATTTAGGGACAAAAATATGTATCTGTTTAGAAGAATTTAGAAGAGCAGTGAGTGAAGGAAATGGTGCCTGTGGGCCTGGCTAGAACTTTCCTCCTTGGGCACTTTGTTGGGGCTCCCAGGCCCTGTGTGGCTGCTGCCGTCCTGGTCTGCAGGCTCCGGGCAGTCTGGGTCTGCTTGCCTGAAGGCAGGCACTCCTGTCCTCTCCTGTCCCTTGCTGGCCGGATGGACACAGGACAGCATCCACAGCTGAGAGCTGTTTATTAACTAGCTCTGTTTTCTTGGGCACATTTCATGCACCCTGTAGTCCTGTTTATCTCCGCCTTCTTTTGCGATCTCAGGGGAAAATGGATAGCCAACGGTAAAATGATCCTACTCGAATGACAACACACATGAAAATTTTTCCCATAATAGTGGTCTCAGTGTGATAGCCACCTGAGTCTGTGAGTCTGTTTCTGATCGGCTTCTTTCTCGTAGTGTTAGGCGTTGAAGCTTCCTTCATGTCTTTTCACAGCTTGAGAGCTCATTTCATTTTAGGACTGAATAACACTCCGTCGTCTGGATGGACCACAGTTTACTTATCCATGCATTTACTGAAGGACAGCTCGGTTGCTTCCAAGTTTGGGCAATTAAGGAAAAAGCTGCTTAAAGCGCGTGTCCAGGTTTTTGTGTAGATGTAAGTTTTCAATTCCTTTGGGTGAAAAGGAGTCTCCAGTGAGAGTGCTGGATTGGAGGGGAGGGGCGCGTTCGGTTTTGCAGGAAAACGCCAAACCATCTTCCAACATGGCTGCAGCATTTTGCGTTCCCTCCGGCCACGAATGCAAATCCCCGTTGCTTTACGCCGTCATGAGTATTTGGGGTTCTGCGTTTTGGCCATGCTCCTAAGTGTCTAGGGGTACCCACTGCTGTTTTAATTTGCAATTCTCTAACGACACAGAACTGTGACCATCTTTTCATACGATTATTAGCCACCTATGTAACCTCTTTGGTGCAGTGTCTGTTCAGATCTTCTGCCCACTTTTTAATCAGGTTGCTTGCTTTGTTATTGTTGGGTTTTAAGGGTTCTCTGTGTATTCCGGATGACAATCCTTAATCGGATGTGTCTTTTGCAGATATGTTTAACAGTCCGTGTCTTGTCTTCTCACTCTCTTGACATTTTCTTTTAAAGAGCAAAAGTTTTTAATTTTTATGATTTCCCGCTTACCGATTGTTTCTTCTGTGGATTGTGCCTTTGGTGTCGTATCTAAAAGTCATTGCCATGCCCAAGGTCATTAGGGTTTTTTCCTATGTATCTTCTATCCGTTTTATAGTTCACTGTTTGGGTCTGTGATCCATTTTGAAGTGTCCTTGTTTTGTTTTGCATGTGGACATCCAACAGTTCCAGCAGCATTTGTTGAAAAGATCATCTTTGTTCCATTGTGTTGTCTTCACTCTTTTGCCAAAAATCAGTCAACTAGATTTACGTGTGTGTGTTTCTAGACTCTCCATTATGTCCCGTTCATCTATTTGCATATTCTCTTACCAATACCACACTATCTGGATTACCGTAGCTTTGCGGTAAATCTTGAAGTAAGATAGTGTCAGTCCTCCAACTTTGTTCTCCTTCTTCAATATTATGTTGACTATTCTGGGTCTTTTGCGTCTCCATACAAACTTCAGAACCAGTTTGTCAATATCCACCACTTAACTTGGAATTTTGGCTGGCGTTGTATTGAGTCTATAGATCAAGTTGGGAAGAACAGACATCTTGACAATATAGAGTCTTCTTATCCATGAACATGGAATATGTCTCCATTTATTTAATTTTTCTTTGTTTTTTTTAAAAATATTTTATTTATTTATTTGTCAGAGAGAGAGAGAGAGAGCAAAAGCGGGGAGAGCGGCAGACTGAGGGAGAAGCAGTCTCCTTACTGAGCAAGGAGCCTGATGCGGGACTCAACCCTAGGACTCTGGGATCATGAGCTGAGCTGAAGACAGATGCTTAACCAACTGAGCCATCCAGGTGCCCCTAGTTAATTCTTCTTCGATTTCATTCATCAGAAGTCAGAAGTTTACCTCATATAAATCTCATACATATTTTGTTTAAACATACATATTTGTATAAACCTATGTATTGCATTTGTTTTGGTGCTAAGATAAATAGCATTGAGTTTTTAATTCACATCCCACTTATTCATTAGTGCTGTATAGGAAAGCAATTGACTTTTCTAATAAACTGCGATTTAAAAATACTGTAATTTCTTCAGAAAAATTCTCACTCTCTATGGAATAAGTCAAACAGGTTGGTGAGGAGCTGAGTCCCTGTGTCAGCAGAGATCTGTCCCCATGGTCACCATTATCCCATCACCACACCATTGGGCTGGACACTTGAGAAATAGAACCATAAAAATGTGGCTTCTGCCCCTATAATTTATAGTCCCAAGGCTTCAAAAAATGAATTTTATTTAGTGCCTGTTTTTCATAAGTAATAAATGTTGACACATTTTCAAAATAAAGCATAAGAAAAATATTCCCTAACTATAATACTAAATTATGAATTCAGTATTATATTCATCAATTAGAATTGATGGTGAGACATTTAAATTTTTCCCAGAAAAGTCTTCTCATTCTTCATGGCTGTAAGGAAAAGATCACAACAGAGAAGACAAAGAGGAGAAATTAGGGCACTCAAAGTCTAAGGTAGGAAAGAACACAGAAAAAAGTTCCCGCTGACAGAATACATGTGCAGTCTCTTCCTCTTGGCAGTGTTCTCCTTCTCCGTCAGTGAGACCCAAACAGGAACACACCACAACTTGAGGAACTGCTATGTGTCAGGCTCCGTGTTAAAACTAAGGATGCAGTAGTGATTTAAAACATAATTTTCTGCTTTCGTGGAGCATATAGTCCAGAGTAAAAAGCAGACACAAAACAAATAATGTCACAGCCATAAAGCTGCAAGTGTAACCACAGACCATGACCATTGCGTTAAACAAAACGGCTGTCAGACCTGCAGCCCGGAGACGTGAATCTGCTCTCTGTCCACCCCCAGAAAGTGTGGCCGGTGAAGTTCCGGAGCAAACCGTGGTCTGCGGGTGAGACGGAGGAAGTCGTTCAGTGTCCCGCATCCGAAGGCGTGCGGCTGGAGTACCAAGAACAGAAGTGAGGGACGGAGCAGGCCCGGACCCTGCGCCCGCAGTCTCCTTCTCCAGCTGCTGCAAAACCTCTCAATCAATCGCCCTGTGTCCACTCCCTTACCCGTGGCCTGCTCGCAGAGCTGCCAGTGACCCCCCCAAATGTAAGCCTGATCATGCCCCCCCAAATTGTCCAGTGGTGTCCCATCTCATTATAATAAATCCCAAGCTCTTGCTCGTGCCTTGGAGCCATAGACGGCCTGGCCCCAGGCCTCCTGGCCTCACGCTCACTCCCCCCCGCTCCTGGCACTGTGGCCATGCTGGGCTCCGTGCTTGCCCTCAGATGCTCTGGATACTCCTCCTGCTCTGAAACTCTGCACTCTGGAATGTTCTTCCCACCCACAGCACACGTTTCCATCACCTACCTCAGTGGGGTCCCCTGAATGCCCATCCAAAATGGCTTCCAAAAGGTCCCTGTTGTCCTTGCTAGCTCGCATCCCTGCCTGACACAATATGAGACACAGTATGTGTGTGTTTATAGCGGGACCCTCCTTACGAAGCCCACCTGCCCTGGGCTGACTCCCCACCACCCCTGGGCCTTCCCCGTCTTCAGCCACTTTTTCCCATGTTTGGGTCCTTAGAGGTTGCTGGGACCATCTGTTTATTCTCTGTGTCTAGGAAGTACAGAGCACAGCCCAGAGCCTGCCTTGGAGCCCCTGGCCTCTGGACAACAGGACATGGCTGGCTGGCCAAGCACCCGAGGCACGGGGCAGGGGTGGGACAGGGCTGCAGGGCTGGGAGGCTTGGGAAGACAGGGGTCTGGCAGAGTCCAGGTCACTCCAGAAGCCTTATACACATTCCCTGTAGCATGCAGTCGTATTTGCTTTTGGGCTTCGGTCCCGAACGTGCAGGCAAAGCCATGCGCAGGGACCCAGCCCAACCTTGGCTCCTCCCTGCATGCCTCAGGACCTGGTCCAGCCAGGGTCAGCCAAGGGGACAGCAGACCCACTGGCAAAGACTCTGTCCTTGACCAAACGTTCCTCAGGCCCCCTAAGCAATCTCTTTCACTAGGCCCAACCTTGGCCTCCCAGGTCCTCCCTTGTGGAGCCCAGTTGTGGCAAGAATCCTGTTGTCAGTTTGGCAAGATCACCCTGGGCCCTTGGTATCTGATTAAGTTCTGTATCCTCCACCGTCCCCCAGGGGATGTCTGCTCTCCCTGGCCTGACCTCAGCAAGAATCCTGGTAGGACAGTTTTGCCAGACCCTCCCTTACCCCTGACCTTTCCTCTTAGTGATTCTCCATCTACTTGCCCTTCCCACTTCCCCACCCTTGGCTATAAATCCCCCATTTCTTTGTTGTGTTTGGAGTTGAGCCCAGTCTGCCCCCCCTACCCCGACTATAAAACCCCATTGTAGTAAAGCTCATTCACAGGCCATCGGCCTGACAAATGTCATGAGTAATTTTTTCTTGATGCCCCAGGGCCAGCATTGGTTTTCTCTCCGTGTCCCCAGGGCAGCTCAGTCTTGAGGACAAGTCCGTGGGCATGTGGCTGTTGTAGCCCCCTGTTCTTTCTCACAGGTTCTAGGGAGCTGGGGAGCAGGCTGCCCAGGGAGTCTGGCTGCAGGCCAGCCCCAGGAGGGGTGCGCTCTGGGGGCCTCGTTCCCACCTGGCACTGCAGCGACCTCAATGGTGGGAGACTTTGGTTTTGCTGGGATTTTTCCTCATTTACTCCACAGAGTTTCTGGTTCCTTAGGGGTTTTTGTTTTTAAGATTTTATTTATTTATTTGAGAGAGAGAGAGAGATAGCAAGAGAGAGTACGAGTGGGAGATGGGGAGGAGAGGAAGAAGCAGACTCCCCGCTGAGCAGGGAGCCCGACGCAGGGCTTGATCCCAGGACCCTGAGATCATAACCTGAGCCAAAGGCAGACACTTAACCGACTGAGCCACCCAGACACCCCTCTTAGGGGTTCTTGATACACTGCCGCAACCTATGCCAATCAATAGTCTTTCTTTACCCTATCCGTTGTTACCATTTTACACCATACTTCGGTTCCTGACTGCCTTTTATAGAAACTCAGTGGCTTCAAAGATTCACCCTCAAGGACTCTTGTTAACATTTCTCTAGAGAAGTGCTGGTCTCTTCCAAGCATTGTTTTCTCCATCATGTCCTCAGTGTCCTCCCAGACTCTATCCTTGGCTCCTGGGTCACAGTCGGGGATGTCTGCCCCTGTGTGCCCTCAGAGTGTGGCCGTTGGCCTGACGGTCCTACTGGGCCAGCCCCACTGCCGTGCTGAGCCTGGCCTCCGAAGAAGGAGCACCTCAGCCCCCGGAGCAGAAGCCTCCCAGCAAAGAATTTTGCCTGGATTGTACATCAGAGGCCTCGAATGGATCAGCGCACCACACTACAGTCAAATCTGCAATCTGTGCGCCACGGGACGTGTGCTTCCCGTATCCTTCCGCAAAAAGAAGTATTCTCGGAGGAAAGAATTTCAAAGTCACAGCACAACATATGCTGAACTTCAGAGCAAAGGAACCGTGCGCAAAGAAGGCAGTGGGCGGCGAGGTTAGTTGTGAAAGAGATTAACTAGGTAATACTTCAGAAAATCAAACCAGGGACGCCTGGGCGGCTCAGTCCGTTAAGTATCTGACTCTTGATTTCGGCTCAGGTTGGGATCTCAGGGTCGTGAGATCGAGCCCCACGTCGGGCTCCATGCTCAGCACGGAGTCTGCTAAAGTTTCTCTCCCCCTCTCCCTCTCCCCCTCCCTGCGTTCACTCACTTAAGTACTCATGCTCTCTCCTCTCTAAAATAAATAAATTAAAAAGATAGATAGATAGATAGATAGATAGATAGATAGATAGATATAGATAGATAGATGATTGATAGATAGATATAAATAAAAATAAAAAATGAGGCCAACTGCTCCACTGTATGGAGTGCACCTTTCATGGGAATGAAATTCTATTTTGCAGGTTATTCCTTTGGTTTTTTAGCAACCAAGCTATATGCACAGCTTAACATCCATGAATAATAATTATAAACACCCTGTTAAATAACGGAATTCAACCAAGCAAATCTGAAGATCTCATTGGCTTTATTAAATGATCTGTGAATCAGCAGCACCCCATCCAGCAGTCGAAAGACGCTCGTCGGAACTGTAGACAAGGAAGGGTTTTTATAGACGGACGGCAGAGGCAAAAAGTTACTAGCACAAGAAAAAACATGCTCCAGGTAAGGCTGCTTTCTAGGGGAAAAGCAGGGGGTTTTATCACGAGATGACATCATCTTTCTTTGGGGCGTGGGGAGAGCCCACGTGGCGGGCTCCCTGGAAAGTTCCTGACTGACCAGTTAAGACAACGTTTCTGGGGGAAATTGAAATTGAAGTTGGATTATGTATTAAGCACGTGTTTACAAACTCTATGGAAGTGACCCCGTTTGGGGCCTATGTTGTTTTTTTTTTCTTTAACAAGCCAAAGGCATGTACGGTATTTTTATATTTAATGTCCGAAATAAATACCGTACTTATTTTTGTTTCTTCCTCAGTCATTTCCACTATGAAGGAAGGTGAAGACAATTTTTGTGGAATTACTAACAATTATAACGAAGTTTAGGCCATCGTTCAGGAACTGACTTGAATGGAAAAAAACAAAACTCAACTAATTAAAGACATCTTTAACAACTGTAGAAAATATCTTATGAAGGGCAGTATCATTAGTAAGCACAATTATATTTATTAAATTTCTATGTTTTTAATAGAATTAAATTAATGCTATTTATTAAATTATTGAGCGTGGTAGCAGCCATGAGTATGAACGAAGTATAAATTCTATTATCTTTCTCTTGTCGACGTTACAAGAAAATCATGAATGAAATGAAAATGGAAGATGCAAATATGAAAAATGCAAATATTTTGATCCCTTTTTATAATTCCGCGTAAATGTCAAGGAACTCAACCCTCAGCTCCAACTGACTACGTGTATTTGCAAAATACTCTCTACAAAATTACTAATGTCAAAAATCCAGAAACAGTAAAAATTAAAAGCAGATCAGTAAAATAGCATTTAGTGAGAGCTTATTATGCATATAAGAACCGTTCACATGCAACCTGGGAGCTTCAGATTCAAAGCTTTTATGAAGCTCGGGGGCATGACGGTTTGGGATGGCTTATAAAGTAGAACGGGGGAGCTGCTTACCCTTCACAGTGGTTGATCTGTTTCCAGAAGTAGGGGATCAGTTAAAAGTGATTGTCTTATCCATTTTTAGGATGATGACTTCAGTTTTATGATCACCAGAGACATTTACAAGAAATAACCTAGGTTAAGTATTGCTTGTGTTTAGGAAACAATCTTGGTTTGCTTTGCTTAGGTGGCTTAAATGGTTGTGTCTCCTGGGGGATCCACAAAGCAAGTGTCCATCTTTTTTTTTTTTTTTTAAGATTTTATTTTTATTTATTTGAGAGAGAGAGCACGAGTGCACAAGCAGGGGGAGGAGCGGAGGGAGACAGACAGACTCCTGGCTGAGCAGAGCGCAGGGCCCGATCCCAGAGACAGTGTCCCTCTCTGCAAACTTCCGGCCATGGGAGGCCCCCAGAGCACCTGCGTGGAGTGGGAGCTTAGGGATGCTGTGGCCATGGCTCTCGCCGGGACGCCTGGAAGTCATCCCCCACTTCTACGTGCTCATGGGGACGTCTCACTGACGGCATTAACGATCGGGTGGTCAAAGAGCACTTTGGTATCCTGGCTTTCGAAATGCAATCTCCCATTTCTCTGTGCTCATCAATACCTTTGACAACCACAAGGGAGATTGCTTGTTTTACAGAAGGAAAATTGTACCCTTTGGAACTTCAGCTTTGAGCCTCAGTGCCCCCCCAAAACAGGGCCTCGGCACTCCAAGGAGAACTCGGCCTTGTCTGGGCAGACACTTGAGACTGGGGACAAGTCTGTCCTCCCGAGTGGGCACCTGGGTAGCTCCTGCAGAAAGGCCGAGATGCCACCTGTCAGTGGGTGACAGCCACAGCTCAGTGGGGGCCCCAGGGACACTTGGGCTCTGCTGTGTAGGACGAAGCAGGCTGAACTGCATTGGGCATTTGAAGAGTCTACTCAGGGCTGCTCCCGTACACCGAGGGGAGCTGGGCCTGTGATGGCAGGGTCTGCGAATCAAGAGAGGGTCTGGAGCCTTAGGGCCATGCAGGTGTGAATTCCGCAGCTGAGTGACTCAGGGCGAGTCAGGAACCCAACTCCTCTGACAGGTTCCACACCTGTTAATTCACTTGATCCAGGTACAATGCTCAGGACAGCATCTGGCTATTTAGTAAAGCTGTTTCCTTACCATTACCTCAGCCCAGGGCTCACACTCAGTGAATTACTGTCACCACTTGGTGACAGCAAGATCCCCCAGGTGTGTTCGAGTGAAAAAGCATCAAGCGCTACTGCCTGAGATCGCGCCCCTGTGGACTTCAGAATGTGGTCCCATCTGTGATGGACTCAGGAGTGCCCCAGCCTCCATGTGTGGAGAAGTCTCTGTGCCCACAGTAGGGGCTCATGGAAAAGGGTTTCCAGCGGTGCTTGCAAAAGCAGGTGGGGGTCCCTGCACTGTAGTGTCCCCCGGGGCCGGGGTGGTGCTGTGCGTAGGCAGGGAGGGGCTCTCCCAGAACCGCAGGAGTCAGTAAGTCTGCAGGCCCTGCTCCCCAGAACGGGGCTCCGAGACTGTGACGGATTGCTCCCCTTATCAGAAACAAAAGACCCCCTCCCATGTGTGTATTTCTTTATGCATACTTGCATAAACCGTGACAGGACCCACAGAAAGAAATGCTGAGTACCAGATACGGATAAAGAAGGCCCGCGGCTCCTTGCTCCGGCCGCATTCCTCAGTGTACCGCAGGCTCGGGGACCGCAGCTCACTGTTGCCAGAACGTTCGTCGATTCGTGTTTCAGAGTCTTCCCGGCAATGCCGGATTTTTGCTGGTCTTCGTTGGCCACTGATCCTACAAGAAGCTCCACAGAGGAAGGGTTCCTGCAGGAGCCATTATGGCCCAGCCGGCACGGGCACGGCCATGCCCTCCTTGCCCCCAGTCCCCTTGCTGTGTTGGCGGCCTCTTCAGCCGGCCCGTCCTTGGGCCAGGCCTTGGCAGAAACCACAGGCCCTTTGTCCATTCCTTGTGAGCCCCTCGGTTCCGACCAGATGATGTCAGCTGTAAGTCCACGAGAGGGTGCCTGAGCCCCGTCACCACACGCTGGTGGTCAGGTCAGTCGGAGGAGACCCCACTGTCCACCCTTCTGTCCCTGGGAACCACGAGGAGCTAGTCCACCAAGGGCTCCAAAAGTAAGTTAAGATTTTTTTTTCTTTTCTTTTTCTTTTTTCTTTTTTTGTTTCTTTGTTTTGGCCAAATAAAGATATAACATTTAAAATAAAAGCACAATAGAAAATATTAAGCTGTCTTTATGACTTTGATCTCGTAAAAGAAGGTGAATTTTAATGCAAAGTCTAAGAAGGGCATAATCTCAGAATGAAGGACAGGCCTTTTTAATCGAACAAGTTCGGTTTTATGAGAAACCTATCACCTCATCCATCCTGATCTTATTTCCCTGAGGACCTGGACGCGGTGCCCCGGGGCAGGCATCCGGCAGCCGCTGGCGAAACAGGGTGCAGCCAGGGTGGCCAGGAGCCGGCCCGGGAGCGTGTCCCAGGTCGTGTTCCTCATGCTGTCCTCCGAGATGACCTGTTAGGGTCTTCAGAAGGTATTTGACAGCTGATTGAGAAGAGGACCCCAGAGGAGATTAAACCTTCGCTTAGAAAGTGTGGACACTATGGGGCGCCTGGGTAGCACAGTCGTTAAAGCGTCTGCCTTTGGCTCAGGGCGTGATCCCGGTGTTGGGGGATCGAGTCCCACATCGGGCTCCTCCGCTGAGAGCCTGCTTCTTCCTCTCTCACTCGCCTGCTGTGTTCTCTTTCTCGCTGGCTGTCTCTATCTCTGTCACATAAATAAATAAAATCTTTAAGAAAAAAAAAAAAGAAAGTGTGGACACTAATGACCTTGCATGACCCTGGGGGCTGCGGGTGTTGCCCTGGGCTGGGGACCCCAGTAGTGGGTGCAGCAATAGTCCCAGCTGTGGGAGCAGTTACCACGGACTGAGTACCACTGTGTACCCACTCTACCCTCTTTATTTCTTATTACAGCGTTCTCTTCTGAAAATCCAATCATAACCTCTTTTAATTTTCTTGAACTGAACCAGATCCAAAACAGACCATGAGGTCCCTAGTCACATGTCAGAGTCATCAAAATGACCAGTCCTGCATTCACTGTTTGGAAACCCTTTGAACAATTAGCGTAGACAATTTTTTGAGATTTCTTTTAGGTTTCCCCGGACAGAGAGCCGAATTATCCAGAATTATCCTAATGCATCAATGATAAGTAACAACAGAGTAATGACATAGTCAGCAATCTAACTTACTTTGTATCTTTGCACATAACGTACAATTCTGCAAAATGGTCGTCTTTGCAGAGAGACCCTCCCCCCGGGGACGTAATTAATGCTGGTGGTGGATAGCGCTTCAAAGAATAGCGATTTCATTTTCTTACAGAGTCTGAGGAAATTGCATCAATACATCAAGTAAGTGAATCCTAGAGGCATTTTTATAATTGATAAAGATAAAATTGTTCTGAAATGGAAATATTATCATGAATGTAATTGAATTGGGGAATATAATAAAAATGTTCATCCCAAACCTCCCTCACTGCACTGGTATCGATAAAAGTTCGTGATTAAACTTAAAAGTTCTAGAAAAGTGTACAACAGCCTGGGTCTGAAAGACCAGCATGTGCTCAGAGACTGTTACCTGTTGCCTTTCCAAGGTTCGCAGATAAAGGAGGGCTGGATTCAGATTTTAACAGATGGTATGCACAACGTGCTAACGGAAGGGGGGACTGCTCACAGGGGAGAAGGGGACCCTGAGGGATGTGGGCACCCAGGGACTGGGGACCAGCACCAGCAAGAAGATGGCTCACCTCCAGGTCTGAAGGGGCTGCAGAGGGGATGTGTTCCTGGAGCTGGACCGGAGCTGATGTGGAAGACCCCAGCCCCTCCGTAGCTGTGTCCATACAATCCAGCCACTGCCAACTCTGCATACAAGCCAGGACCAGAGGGCGGGGAGTGAGTGCCCAGGTTCTGAGGTCCCAGAGGCTGGGTGAAGCTCCATGGAGGCCAGCTCCCGACAATGGGATTGGGCTGCGAATGGAGGTGGGATGGCCGAGGGGTGCAGCACAGAGAATGGCCCATCAAAGCTTTCCTGGAGAAATATCACAGACTGCTGAATGTCACATGTGTTTGTACATTAATCTTCTCGTGACTTTAACATGCTTCCCGTTGAACCATTGAAATTGCCATATATGGTGGGAAGGAAGGCACTCCACAGTTGTCTTTAACACAAAGCCTTGCAATTTGCCCTTGTGCCTAGTGTCTCTGTGTGTTTGGAGCATGACTAAGCTCCGATGACGGTGGCAACTCAGCGTGACGAAACAAAACAAAACAAAACAAAACAAAACACCAAGGACGAGAGGTGGCATCTGATGGGGAAACATCCAGAGTTTATGAAAATGAAAAGTCATAAAAAGAAGCAAGAAAATTATGCACCGAAAGGAGCAGATTGTCTGGCAGATTAAGAAGATAAAGATGGAGAATTGCTTTTTAGTGAAGTCATTAATGAGAATTAACAAAAGCACAAAAATAAGAAGGAAGAAGACAAAAGAAAACATTCTTCCTTTTTTTTTTTTTTTTTGAAGTTTTTATTTATTTGAGAGAGAGAGAGCACAAGATGGGGGAGGAGAAGAGGCAGAGGAAGAAGCAGGCTCCCCAACACAGGGCTCCGTTCCAGGACACTGAGATCACGACCTGAGCTGAAGGCAGATGCTTAACTGACCAAGCCACCCAGGTGCCCCAGAAAACACATTCTTATTAACAAAAGCAATGGATATAGTAGCTGGAACAATTAGCAAGGACGGGCTCTAGAATACTGGACAAAATTAAACATTAGGACTGTGGAGCTCCCTGCAAAAATGTTAAAGCCTGAATTTAGTACCCTTGAATGTGACCTCATTTGGAAATTGATGATCGAGTTAAGTGAGGTCATTAAGGTGAGCCCTAATCCCGTATGACTGTCCTTGTCAAAAGAGGAAGTTTGGACAAGAGACGACACCCGCCCGGGTGGACACCGTGTGAAGCTGAAGTTGGAGATCGGAGTAAACCATCCCCAAGTCAAGGATGCTGGAGATGCCAGCAAACCAGCAGGAAGGGGGATACAGGCTGGAGCGGACCCTGTGGTCAGAGATCCCCGACTTCCAGGCGCCAGAACTGGGAGACACTGGATTTCCACGTTACTTTGTTACAGCATTCCTTAGCAAACAAGTACACTGCCTTTGCTGAGAACGAGTCGGAGCTAGCAGGCAGAATCGCTCTCATTAGCCGCTGCAGCTCGGGAGACCTGAAACACCTTTTCTGCTGCTGGATGACTACAGAGGGGCTAAGGTTGTAAGGCACCCAGGAGAGAGGTCGTCGATGATGGGTCAAGTTATTGCTGAAGCAGCATCTTCGGCCGTCAGCACATGCAATGCAAGACAACGTGTGAATAACTTGTCAAGACAGAAACTGCCACCAGAAACTTGAACTGTCATCTGCTAGTTTTGAAAGAAGATTCTGTTTCCTAGAGCGTCCCACTGGTTACTGGGATTACCACGTTTCTATTACTTTTGTTAGTGTCACACTTCCTTTTTCCTTTACAAGCAGATGAATAATTTAGCACTGGTAAAACACTTGCTGATTAAAACTTTGTATTCAAATTCTGGGCAGACTTCGAAGTGTTTTCACAGTGGAATATACTCAGTCAGATAACACATGGTTTGTTGGCGTTCGTGTAACATAAAAATGCACAATTGCCATGAAAAAGCTTGAAAGGGAGAAAGTAAGATCATCATCCCATAATGTAATCGTATCGATAGGGTATAAAATGGAGAAAGCTGACATTGGTTTTAATAGAGCTGCTCGAGAAGACGAGCTCTGTTGTAGTAAATCCTTACGTGCAGAAACATTTGGCTCCACACAGTGCCTTGGAAATCATTCGTCATGTAACTTTGGGCACGATAATTAAAACCACACTTAGTTTTATTTTCTTCATCTGCTAAACTGGGGACAATATCCAGAATATATGTAAAACTCAAAGTTATCATGGGGGGGAGCAAATAACAATAGGTAAAATAGAAAATGATGTCAATTCAGGTATGACGAGTATATTCTATATTACCAACAGTCGGGGAAATTCAAATTAAAACCATGTATTATTAGGTTTTATTCAGAAAGTGAGCATGATTTTTAAAGCCTGGTAATATCAGGTTTGCTTGGATCATAGAGAAACAGAAATTCTCATACACTGACCCCTTTGGACTCAATGGAACGATGCCTACTGACACGAAAAATGTGCGTATCTTACTCTACAACAATTGCATTTCTAAGTACCTACTCCAGAAAAATTACTTTTCTCAAGTGAGACGTAACAATGTGTTTGTATACCTTTCTCAAAAAATTAACTGCATATTATTGCAACAAACAGAATGTTTAACACCTGGGAGGTATTGCAAGAGATTTCCATCTAAGAACCATGCTGCCTTGCTGGTTTATGTTGCTGCCCAAGAATGTTGCCATCCAGCCTGATAGCAAAGATAGACGACAATGAGTTCAGGAAAGGAGCATGAAGAAGCAGAAAATATCTTACTCTTCGTGGTGTTGAGTTCTAAGCGTCTGGACAAGTACATTGAGTAGGATATCCACCATCAAGATTATCATGGAGAACTGTTCCATCACCCCCCAAAATTTCCACCTGTCACCCTTCACAGTAAGCTCCACCCCGCACGCCCACCCTCGTCAACCGCTAAGTTCCCAAATGTCTAGTTTTCCAGAATGTCTACAAGTGGAATTCTATAATACATAGTAGTCTTTTGAGTGTGGCTTCTTTTGCTTAGAAAATGATTTCAAGACTCAATCTGAATCCAGTCTGTTCCTTTTCATGGTTAAGTAGTATTCCTTTGTGTGGACGGACCAGAGTTTGTCTGTTTAGCCATTGAAGGACATTGGGGCTTTTCCCAATTTTTCACAAGTCGGAATAAAGCTGTTATAAATATTTGTATAAAAAATGACAGAAATATATGCAAACACACTTGGTATGGCATGCTCTATTTGGTGGCAGACTCCAGTAAAACGTTAAGAACCTCAAGCCGGTTTGCCCAGTTACGTGCTCCCGTGCAGCATTTAAAGGGACTGGAGAAGAAGACATCAAGAAATGGAAAGTACTGTGGAGCCCAGACCAGCACAAAATCAGCCCTCGCGTATACTCTCCTGCTACTGCCGACTTTGACTTTAAAATGAGTTTTGTTTACCCACTATATGCTTTCTATAGTACAATTTGTGTGGGCAAGATTTTTAAAAAGATACTCAGATATGTTCCTTGCAGCCTGGAGAGAATTAAGACACTAATTAGTAAGAAAAATGGATCTTTGTTACAGGAAAAGGAATAGTTATTTCATATGATGAATTTTTATTTGATTTTTCAAGAAAAGTAATAAATTGGAGTTACGGAAATAATCAGTGCTAATAGACTCTCGTTTTTAATTATCAGGAGGAGAAAAATAACTTCTCTCAGTGTGTTAATTAGATGCACTTTAGCATAACTATTGTGAGTATCAAGGAAGGCTTCTCTTTTTAAGGTGGCTCCGGTAGCAACACAGAGATGTGTAAGAAGGGACAAAGGGGAAAGACAAGGCGGATTTTCATGACGGGCTGGGGTGCTGACAACTGGGGAGGCCTTCGGAGTGACAGGGGCAGACAGATGACGTGAGGTCAGGGGACAGATGTGGGAGGGCGACCAAGACAGAACTGTGGGAGGAAAACAAGGACAAACTCTCACCGGCCTGTGGGTTTAGGTCTGATTCAGCGAGACGCCCCCAGAAAGGCCTCATTTACGTCTGTGTGGGCTGCTGGATTTTGACACACTATCTGCGCCGCAAACTTCTGTCTTTCCAGCTCTACCCAGCCTCTCCGTTCAAACATTCCCGTTCCTGTCTCCTCCGAACACGCAACACCCGCCGTCCACGTCTCACTCCCCCGCTGATGGGGCTGAACTCGGAAGGGAGAGAAAGGGGGAAGGAAGCAGAGAGAACTGACTTCTGCAGCCTCTTCACCGCACAAAGGGCGCGGGGACCTGATCTCACTTCCCCTTTCTTCGGGTCTGCTCATCTCTTCCCTCCCTCTCCCTCTTAATGTCTCTTTAGCCGCAACGACTTCATTCTGTTCCTTTGGTCCGGTAGTGACCCGAACAAATAACGTGTCCTGCTCGCTCCTTATTGCCACGAGGCCCCGTGCAGGGTGCTGGTGGCATGTCTCGGGTAGGTTTGCTATTTGAGGAGTTCACAGAAGGCACCCTTCTGAGAACCACTTCCACGACAGAAGCGTCACCAAAACACTGGATGATGCTATGGGATTTGCCCGCTCTCTCCCTCCACGTGACTCACACACAAAAGCCCGTGCCTCAGAAGGCCGGCCGCCGCGAGGAAGCACGCCGCCTTGGCGTCCGAAGGGGAGCTCGGAGGACTGCATGGGTTTAGTGTCCAGAGCCGAGGAGCCCACAGGAGCTTTGTCGGGGCTGTGTCCCCGCTGAGACGTAGGCTTGGTGGAAATAGCGAGGTGAAGACCGTGGAGTGAGTTCCTAAAGAAACCCTTTCCCGCAAAGCAAGCAGTTTGTGGACCGAGCAAGCTATTGCCCTTAAGCAAGATTTATTTGTCCCGAGAAGTTCCTGTCCAAAATTTTTCCTGAAGGAAACAGGAAACTGGTTTGGAGTCTTATATCCCTGGGCAAGGACTTCCCCGAGCAAACGTAAAGCTATGTTGCCAAAGGGGATCTTCGTTCTCACACAGTTATCTTCTCCTACGTATTCGGGTGGGAAGTCTGTTTCAATGCAGCGGTGACAGGGAGGACATCCTCCCTGGTTACTGGGTCCTCGTCACTGTCCGCGTTTCTGTGTGTGTGCATTGCAGGGGGAGGGCTTCCAGCCACAAGAGCCCCCTTCTATTAGTTAGGTCCTTGGGAAAACTTAACCCATGAAACCACCAAAAAAGGAACTTGATACTTTTTCTTCTCAACACTGCTTTGGGCCTTATTTCAAAAAGAACAAGAAGGATCCCAAAACACCGATATTATTATTATTATTATTATTATTATTATTATTATTATATTATTCCTCTATAACATGGAGGCTCTGAAGTGGAACCTTGAACTCTGTTTAATTCCCTTTGATAGCTTTCCAGTGTGTGTCTGTGTGATGAGGGGGCACGGAGAGGGGCCAAACGGCAGATACTGAGAACCACTGATCACACGAGGCCACCCAGAATTGCCCAGTAGCCTCGTGTCACCAAACTATTCAGCCGAGTAACCCTGTGAGCCAGCCATCGAGAGAAACAGTGTTCCACGTCTTTTCTTTAGTTACCTGTGCAATTTCTAAGCTGAATTTTTTTTTTGAAAAAGACTTCAAAATGTTACTTTTGCACTTGAGTATAGGGGTTTCTAGGTCCAAGAAATCATTGTCATTGGATAATTGAAATGCCGACAAGTCCTAACTTGCAAAGATTCCACTGTGATGGTCTGCGTAGAAGCCTCTCTCCGGGCGCCTGGGGGGCTCAGTCTGTTGAGCGTCTGCCTTTGGCTCAGGTCATGATCTCAGGGTCCTGGGATGAAGGCTCGTGTCAGGCTCCAGCAACTTCCTGAAAGTCATGAAAACATTTTTAAAGGATATGCCTCTTAATGTCTCCTTGACATTTCCTTATTTTTCTTCACCTGAGGGCGATTAGTCAGTTGGACCTACTGTCAGGCTAGGAGGAGGGAACTCAAGTAAGGTAAATACTTTAAGGTGGGACAGGCAGGCCCCGGGGCCATGTGGTTTACTTCCCAGTTGTTTCTAAGCCTTTCTGGAAGAAGCGTTCGCAGATGCTCCATTAGGGAAGGTTTGAATGAAGAAAAGAGGTCTCCACCCCCCCACCCTTGGGTCCTGAGGCAGGAAGAACATCAGTCTCCCCCCGCCCCCCCCCCCCCGGCTCTCAGAGTGGGCCACCAGGTAGAGTTCCACAGCTCTGCAGTGTGGCTCCTGGTCCCTAGAAAGAAGGGATGGGAGCGTGTGGAAGCTCTCCACAGGCATTTTAGTAAGGGCAAATCCGAATTCTCAGTGTGGCATCATCTGGGCCTGGAGCTATAGTTTTTTTCAATCACTCACTGGTGATTTAAGACCTCAGCTAGGGTGAGCTCACCTTGTCACCGTTATTATGTGCAGCATGAGACACCCCCCCTTTCTGGTGTCCCTTATTATGGTGCCTTTACCCGGATGTGTGGGGATATTCAGCTGGTATGTCTCCCCTCCCCCTCCCCCTGCTCTAACGTGTCAGCTTCTGCTAGGTGCCCGGATCTGAATCTAGACAAGGGTCATTATACATGAAAAGGAGAGGAGATACTATCAGAAAATACTTCGTACAGATTTCTCTGTAACAAATAAATGAACAATTATACATTATCAGGCTTTCTGCTTACGCATTCGCCCCACCTTTCAATTCCCATGGCCACTTCTCTTCCTCCTCTTAAATGCTCTCCCCCTTCCCCTCTTCCACTAGACATTATTGCAGATGAGTTTCCCAGAATATACTAGGTCACTCTCGAGCTTGGGATCTTCCAAGTAACTCCACCTCAGGCCCGGACTCTAACTTCCGGGTCCTGTTGTGCCGACCCAGCCCTCTTCAAGCTTCTCTTCCCACATCCGCAGGTTGGCCAACGGAACCATTCACGAGAACCTCCACGCGTGCCTCACGGCGCCTGCTCTGCACATTGGCTCATGGCACTCTCTCCCTTGAAGGTTCCAGTCCCATCCAAGGGCAACAAATGCTTCTTCCTTCAATAAACTTTCCTCTGTTGCTCCAGCTGAAAATGTGGTTCCTTCTTTGCTCTTCCTTGGTATGGTTCCTATTTGCTGCCATAACGAATTCTCACAAACTATGGACTAAAACAATTTACGATGATTCTCTTCAGTCAGAAGTCAGAATAGGTCTCACTCGACCACAATCCAGATGTTGTTGGGCTAGGTTCCTTCTAAAGGCTCTAGAGGAAAACCTGTCTCTGTGCCTTTTACAACTCATAGAAGTTTGGCACTTCTTGGCTTGTGGCCCCTTCTTCCACCTCCAAAGACACAGCATGGTATCTCTCTGACTCTGATGCCTGGCCATCCCTCCCTCCTTTTCACTTATGATGACCCTCGTGATTACCTTGGGTCCACCCAAACAATCCAGTGTAATCACCTCCTCCAACAATTCTTAATCGAAGCTGCAATCCCATTTCCATGCGTGATGACAGTCTCAGGTTCTGAGGATCAGAATGTGAATATCTTTGAGGGCGTTGCTATTTGACATCATAGTAACACCACTCTCATGGCTAATACAGAATCCTACCTACGGGGGCGCCTGGGTGGCACATCGGTTAAAGCGTCTGCCTTCAGCTCAGGGCGTGATCCCGGCGTTACGGGATCGAGCCCCACATCAGGCTCCTCCATTATGAGCCTGTTTCTTCCTCTCCCACTCCCCCTGCTTGTGTTCCCTCTCTCACTGGCTGTCTCTATCTCTGTCGGATAAATAAATAAAATCTTTAAAAAAAAAATCCTACCTACGATTACAATTACTTTGGTGCACATTTTCTCTATGCTACGAATTTCTGTAGGATAAGGACAAGCATTAGCCTGTACTTAGCTTTGTGCTCGTGGCAAAGCGTGCAGAATGAGAACCATGCCCAGAAGACAGAGATGCTGATGGCCAAGGGAAAAAGCTCTCTGGGGTGAGCAAGAGAATCATGAGTAAATGCAAGACTTATTTGATGGGTCCACTGACCCAAAGACCCATGTAAGCAATGCTTCTTCTGAGCTGCAATTTTTAACCCATGCCGTCAAAAACCAACGTGCTTGAAGTGTACTGTTCTTCCCAAGAGCTGAATAGCAGTACAAAAGCACATCATCCCTTTGAAGATTTGTCGTCACAATTCGATTATGAGAAACACCAAACACATTTTTTCTGTTTACGGAAAACTATGCACTCTCTATGCACCTATTAATTCTGTGGAATGTGATTTACAAGTTGAAAATAAGAAAAAGAAGTGCTTTCCTCACAAAATTTAAAACTAATACTCTTTCAAAATTCAAGAAGTTTCCCTCTCTACAATTGATTGTGGTCCAGTTTTTCGGGTCTATTCAATAGCTCTTCATCTAAATATTTTGTTCCTTTTTGATCATTGTTTTTCATTCATAATAAAGGTCTTCCTCTGAATGTCTGTATTTGGCTGAATCTAATTTATAATCAAGTGTCATATATTAAAACTTACATTCATGTACATGGTTGTGTATGAATTTTTAACTATTTCCTGTTTATCATGGACAGTAGTTAAGCATCTTTGATGAGCTTTTTTTTTTTAAGAGAGAGGGGGATGGGAGGAAAGGGTGAGGGAGAGGGAGAGAGAGAATGTCAGGTAGACTCCACTCTGAGTGTGGAACTTGACATGGGGCTCGATCTCATGACCTTGAGATCATGACCTGAGCTGAAATCAAGGGTTGGATGTTCAACCAACTGAGCCGCCCAGGCTCCCTGATAAGTTGTCACTTTAATCCCCTCCCTACGTTGTCTCCAAAGCTGCTTGTTATACTGTTTCGCTGCACTTTTGTTTTCTGGTACATTCATGTTTATGGTATTTCGTGCACAGTCGCTGTTGCATTAAATGGCACCCTAGTGGCTTCTAAAATCAAACAGGCCTTTTCACTTTTTTAACTTAGAACCAGAGTAGTCTTTCACTAGAGGAACAGAAAAGATGTGTTTTTTGTTTGTCTGAGGTGTTTTCCTCTAGGCTAGCAGGACTTGACTGAGCTTTTTAAAAGTCTCGGTTATTTTTCTTAGAAAAAGGTTAAATTCATCTAATTTCAAGTATATTCTGTAGAAATCAAAATGATCAGGAACATTAAGTGATGCATGCTTCAAAAGGTAACCATGAAAATTAGCTTCACTGACGCAGAATAGAGCCACAAAAAGATGGCCGCCTGCCATTAGCCCTGCTGGAGAGGTCGGCCTGCCTCAGACAATTTTCTTTTCACAACCTGTTAGTTTCCACAGTCCTCAGTCAAAAACCGTGTCATTAATGCCATTTTTGGGGTCTGAACCAAAAAGAAGAGATTTAAAAAAAATCAGGAAATAGAGTTTTATGTCTATATTCTACCATACATACTTAAAATATATACACCTTATTTAGCATTATAAAAGTTACGCTCCAAAGTAACCAAACATATGTTTACTGATCCTTAACATTACTAGAGTAAATTACGAAAACAAAGAAGAGAAGACAATATGGAGATATATAGGAAACAAAGGAAGACTTTAAACAGATCGCGGGAATACAAATAAATACAGCTGTCATATTAGTAGATGAAAACAGGATAAATCCACCTCTTATGAGAAAAGTTCCTCACAAGAGATCACAGAGCAAAACCCAGCTATGTCTGCATGAAACTCTAAAGATTACGTGACTTCGAGGAGGTCAAAGATAAAACGGTGGGAACTGCTCCAACCCGTGGAAGGGAAGTGGAGACAAATAGAAAACAAAAGCAGAATTAAAACAATAACAAAAACACAACAAAGTACATTTATATTCAGGATAAAAGCCAGTCACAAGATAAAGAGGAGCATTTTGTAAAGGCAACCATCACCCAGGAGATAGGCTGCTGGATATGAGGATGTGGAGTGTCCCCAATTGTCCCTTTATGGGACATCTGTGGACACCTCATACCCAAGGCTCTTGCCAGAATATTCCAGCTACCTGGTATTTTCTGACTACTGTGGGGAGGGTGTGAGGAGACATCAGTCCACGATGCCTTGTTTACCAGGATCTCGCCATGTGGACCTGTGGCATCTGCTGTTCTGGTTGACACCTGCCTGTGACTGCCCGGAGCTGTGGCAGCTATGTTGGGACCATGAGGAGGGGCAGAACACACTGAGGATGATAGAGCAGAAAGATAGAAGCAGCCTGCTCCTTGACGACAGCGCTGAGCCACTGAACGAGCCAGCTCTGGAGCCTCCCCGCGCGGGATTTCTCGTTACGTGAGCTACTTTTTCCTACTGTTTGAAGTTATTTCTAACTGGGTCTTCTCTTTCTTACAGCTGAGAGCAATAAAGCTCATACAGCGGGCTGGAGAGGTGTACCCTCCCCGGCATCCCGCACTGGGCACACGGTGGATTCCTGGTCACCTGATGAAGGGGACAATTTTAAATGCATGTTGCTAGTTGTTATCTAGCAAACAGACTTTCTATTTTTAAAATAAATGAAAATAAATAAATAAAAGTTGCCTTCTTCCAGTATCTGTGGCGGGGTAGCCCTCTCCCTAACTGGTACTTTCTATCTTAGCCTGTTTACTTCACAGATGCCTATTTATGTGTCACGTCTTTTATTTTAATGGATATTATTATTTTATCTTCTTGAGGCTCCTCTACACTCTAATGTTAAAATCTTTGTCAAACTCTCCTACGAATTCAACTCTTCTGCCCTCAGCTAAGTCTCTGGTATTAATTTTGCTGTTTTTTTTAGCATGAGATTTCTTTATGAGTTTAGTAAATTTAACTTGTAGGCTCCTACGAGCAGAAGGATCTTCAGCCTGTAAACTGTGTGTGTGGTCTGTGGTGTGGTGACATGGTGTGTGTGTGTGTGTGTGTGTGTAGTACGGGGTGTGTGCATGTATGTGGTATGGTGTGTGTGTGTGATATGGTGTGTGTGTGTGTACGTGTAGTATGGTGTGTGTATGTGGTGCAATGATATGGCGTGTGCATATGTGTGTGCGTGTATGTGGTATGGTGTGTGTCTGGGTAGTACGGGGTGTGTGTGTGTGGTGACACGGGGTGTGTGTGTGTATGGTGATATGGGATGTGTGTGTGTGTGCTCGCACATATGCATATGTATGCACACATACGCACACGTATGTTTTTTGGGGGGTGTCACTGCCAGGCTCCCAGCCCCCTCAGTCAGGACCAGGTTGTGCAGTGGTCCAGAGCTCCTGCCCCTGGTGAGGTTGGGGACTGCAGACCAGCAGGGGTTTCGTTCAGCTCTGGCCATGACCCTGGTCTTTGCATCCCTGCTGCTCATGTCTCTGCTTCCGTACAAATCATAGGCTCAAATGTCATTGGCAGCAGCTCCTCTGCCTCGCTTCAGGGTTGAACAGTCTCACCTTAAGCCCTGGTGTCAAGTCCTGTAAAATACATGGTCCCCGTTGCCCGCGTGGGGGAACCCGGTGAGCACAGCCTGGCAGCACAGGCTCCATGGCTTTAGTTCCACTCTCGGCTTGCCCCCTTCCTGTCCAGGGCATGGTGGATTGTAAGAGCACGCCTATTCATCTTTGCTTTACCCTTAGGTACTTTATCCATCAGAGTTGCATATTTGGAGCAGAGAGGGTTCATCGATGTGTTAATCTACTGATTCATTTTTATTGGAATTCCCTTTAAACTTTCTAAAAAATATATGATCACAGTTATACCTTCCTTAAAAACTCTCAATGAGTTGTTTTGGAATATAAAAGCTACACTTCCTATAATGATATAAAAGGGCTTCTCCACTTTTATTTTGCAAGAGCCTCCCTAGAACCTTTTCTGTCTCTCAGGGTTTAGAAAACTACTCAAGACAATTAATACCTTTGAGTATATATAACACATGGCTAGACATGGGGATACATCTAGAACAATTCCTGGTGTGTCGTGGTCACTCAGTAGATGTTAGTGGCTGTTGCTGTTTTTACATTTAGCCAAATGTTATTATATAAGACATCGCCATTAAAAAATTGAGATTTGAATTCATGTCACTTCTTTTTCTTTTTTCCTCCGCTAGATACTAGGATATTCTTCTAAATCTGTCAGCACTGATGGTCATAAAATAAGCAGATTGCAGGCACATCTTCAGGCACTGGTAGTAAAGACCCACTGTCCAAAGTTCTTATGCATTCCACACACCCCCATGCCGTTCCTGGCAGACATGACTAATCAATCACCGCGTTCTTCTCCTCCGAGTGGAGACAAGGCTCCAGGCAGCCACAATAGATCCATCAGATTTTATAAAAGGAGTGAAGGCAATTTTCCATCCTTCCCGAAAATACATGGCCATGAACAGGCTGCATGAGGGAAGCAAATGGTTTCTTTTCGAGAGTCTCTCGTTTTCAGGAAGTTTAAACCTGTGGTGTACTTTCAAAAGAACAAAAACTGAAATAATGGATTTTACCAACGAAATGAAAAGTTATAGTTCAATCACGAATTCCTACCTGGAGAAAATGCTGGCTAATTTGCTGTCTAAAATTACTGATTATTTTAAACATATTTGAAGTGAAGTAATTGGTTCCATTGTCTCCCAAATAATTGGCGAGTGGGAATCATTGCTTGGAAGGGAAAATTATCCAGGTTACTTGGTAAGAATAGATCGTGATAAATTGGCTTGGGTCAGGAGGATGTTCTAGAAAATCAGAATTACCAGGAAGAAGACACTGTGGAAGGGCAGAGCTTTTTTGTTTGTGACCAATCAGGAATGTGTCCCAGCCGCGCGGCTGATCTACTCACCTCCACCTAGGATTCCCACCCCCAACCCGCCTGTATCCCAGAATCATTAAATTGTATTTTCTGTCTCTACTAACCCACCCGGCTACGTTTTTCTACTTTAACCAAACCCATTCTCTTCTTATGTCTGCCCCTCAGCAGTAATAGGGAGAAATAGGAGAAATGTGGAGTAGGAGATACGATTATTATCATTCCCAGGCTAAGAAATCATTTGTGCCATAAACATGAAAGCATGTTGTTTACAGAAAAGCAGGATAGCCAGAAAGTACTCCAGAAGTTTGAAGACGCAACAGATGCCCCTGGAGTGATAAGAGAGTGTTCACAGAGGAGATAGAATTCGAGCTGGGTAGCATGGCATCGTTGTTGTCATGAAGACGGGTCGCCAGAGGCGGTCCCTGAAGGAGGAGGTGACAGTCGCATGTCTGTGCCTTTCTGAGCACAAAGTATGTGTCCTGGGAGCTGTGTCCAGGCCCCCGCTAGAGAGCTGTGGCCACACACACGGTCTGTGCAGGTGGAAATTATGTCTCAACCATTATATTTGCTTAGTTCCCTACTACTCAGATTTTTATAACTTTTATGTTCTGCCTCTGTTCTTGGCATTGCTCTCTCATGGGCTTCTAAGCCCTGGCTTGAATTAGTTTTGCTGGATGTTTCCAAAGGGAGCCAAATCAAGGGGAGAATAAAGATATTGAGCAACTAATGGGAGGAAAAGGAAGGAACGGACACAAACGATATCATGGATCCCTCCTAAGACTGTATACTTGTGCTCAATCCAAATATCTCTTTCCCATCTCTTCTACCGCAGTGAAGAGGTAGACTCGCGGCTCCGTGCACCTTGGGGCTGGCTCGGAACTTGCATTAAAAGCCCCGAGCAGTGCTTTGTGTCCTCCAGCTCACGGTAGCAGCGCTGTGTCTTGTCACACACTAGTCGCTCTCTGCTGGTCCCGAGAGTCAGCCTTTCATGCGCAACCTGAGCTGGACCTTTGTAAGAATATCGTAAAAACTTTGTTTTTAAGGGATATAAACCTTAAAATGAGTTTTATTTTTTTTTTTTTAGAACGATGTGGTCCGCCCAGCAGAGTCACTTCCCAACCAGCATGAACATATGGAGAGTCCGTGAGCTGAAGGCATGAGAAACTCGATAAAGCCATTCCAGACCCAAATGTCCAAAAGGAAATGAACGTGAACTTCGCCATGTGAAATATGATTTGGGCATGTTTGGATACGCTCAAACTTGGTACAAAGAAACAACAGTCCTCGGTCGTTTCAGCGAGTGCTAACTCAACCTCAGAGGACTGTGCGCTACCTTGTTTCTGTTTGGGTTTTGCTAGTAAGGAAAATAATAAACTCCCAAATTCCTCACAAGGCAGAGAAAAAGGTCCAGTCCACATGATTGCCTCGTTCTATGTCTTTAAAAATATGCGTAGATGCGTTTGCTTTCAGATGAGAAGAAGGCAAAAGCACAGAATGTCTAAATAATATATGTGAGAATACACACGACGAAGTAGCCCGTTTGGGAGCAGACAGTTCACTCAAGTGGCATTAATTCACTTAGGAATTCTATAAATGTCACAGGCCGACTGTCTTAGTTTTCTCCTGGCAAGTACCACACACGACCTTAGTGGCTCCCACAGCATCCATTTGTTATCTCGATTGTGTAGATCGGGCTTTCGGGAGGGCTGGACGGGGCTCCGCTCTGGGTCTCGTGGGCTGAAACCAGGTGCTGGTAGGAAAGTATTTACTCAGAGGTTCTGGGAAACAAAGACCTTCCAGGCTTATTCAGATCATTGGCAGAACCCAGTTCCTTGTGGTCGCAAGTCTGAGGACCCTGGTATCTTGCTGGCTGTCACCTAGAGGTCATGCTCTGCTCCCTAGAAGCGACCCACACTCCCTCCCACCTGGCACCCTTCATGTTCAAGGCCAGCGATGGTGGGTCAAATCCTTCCAGTGCATCGGCTTTCTAACGTCTCCTTTTGCCTTTGTCTTCTGCCACCAGCCAGAGAAAGTTCTCTGCTGTCAAGGCTTCGTGTGATTGGATTAAGCCCTCCCGGACAATCTCCCTGTTCTGAGATTAACTAGGCCATACAGCATTATCATAGAGGGTTATGCGGTCATGCTCGAAACTCTGAGCCTTCGAGTGGAACGCAGGGGCCCTTCCCAGACCCACGTCAGAAGCACAGAACGCCAGCCTTGAAGGGAAGCTTGGAAAATACAGATTTAACTTTTCACCTAAAGCATGACTCCTGCACATGGAGAAAAGATCTTTCATTTAAATACATCTAATAATAGAAAATACATTATCTCACTTTTTGACTGATTTGATGAAAAAAAGCAAGAAATACTATGATGACATTTGCTCCTGATAAGTTTTAGTTTTCAAAATCGAATCTAATTTTCTTTTCTGACACATAGTAGTCTTACACTTTTTTCTATGTTTTAATGATACTGTGACTTTTCTTCTAGACAGTTCACTACGTCCTGTCATCCTAGAAATACCCAGTATCTCCTGTAAAATACAGCTGCCAAGGAATCCAATCCTCCGAATGTGGCCTTGTTCTATATAATTGGTAGACGTTTATCCGGGCATTTTTTTTCCTGCTACTAAGATGTCTTTCCTTTTGAAATCATACTTACTTCCAATTCAGACTCATGCATTCTCATGAGAAGCTAGTTTTCTGAGTAGGCTTCTAAAAGTTTGGAAAGTCCACTAAACACCAAAAACAGAAAAAGTATAATTTTTGTAAACGGCTTCCTGTGATTGAGTGCAACCACATGACTACCACTATTTGTAGGGTCGTCGAATACTCCAGAAAGCATTCAAAAATACCACAAGGGCTCCCAACACCCTGGGCTCTTTTGAGACCCCTACAAGCAAACATACATAAAGAAGCAAGTGGGGGAAAAAATGTTGTGCAGGAGAATTCTGTGGACACAGGTGCGCCTGTGGGTAAACATCTGAGTATCCAACCATCCAGGAGGCCACGGGGAATCCTCCACCGCCCAACACCCGGGTCCTGAGCCAACAGTGCTGTGCTGGGTGGAGTGGGTTCCTGCGGGCCTGGGGATTGCCAAAAGCAAGAAAAAAGCAATTAAAAGAAAAGGCCTGACTTCTAGTGGAGAATTAATAATTCAGGATGTTTAAAAGCTTTTGGCACGTTTTATTTTTGTTTCTCTGTTCACCTTGGTCGTGAGCAATCTTGAAGTTCATTGCAAATATGTGTCCATCACATTTTGAGTTGAAACAGCTTTCTGGTGGTGAAGCCATGTCCTCCAGCCCCAGCCTGCTGGTCTGTTTGTTTCCGTCTGGTTATTCAATCACATACTTGGTTATAGTCCTTTCCATATACATTTACTCTTCGCAGAATAGCAAGGACATATTGTTGCCGTGCTGAATATTCTGACAGGTCATTAGTGTCGGGGCTCTCTGAACTTGAAAAGCACAGCACATTTTCTTTTGGTGAAATCCAGGTAGCGCTTAAATAATTTTCACTGCAAATGTCCAAACCTGTTTCTGAAATATGTAGATTTTTTTTCTCGATGTCACGTGGTGGCTCCATCTAGATGGACCTTTTTGTAACGGAACTGGGAGGAAGTCTCTGCTTCCCCCGGGATGTGCCATCCGGGTCACATTCTGTGAATACACAGAGTGTATGGGAATCTATCATATGTCTAATTCTGAGTTTATTGGGTGATCAAGGAATGGCTGGGAGAGAGAAGAAGGTATGATTTATTGTCATTTGGTGAACTTCCCAGAAACCGTAAAAGTTTATGACTCCAGGGACTGGGTATCACACCTTCCCACAATTCTTTAATGTTCACCAAATGTCAGTTGATAGATCGTTAAAAACATGTCTGTTTTAGATCACGCCGTGAGATTCAGCTTGGAATTTGGAAGGAGTTGAAACAATGAAGGGCTGCTGTTGTAACGGAAGTCCTCTGTCTCCTTCAGGCTGTTTTAAGTGACTCCAAGTTTGCTGTCCTTAAAGGTACTGATGGGAAAATATGAAGAGAGCCCATGTCCACATGCGGTCAGTGGCATTTATTCACTAACTCATTGGAAAATCAGCCCCAGCCCTTCCGTCGTTTCATGAGATGCACCTCCGGCGAGTTTTACTTCGTTTCTCTTCTCCCCGGTACCCTTCCCCGCTGGATGCGTGCGGCTTCGCAGAGTAGGAGCATAACCAGCCGGGAGGAGGGACAGACAGCAGCTTTGGGACAGGCTCCCCGAGGACTGAGTGCTGGGCTCTGTCCTCTGCCAACACGGCCACGTGGATGCCGTGCAGAAAAAGAAAAGCTCACTATTAACAAGACCACAAAACACTACACTTTATATTTTAGTAGAGAGGCATTGTTCACTTATTTTTGAAAAGGGGTGTTAAACTGGAGCAGGGTCATCTCGGTCAGTCCCGGGAGGGTGGCTGTTAGGTTTGCAAGGACTTAATAATTGACCGTCCTTTGCTTCCACATATGAATTGGGGGGCGGGGGACACCAACATTCAGCCCATAGCACCTGCCCATCTAACCCTGTAGAGGGATAAGGTCACAACTTCTAGGAGCTTCCGTAGCAGCGTGTGTTCAGAGGAGATCCGAGCACGTGAGTCTTTTCATCTCGGATGGCCCGGTGACCCGAGCTCACCCCATGCTCTTCCCTTCCTCGAAGCCAGTCTGGACCACATGCCGAGGAAGAATTTGTCTCACGTAATTCCATACCTACAGCTAAACGCCCCAGCATTTCAGGCACTTCGGGTTCTGTGGACACTGCCCCCACGTGCTGACTTTCCACACGGATTCTTTCTCTGTAGCACGGAGGCCTAACAACACTCTATGTCCCCACCATTGTGTCTGCCACACGTTGTTGTTTTCACAATGCAGTTCACCCCCAAGCCTGGGGGACTGGCTTGCTAAACTCCGGGCAATGCATAGCCTCACCGGAGCTGGAGGGGGGAGAGGAAAATCAGTCTTCGTTACTTAAGGGTGAGAAGGAAATAAATCCCCTTGAAAATTACTTTTTAAACTCTCCTAGGAGGTAAACCAGACTAATGCATGAAAGACGTAAATGTATTCGTTGGTCCATCTGAGATGCAGGGAGAGTGGAGGAGAATTTCAACCACACTTTTTTCAATGCGTTTGCCAGGAAGGAGCAGCGTTCAAGGGGCAGCGGCCTGGGAGCTAGAGCCGTGCCCCACAGACAGCCTGAGTCGCGACTGCTGTCGAGGTCACAGGAAGCCAGCATCTACGCGCACACGCCAAAATCACGGCTTCAGGGCCCAGATTCTGCAACAGGCACCAGGGTTGACACGCTTCCCAACTGAGAACCTGGGTTATTTGTCACTCCTTCCATTTTCCTGTCAGTCCGTCCTTCCCAAGCTCCAGGAGAGTGACACTGGCACAAGACAGAAAATCTCACAATGAGAAGAGATGACACGTAAACAGGGGACAGGCAATCTAACATTTTTTAGGGGAGGAAAAGGGCTTGATCATAGGTAGGACAAAGTCAAAGAGACACAGACAGAATAACGGCATTTCTCCGGTGAATTTCCGGTACTCCTTTCCATGGGAACGTCACATAGGTGCCAGGGCACCATCACATGTGTTACGTATCCAGGCGCAAGCTGTTTCTGATCTTTTCAAACTAATATGGGAACAATGTGGACAAGTAAGTTTAACTCAAGCAGCCAAACCAGCGATGTGACCAGTTAATTTTTATTTCCAAGTTGTAAGAGTTGCTGACTTATGATCAAAAGTCTTTGTGGTCATTTTGAAGCAAGTGTCTGTACTTTAGTTAGTTAGTTAGTTAGTTAGTTAGTTAGTTAGTTAGCTAGGTAGTTACTGGCAAGCATGTCAGGCACCATTGGTTCATGTGCCTGGGACTGTCCTCATCTTAGCATGGAAGGGTCCCTCCCTGGTAGGAGAAAGTCCGGGTGCTCAGTAATAGGTGGGTGCAGAACTTCAGAGCAAGTGCAAAGTTCATACACAGCCCCAAAAAAGTGCAGTTGAAAGCAGCACCCAGTTTGGTGTGGAAGGGTTGTGGTAAAGACGACCACTGGCTGACGTCTGGGATCGCGTTCATACTTCATGGTAGTGATCGTGCATCGTTGATTCAACCTACGTGGGTTGTAATCCTGTGCTATGAAAGGACTTGTGCTAGATGGAATTAACTGGCCCTAATTCTTCAACCGTCTTTGCGTCCGTGCCCTTCGCCCTACAGTTTTGTAGTCCTTCCCACAACAGGTGGCATGCTTCCCCGTTCTCTGACAGCGGGCTCAGCTAGGTGACTTGCTTTGGTAGAAGAGTGAGCATGTCCCTTCTCATCTCAACTCAAGTGGTCCCCCATTTTGGCTTGCCCTCTTGCGTCTCTGAGATTGCCAGGCAAAGAAGATGCCCAGAGCAGCCCGCTTGTCAGAAGAAGATACTAGATTCTTGGAGGAGATGTCTAGTCAACCCCCATGAGTGGTCCATCAGAGCCGGAGCCACTCAGCTGAGTATGACCTGAGCTCAGAGGATGTCTCGTCTGCCCTGACAGTTGGTGGTTGGCTGATCCTGTGCATAATTTTGGCAGCCACAAACTGGTGTTAGGTAGACTGTACCAGTACTTGACCAGGTTGCCCTCAGCTCATCCCTCAACTTTCTCTGCTCTTCCTCTGTATTGGGGGGCTTGCTCCTGCAGGCTGCGTTTCCTAGGCACGCAGGGTTGTTTCTGAATGGTTCTACCAATAAAAAAAAAAAAAAGTGGACACACTGGTGGAAAATTGGGAAGCAAGAGGAAAGGAGATGCCTGGTCCTCTGCTCTTGTCTTCATCATTGCTCTAGGTCCTCGAGAACAAGCCCACTCCTGGCACCAGCTCCCGGTCACAGTCCCTGCTTCCTGGAAGCTGGGGAACACGCCCTCCTGCCTGGGCCCTACAATTTGGGGGTGGCAATCCCCAGTTACTCATCTCTAGGTGACCTCAGTTTTCTATCTGAGTTGTCAGCTCCCTTGTCACTCACGTGTACCCTATCCTTGCGTGGAAGCCACTCTTTAATTTCCTTGGCATGTTTATGAAATTTCTCTTATGGACATCATGCCATGTGTTGGGTTTTGTTTTATTTTAGGGATGATACACAACACTACCATCTTCCCCAATAACTTCAAGTTCCTCTGTTTTACTTCTTTTTTTTTAGTAAACTCTACCCCCACTGTGGGTCTTGAACCCACGACCCTAAAATCAAGAGTCTCACATCCTCTACCAACTGAGCCAGCCAGGCTCCCCAAAGTCCCTCTGCCTGAAAGTTGAGCTGGTTTCTGTTTCTTAGTTAAGTCCTCATGAAGCTGGGCATGCTGGTATGGGCTGGCATCCAACACTCCAAGGAAAGAGAAAAATAAGGTGCATCGTGACTAGACCAGGTCATCTGGAGCTACCGCCTCAGAATTGGAAAGAGGTTGAGCTACCATCCTCCTCGCCTGATGCCCAGAGTACGAATTCCCCCTCTGAAGGAGGCCGACAAGTGTGACCTGAGTCCTTGTGGAGACAGGAGCTCAGGGCTAGTGGAGGCAACACATTTTCTGGTTGCGCTTTAATCCTCCTCATAAACCCATGATGGAGGAGGTATCGTTACCTCACTTTATACGTGAAGAAGCAGGCACCGGGTGTTCGAGAGGCTAAGTATGAGGCCAAGGCTTCACAATGGGCCGGGCAGCCGGGCTCTGAAGCCTGACTCAGCCCTGCCCTCTTCCCCTCCCCCAAGTTCACCAACTCAACAAATGAGTAATGCGCCCGACTGAACTGAGTTGATAACGTTCTCCAAAAATATGAATGACTTGTTTACATGCAGAATTGGGTCAACCCTACAATTTAGAAATCTAAGAGAAAGCACACAGTGGTTTTCTTTTTATTCTAAAACTAGCTTTGAGTCTACCTCTTTCAGGGAGTTGAACCACGCTTATAAATCACTGAGCCTTACGTTTTCCTGGGCCAGTAATAGACGGACCGAGGTGAAACCATAGAAAGGGCACGGAAATGCCTTGGGCTTATCAGGTCTGATAAGAAGTAGGCAGCTAGGTTTGAATGGAGCTGTCAGGGCTGCAAATTTCACCTTCAACTCTCTAGGCTCTCCATCTTTACATACAGGTCATGGTAACATGGGCTCCTGTTTCAAAAGCCACTTGGAGAAAAAGATACTTTGCAGTTTTAAAATATATATATAATTACCATTAATCATTTGGTTGAGAACCAAAATACACAGCATCACCTCAAAAATCAAGACTCTACCCCACTGAGGCAGAACAAAAATGAAAATCCTAGTGCATTTCTCTCATGCTCCCTGTTCAAGCCCAAATCATTTTTTAGGCGACTGCCAATTTGTTCAGAACTAAACCTGACTCATCTTACCACACGGTTTGGTTTCTCTTCATTAGTTTTTGAAAGAGATTAAGTGACAGGTGCTCAGCCAGGACCTTTTGTTCTACTTTCGTGATGATCAATGGGGCCTTGGTACAGGAGTGGGGTTTTAGAAAAGGAACAAGAGCTGCTCTGTTGAGCTCACAGGGAACATCTTTGCACCAGAATGCAGGTATCACTCCAGAAAGGAACCTGTGTCTGAGAAACACGTTCATGGAAACAAAATGCAGAAGCAGTAAACAAAAGGCAAGTTGGGATGCCTACTGCTGACATCATAGTTAAGATGGCGCCAGACATGCCCTCTATTCCGATGGGATGGGTGATGCCCGACAGCGAAACAAAAGCACAAACTGAAAGGACTCTAGTCCATTTAACAACGTCAGTGAGTTGTTCGCTGCATGCTGAAATTATGCAGAAAGCCTTCTATTGCCTTAGAATGTAAGTTGCTGTGACCTTGCTGGAGGCCAGGGTAGTGCGGCCCAGGCAAGGTTGAGTCGTTGGGTAAAGAATCCAGAGGAAAGAAAGACTAATGTAAGCTCATAAACTAGGAAAGGTCTTTCCTAAGAAAGAAGGTCTTTCCAGAGAACTAGTGAGGTAAAATCCCATCTCGAAAGGAGCAACTTCACAAAACCCCAGGAAGGAGACCCTCTGTGATATTGGGATTTATAATAAGAAACGTTGATTTGGTCTTCACCCCCATTTCTGACACAGAGTTCCTAAACCCTTGAATTTCCTAAGCGCTAAGAGCAGGAAGGTGTCTTGATTCTGATAACAAATCCCTTTCCACCATCCCTGAGTTTAAGTTAATGGGGTGACTTTTAGAAAGCACAGAAGGGTGGGTGCTGTTTGCCAGGGAAAACAGCCCTGTGGCTAGATGGTTGGGACTTTCAGCGCCAGCCCTCCAACTTGTGGAGGGGAGAGGGGCTGGAGGTTGACCCAGTCACCCATGGCCAATGATTTAATCAGTTGTATCTACTTAATGAAGCCTCCATAAAAACCCAGAAGAGTGTTTTCACAGGAAATGGATGTGATAGATAATCTCTAATGCATTTGGACAAGTGTTTATAAACACTTGGAATAACACCATTTAGTACGAAGTAAACAGTATTTTTTATGTGAAAAGATGCATTTGACATCCCATGATGCATTAAGTGTTAAAAACACATCTATTTATGATTATGATGGTTATGAGTGTTTCTTGCAAGTTACTTTGAGAAGAGTGTTATTCCAGGGAATGGAAGTGATAGCGATAAATAAATAAATAAATAAATAAATAAATAAATCAATCAATCAAAACGATAAAACCCCAAAGGATGGGGAAGTGAGGGTGGGGGCTTGGAGAGCCGGTCCCCGAGGGGAACGTGGAAGTTCTGTGCCCTTCCCCATGCCTGGCTCTATGCATTTCTTCCATCTGTCTGTTCCTGAGTTTTATCCTTTTATAATAAGTCTGTAGCCTAGTAAGTAAAATGTTTCTCTGAGTTCCGTGAGCCGTTCTCGCAAACTCATCAAAACCAGGATGGGGTTGGGAGAGTGGATCGTGAGAACAGACCGACAGCCAGAAGCAGAGCACAGGTGACAGCCTGGACTCAGGACTGACGTCTGATGCGGGGTGAGGACTGAGTCCTTAACCTGGGCTATCTGAGGCCGTCTCCAGGTAGATACTGTCAGAATGGAGTTAATTGCTTGGTGGTCTAGGGGGAAACCACACGTCAGCACTAGTGTCAGCGTCCGAGTCTAGAGCCCCTCACCGAGCCGTCCCCACGGGCTGGGGGTCCGGGAAGCCGCAGCCGTCACTGTGTGCCCCTCCCGCCTACACTTAGGGGACGCCCAGCTGCATGAGTCTGAAAGGCTCACCCAAATGACAGCCCAGTTCTGACTTGGAGAGAAATTGAAAAGAAGGACCCAAACCATCGCCCTGTTTAGACTTGACTGACCCAAACACCTTCCTACTGTTTACAACCTGCTCACAGAGCAGCAGAGAAGGTGACACCCCCCCCCCCCCGGTCATTCTGAAGCCTCCCAATGAGGAAATGTAATTCCCCAGCCCGCCCCGGTCCATGCCTGACGCCCCCTGGCAGTCAGATACATGTTGCCTCTCGACTTTGCTTGATAAAACACCTTTCCTGAGCTGGAAATGGCAACAGAGCAGAAGGGTTTGGAAGGGGCGGGAAAGGGAAGCAAGGAGGTCATCCCACCTGTTGGAAGGTGGTTCACGGGCGTCGGCAAGGACAGTGTGCTCCCTGGCGTCCGCACCTGGGAAAAGGGAGGGAAAGAACGAGACACTTGACACCAGGTTAGTTTGAAGAGATGCCTGGTCATCAACACGGACGCACCCCGTAGTCAGCTGGGGTCTGAAACGGGAGCTTCACTGATGGTTTAGATGCATAAACCGAGAAGCAGCAGAATACCAGCCCGTCGGGGAAACCGGGGAGCTCTGGGGAGAGCGTGTGTAACCGGAGGAGGGAAGCAGAGAGGTGTCCCTAAGCCCAGAGTGAGGATGGAGGGTCAGGTGCCAGCACTGAGAAAAGGGGTTCTGGTGAGAGAGGAATGAGAGGCAGGGGGACTGGTGCCCCATAAGGGCTGCACGGTCACTGCCTCAGAGCCAGTGTCTCCTCACTGACACTCACCATGCCCAAAGGGACAAGAAGTCATGCAGACATGTGCTTCATACGTGACTCTTCAACGTCCCCATTCATCCTGATGAAGGAGGGAGTCCCCACCTCGCTTTCCAGGGAGGGCCGAACACACAGCTCCCGACACAGGACAGATGAGACTGACAATTCATTAGTCACATATACTCACAGCAAGGGAGGGAGGAACACACCTGGCCCCTAGGATCGGCAGGGTTGCTGGGCTGGGGGACTCTGCCTATGTGGGTGAAGTGGGGGGAGCATGTGGTCAGGCCATCTGAGTCCCTCCCACTTTAACCCAATGTCAAGGCTGCACATAATAGTGAGTTTCATTGTTAGGTCTCACAGCAACGTGAGTCTAGGAGGGGAAAGGCAGGCACTGGCAACTTGGGTCAGAAACAGAGTGTCTGTTCAGATTAAGAACTGGCTACCCAGGTCAGCATGTCTACACCTGGGAAAGTTTCCCATCTCCACGTGCATCCCTGCTTGGCTGACCGTGATCTGATCCTTTGCGGGTAAAGTCTGTCTCATAAATTTTGGCAGGATTTCTTTCACATCAAAGAGGGGGAAAGGCCACCTGGGAAAAGGCTAGAAGAAACAGGAGATCAGGCTTGATTGTTCCACAAATTTAAATAGCCGTGTTTTGGGCAAAACAAACCAAATGCTTGAATTTGGTCCAGGAAGTAGCTGTGTGTGATAGACGGTTCTGTTAATATTGTGCTCTGATTTGTTGTGTTTTTAAAAACACAGCGAGTTGTAAGTAATAGGGTAGGTGTGAAAAAGAAATGAGCACTCGTTCAGTTTAAACCTTCCTCCTGCGTCTGGCCGGTGTCTCTACCCACGCAGGAAAGGCAGGGAGTCTTCGATGGCGGCCAGCTGCAGCCCCCGAAATCGTGTCGTCACAGGGAGGACTCATGATACTAGTACTCGTGATACCTCGGATGTGGGCTTGTCCTGTTTTCAACGGGTGTTTCCCACTTTGCTCACTGCACACGGTCTTACTGTATAGGAAGTTTTCCAAATCCCTCCGACTCTGTTAGATGTGTGCAAACAACCCTTGAAGACCTGATTGCCTTGCTCCCTCACTGGTGTGGCTTTTCACGCTTTGGTGACGAGCTAACACAAGAGACCCTCACTGGGTCCCTCACCCCCTGCTTTGCTTTCCGCTTTGATCTTGCCTATCTGTCTCCGAGTCATTTCTCAGATAATTAACATCGCTACCTACCTAGTGATAAGGAAAAAGAGGATGGAAAATACAATCCTGTTTTCCTGCCTCCTGGTGTGGCCAGAGGATCTGGAAATCCGCAGGGGCCCACTAACGGGCAGGTGCCTTCCGGCCCCACCAACCTCCCGGGTGAGTCCTGGAGGCCAGTAGGGCGCGCCCCACCCAAGCCTGAGCCGGGGCTAACTGAGCAGGGACATACCTGTGTGCCCCATAGCGCCCTGCCTGTGAGCCTCCATCTGGGGCTGCCTTTCTGTGCCCCCCGCTACAGAGCCTGCCTTCCACTGGGGCCACGCTGATTTCAGCTGTAGGAGAGGGCTCATGTTTCGGATCCCCGGTCTTTCTACAACTTCTGTTTGGGGAATCAATTCCCTTCACCCTCCCGGATTCACTTGGCTTCTGTCCCAGTAACTGACTGGCCGGCTTTCTCTCCTGTGCCTTTAACACCAGCCGCATCTCAGGGGACCGTGTCCCCTGACCCCCCCCCCCATTTTCCAGCAGTCTTTCCACTGCCGAGAGGTCCTATGCCCTGCAAAGCAGCCACCTTGGATCGCAAAACCAACCCGCATCCAGTCCCGCCTCCCCCACTCTCCCATGGACATTGATTTGGACCCTTGACTCCCCTCTTGGGAGACACCTCTGAGGCCAGGATGTTTCATTACTGACCCCCCCCACCCCCATCCCAGCATCTAACCTTGACTGCCCTCCAGCCCTAGCCAACCACTGCTCTGCTTTCTGTGCTGTAATTTAGACTTATCTTTTCTAGAATTTCCTATAAATGGGACCGCATAGTGTATATTCTTTCGTGTCTGGCTTTTTTCACTCATCAAAATGTGTCTAGAAATCTCCATGCTTCTGCACACATCAGGTCATCCCTTTAGTGGCTGAGTAGGCTTTCCCTGTGTGGAGAGACCACACATTCCCGCTCACCTGCTCAGGCAAAGGTGCATTGCCTCTCGTTTCTGATGAGGACAATTAAAGCTGTTACGAACATCACGCACAAATCTTTGTGTGGACACACGCTTTCGTGTGTCTTGGGTAAATAACCTGAGAGTGAATGCCGGATCACGTGATAGCTGTGCTTTACTTTTTAAAGAAATTAGCAAACTCTTTTCATAAAGTTTATGAAGATTATGAAGAAAATCTTGCAGGGATGGGGAAAGTATTACAGAAATGATGTCAAGGATGTGCCATCAAATCGAGCCTGGGTGGAAAGCAGGGAGGGCTTCCCAGGGGAGGTGGCATTTGGGCAGACACAAAGCATGAGCAGGAGTTTGCCAGAAGGAGAGGGTTGCTAAAGAGGACCTGATGCAATGTGCGAAAGAGTGTTGGAGGCTGGTTTGAGTTGCTACAAGCAATTTCCGGAACAGGAGACTCTCATGGCGGTTTCATGACAGATACTGAGTCGGTATCCATTTTTTAATTAAAATGACTTAAAATGTGTTGTTTATATTAACCTAAAAGCAAGGGAGTACCAGGGAAGCAAGCTGTGATCCAATGACAAGCATAAAAAGTTAACAACAGACCCTGGTTTACATGGAAACTGACTCCCAGGGAGGCAGGAGGGGAGGGACGGCGGCAGGGCCCCCCCAAGGCTCCCTCTCCTCTCTTTGGTTATGGCCACCGTGCTGAATACACACAGAGCTCAGATCACAGCCTGACACTCAGGACCAAACGAGACCCACTTGAAGCGGAAGTCGGCATCATGTTGAAAAGTCTATTTAGCAAACTGGTACCAGTATTTATGTCTATGGGGAAAGAAGGAGAGTTTTAGCTTTGAACACTGCTAATTTCTGTTGTGACTTTTCCAAGTGTATAGTATTCCTTTTACGATTCACCAAAACCAAAAACAAAACAGAAAACAAAGCAGGTACTCATAATTTATTCTATCTTGGTGGGCCTGTGGGTCCTTAAATGGGGAAGTGTAAGGTTCCAGGACCCCCAGGTCCTGCATGATTGATTCCCAGGGAGGCAGGTGGAGCTCAGGTGAGCACCCAGCATGACAGCAGGCCCCTGGAAGAACCAGGGAGTCACACGCTTCGTTCTCCGGGGCAGTCTCTTCCTATGGCGGCCGGGAATCAATACTGGGCTCCTGGCATTTTTGAAAGTCTTTGGCCCCCTCTTCTGGGCAATCTTCTGTCCAGCTGCCATTTCCCTCTGTGAGAGCTGAACACGTGGGCGAGACACAGAAATCCAACGCGTGTGAGTGTTAACGGCTCACGGCGATCTTGGACATGACTGCTTAATTCTCAGAGGGGCAAACTCCGTGAAGCAGCAGCCTCCGTGTCTGGAGTCAGTCTGGTCCCCCCACCTGCATCCTTCTCTCCATATAGGTTCCGAGAGCTTTCCACTACTCTCCCAGCAAGAGAATAAAACCATGTTAAACTAATGTTTCTAATGACAAGCATGCTATTAAGCTTCCATCCAAAACTTGAAGCCCCCATACCCATGTTTTCCTTCTGTCTATGTAGAAGCCAAGGAGACAGACAGACAGACAGCAAAGGGCCTGTCCTCACACGTGTTTGCATGGTCCAAACTGCTGGCTCTGCTGGGAACAGGGAGGCTGGGCTGATGCCCATATCAGGCCATAGTGAAAGCCAAGTCCATCAGAGCACATGGGCTCTGGGACTTTGTAAGGCTGCAAAATAATCCCAAAGATGTCCTAAATTCTGGAACCTGGGAATATGCTGCCTTAGGTAGCCAAAAAGATGTTGCAGATGTGAGTCGGTTAGGGATCTTGTGGGGAGGTTATCCCGTAGCTGGGTGGGCTCGGTGTGACCATAGGGGTCCTTGTAAGAGGGAGACAGAGGGGTGTCTGACCACAGACAGAGGCAGAGGGAGAGAGCGTTTCTGTTGCCTGTTGGAGATAACCGGCTAGGCGCCAGGCTCGAGGCAATCCACCGGAGAGGGAGCCCAAGTGAACGTTTCCTGCCCGTGCTCATTTTTCTAACAGCTCAGGGACTGTGACTTACCTGCGTGCTAAGATATTCTGTACTTGCCTCACTCAACGTAAGGGAAAGAGCAACAGCGGCTGTGGAAACGTTTCTCAGCCAGAGGCGTATTTATCTCTTCATTGTGCCCTTCCGACCCACCCGTCCCTGAACGTGAGCCCAAGACAAAGAAGATTAAAGAAGAGGCTTTTTTTAAACCCTTTCCAAGATGTGCAGGATTCTCAGGGGCAATTCTCGCAGCATCAAAAGCAGTAGAAAGCCGTAGAATAATGACCATAAACTCCAACATCACCTGTTTAGTATCATCTCACCCTGCCCAGCTCGTATTACTTGAATTAATTTGTGGAGGGTCTTTAATTCCATTTTATAAAGTTCACCTCTTCATTGGTGGGACCATCGCTGTCCAAACAAGTTTGCCTTTTTCATTTTGAGTTTTGTAACATGAAATACCTGGTATGAACGCAGCGTCCCGGAGAACAGCACACAGAGGCAGTCTAAGGAGGATCTGCTGGTCTTCATTCATGAGTCAAGCCCACCTGCCCACCTGCCCACCTGCCCACCTGCTGGAGGAGGGAAATCCAGAAGCATCCGAGTTGGGGGCTCCGTCCGCCTCTGAACCCTCCACAACTGGCCCGATTCCCGGCTGACCCTGATTCTTTAATAAACACTTGCCGACTGAGTAACTCAATCAAATGAGTTATTAATGAATTCGTATGATGTACTCGTTTTCGCCTCACTCACCTCGTGAAAATAAACTTCGGTGTTAATCGTAAGGCGTAGGAGTTCTTCAAAGAGAACCATCCAAACAGTTTCAGTGGTCGGACTGTGGCAATCAGTCTTCCCGCTTTCCTCCTTCATGACAGAAAATGTGATTTCCAAAACTGTCACGGTAAATCTCTTTTTAGAGGAAAATCAGATCTGCCCCACGCGAGGAAAGCAGTGTTTTCCAAGCTACTCACGTATTACCCAAAACTCACTTTGCCAGAACATACTTCTCTTAAAAACATTGAAATTTAAAAGGAACAAAACCATAGGTGAAGATTCCCAGAGAAAAGAAGTTAATTGTAATTTTCTAGTAGGACCTTTAGCAAACGCTCACCACGGTTTTGCTCAACGACGAGCAAAATCACAGCAGAACTATCAACAGACCTGCGCCCCCGTTTGAATATGGTAATGGAGACAAAGGAACGGTTCCTCACTGCCCAGAGCCCTCAAGACCCCACCACTGCCCTGGCTCCCCCGCCGCTCAGCCCGCGGCCCCACCAGGCCTCCCGGGGCGCTGTGCCCGGAATCCACCCGAACACAGAACAAGAAAGGAAGGGGCCGGAGGCAGGGGTGTGCAGGGGGCTGGGCTCTTCCCGGCGGCCAACGCTGAGGTCTGACCAACTTCCTGGCATCACCACACGCAGAAAATCAAAGCACCGTAGCCGGCCTTGTGCTTCAGAATATCCGGTGATGGGTCCCCCCAGTATCACGTCTTTGTCCGGAAGGATTATCCTTACCAAGACGAGATGTCAGAGCAGAAAAAGGACCACATGATTCCACAGCCAATGCTGAAATCCCAAAAGAGGAGCAAGAATGGAGCAATGAGAAACTGTCTTCCTCAAGCGCCCTCCCACAATAATTTCCGTTGGTCGAAATATCCCTTCCTTTTATTGACCATTTAGACGCTCTGCCAGTGTAATAACACGCACCCGATTTTAAAGATTAGGACCACAAAGAGAAGATAAAATATCTTGTTTATATGCGCCATAGCTCACTGAAACGATATTTGGATATAGGGGATTAAACAAAATATACTATTAGAATTAATTTTACCTGTTTCTTTTTTTTAATACAACTACGAGGAAATTTTACATTACGTAAGTGCCCACCTTCCAGGCTGGCTCTGCGCTCTGCTTGCACAGTTCTGGTCTAAACGGGGCCCGAGTTCCCTCAAAGTTCCGCAGCCCGGCTCCCCGGCCCTATTGTGATAGGACCTGTCTCGGTCCGCTCGGCTTCCGTAACAAAGCGACACAGACCCGGAGGTTTAGATAGAGGCCAGAAGTCCAAAATCCAGGTGAGACGGATTCGATTCCTTCTGGGGGCCATGAGGGAAAGATCCATTCCAGTCTTGTCTCTTGGGCTTGTAGACAGCCGTCTTCTCTCTGTGTGTCTTTACGTGGTCTTCCCACTATGGGTCTGTGTCCAAATTTCTCCCTTTTCTAAGGACACCAGTCCTATTGGATTACAGCCCAGCCTTATGCCCTCAATATAACTGGGTTCCCTGTGTCAAGACCCTCTCTAAACAAGGCCCCCTTCTGAGTTACTGGGGGTTAGGACTCCAACGTATGAATTTGGAGGGGGGCACACAATTCAGCCCATAACAGGACACGAACTGGAGAAATCCCCTCTGGATGAAGAGTGGAATTTGTCAAATCAAAGGAGTAGCAGTATTCTACGATTCTGCTTATATGGCGGCCTCCTCTGTTTGGCAAATCTCAGAACCTTCCCGTACGCATGTCGCTTATACGTTCCTCCAGCAGCCGTGACAGGTAATTCCCCTCTGATGTCGCCCAAAGCTTCCATTTTTTTCAGATTTTCCCCCAAAGACTCAAACTTATCCTTTCTGTGAAGAATCTTTTGATTTTTCTAATAGAAGACACCGCTATATCAATGCATAATTGATTATTAGGGTCACTATTGAAGGGTTCAAGCTTAAAGTGAAACCGGATCACAAAATTCTTTTTATTACACCTGCTACTATTTGTTTTCATTTCTGTCTCAATTAAAAATTAAAAACATGTCTGAATTTTTAAACACCGATTTAAAAATCTGCAACTCTGTTTGCCTGGACAAGTTGACAGCATTATAAATGTGCAAAGCAGGCCAGCCAGCTTAGAATTTTTTATATTCTCCGTATGCATATTGCAGAAGGGCATAAGGAGCTTAAATAAAGAAAAGCAGGGTTTTAAAAACCACTTCAGCAAATCCTGGGCCTCGGATGGTTTGCTATGGAGGCAGAATGGAAGGAATCTGTAGAAACTACAGACATGTTTGCAAATAATTATGAGAATGTTGCCTTCTGACTTGATTTGAAGTCACATCTGACCCAAGTCAACCCGATTCTAGGGCTGACCCAGGCTTCTATGGCCAGATGTGAGTGGCTAGTGGGAACACTCAGATATCAGGAGTCCTCAGGGACAGGAGCCCCCCAAGAGGATGGACCTAGATATAAGGCCAGACGTCTGCTTGCACACAGCGAGCCCCCCCTTGCCTCCTGCATCACACTGGGGAAGGTGCCACGTTTAGGACGGCTGCATTGTGGTCACCGGTGACCAGGCTCAAAGAGGAACCAGCGGCTCATGGCTGATTGACTCTTTCTTGTCCGAGACATAGCAAATGAAATAAAAATCTCTAGAACATCATGTGAGGCATCTCATTCCACCTCCCAGATTTATTGTCTTCACTTTTTTTTTTTTTTTTTTTAAGGAGACATGAATGAAAAGCAGAGGGGTCTGTGAGTTCAGCCACACAAAGCACGGCCCACCTCCCACGGCCTTCAAACCTGCAAGTGCCTTCCGTGAAAACTGTCCTTAAATCTGTGGCTTTTGGGCAGTTCTTCTGATGCTTTACTGGGTAGAACTTTGGTTTTACACCTGCTATGGGCATCCCTTCAGTGTTAACTGAGAAAGCAAACCTTAGGAAGAAGCAGAGTGGGGTTACCCCTCCCCAGAGTCTCAGCTGCCCTTGGCTTCAGACTCCCAAGGCCACATGGAAGCTGGAAGGAGCAGCCCCCAGATTTCAGAGTGCAAGGAGCAGGCTTGCTTATTCCTCCACGTTGACAGCGCACCCGAGGCTTTGGCTCAGAGCCAGACTTCTGTGCTCACCGCCGTACCGAGCCCAGAGCAACAGTGTGGCTTCTGTGCCTGGTGCCAGCTGGCCCTCAGGGGGCCACAAATGGAAACGGGTCCCCTGCATGTGACAAGCTTGCCTCTCAGGTGAAGCACAGAGAAATAGGGGTCTTCTCCGTTCCTAAAGGGCAAAGGCACCACTTGACCCTCCCATTCTCAGAGCACTCCTGGGGACATTGCGTGGGGCTTGCCCACGTGCATGAAGGAGCTCCGGGGGGACGCTGTATGGGGCTCACCCAGGTGGATGAAGGAGCGCCAGAGGAGTTGGGAGGTGGTGGGACATTGCACGGGGCTCGCCCCACGTGGATGAAGGAGCACGGGAGCGGGGGGACGCTGCAGAGTGGGGATTTGTGCGCAGTGACAACATGGACTGTTCAGCGCTAAGATTCTATGATTTCACCTAAACTTGCCTTGATGTCTTTCAAGATCTAACTTCTGGTCCTTTTAAACACATTATTTAATAAGCCGTAACCAGCCTGTACTTTACTTTGAAACAGCTGGTTGCTCTTCGTTAGGGGGTAAAACTTTATAGTGCAGCTATGGAGGTTATCCTACCGACAGGAACAGAGGAAAGCGGGGTAAAAACCGTCTCTGCATGGAGGTATCTGTCGATTCTTTTTCGGTTTGGTGGCATATTCTGACCATACAACTGGCTACTCATTGCCGTTCTGTTTCATAGTGAGAAACATTGTCAGAGCAATTTAATCCAAATCCAGAGAGATTATTCTAATGGCATGGAAGCTTCCAGAAGAGCTCCAGAGCAGATCCATCCACGCTAAGTGAATCTTCCCTCAGTCCCTCCGCCCTCTCCTCCCAGCTTCTCACTCCACCTTGCCTCACTGTTCCAGACTCTTCTATCTGCGTTGCTGAGCATTTGGTAAATACAGCAACAGCAGAGGTCCCAAACTTCAATATTCTAAGTTACAGTGATCTGCGAGCTCAGAGAAGCATTCCTCAACCCCAGTCCCCAGGTTTTGGGGACAGGATGTGGTGGGGACACTGAACCCCACCCAGACTGACACAGGATTAAGTCACAGAAACACAGCCACCCTAGGGGTGGGGAGTGGGACAGACTTCGGAGAAAACATACCAACAGAGGGAAAAAGGGAAAACAGAGCCAAAGCACCAAAAGTATTTACTACTATTATCTAATTCCATTTTGCCCCTCCTTTTCTGGGGGGCAGGGAGGTGTTTGTAACAACATCAACTGAACAACATGGGGAGTTCTTATCTCTCAGACAGAAGGAAGGAAAATTCACCTTCGCGTCACATGGTTGGTGCTCAGAGCCCTTCTTTTATTAACTAGAAAGCACATCCTTTCTATGAACTTTAGAATTTAAATAAATAAACAAATGCATCTCGGGTTAGGGTACAAACAGTAGGTGATGCATCGGCCAGATCAGAAGGGGGAGCCACGGCGGGGTCAGGACGGCCCCTGTCCCCTCACCAGCTGCTTGGCAGGCCCAGCGCACTGGCTTTTTGAAGGTAAAATGTCGCTATTCTCTTTCCCACCCTTGGTCTTTTCTCTGACTTAACTCAGTAAAGGTTTTGCCCACAGAGGTTTCCAAAAATTAGTGGAAAAAAAAAAAGAATAAAATTTAAAGCCTAGATCGAAACTTCATCTTTTGAAATTCAGCCCTAAATTCACAGCCTGTTTCCACCAGATGATTTATACGTGGACAGTGAGCCATAAGATTGTTATTTCCCTTGAAGGGAAAAGGGTCATCATTTCAAGGGAAATAAAATAAATAAATGTGGACTGCTCTGGAAGAGAAAGCAAAGATACCCGATTACAGTGAGGGCTGCGGCCGGGGTAGCTCCCCAGGGGGCTTATGCTCTCCTCCCGAACCTTGTGGGGTTTGGAATCTCAGAGCTAACAGTGGAAAATGTAAAAAACCACGAACACGGGGTTGAAGACAGATACAAATTACTTGGAAGACCTGACGTGTTGTGTCCACAGAGACAAGGGCAGAAAGTTCTCAGACCACTTTCCTCATTAAGACCGTGTGGCCTGGGAGCTCCACAATGGTCTCTGAGGCACGAGAAACGGAAGTGGGAGAACGGCAGCTTTTGTATGCAAGGTGTTAGCAGTTGTACAGATAGAATGCGCCAATGCAGACTGAAACCAAAAACACACAGTTTGTTAATGCATGAAGTTTTAAGGAAAAGCAACACAGGGGGTCATGAAATAAATCCATGTGACAACACTTGGTAGCAGACTTACAGTGGACCGATTTCTTTGGAGAAAATTATGAAAACATACAGGTCATCATTGATGCTAAGAACTTATTAAATGAGTCATAAAGCTAAGAACTTATTAAATAAATAAAGCAATAAATAATAACTAATAAAGAAATAATAATAAAGTATTAAATGAGTAATAATAAAGTATTAAATAAATAAATAAAATGAGTAATAAAGTGATAAAAAATAACGACATGTTTCCATTCTGAAGGCTCTGTTTGATACTGTCATAAACTTAATTTAGTTTTCTCATTTCTTTGGGTTGTAAATAATTTTCAGGAGAAATAATGGCATCGGAATTAATGTTTCTTTTTCCTGAAATTGATGCACTCGATGTCAGGTCACCATAAAAATGTCCCTGAATTTTCCAAGAATAGATACATCAGTGAACACAGCCAAGGCGATCTTGGATGTGGATGTCGGATTCAATTCAGACCTGCTGTAGCAAGAGAGGCATCTTGGCCTGTGTAATCAAATGCCTGAGAACAGACTTCAGGTACAGCTGTATCCAGGGCACCAACAGTATCTTGGATCAGGTGTTACTCTCTCCATCCTCGCCTTCCTTGGATTGGCATCAGTTTCTTCTGTTTTCTGCAGTGACTCTTCTCTGTCTTTCTTCATGTGTTGGTATCTCTTAGTTACCTGTTCACGTTTGTAGTGTGGGGTCATGACTGACTGGGAGCAGGTGTCTATCTCCTGAGCCCAGATGAAAACCCTCTTCCCTGGAGGTGAACATGGTTTTGGTAACAGGAGGCTGGCTCTGGGTGATATGTGGAGAGTGCAGGCTGAGGGGGGGGGGGTTTCCTCCAGAGTATGGGCATCTCTGACTCAGGTTCTTTCCTGCTCTAACCTGTGTTACCCTCCTGTGGCACTGCCCATCTCTCTCCCACTACTCAAAGGCAAAGAGGCATGAAGGAGTCTTCATTTCCCCATCTCCCACTCACCTATTGGACTTCTGGGCCCCCCCACTCCACCAAACAGCCCTCCCATTGGTCCCCCACCATGTCGTTGCCATTCCCAGTAGATCCCAGACACCATTAAACCTGAACTCTCAGCAGCAGGGGATGACTGTGACAGCTCACACCTCCTTAAAGCTCTCTCTGTGCCACCATACCCTCCTGGTTTAATTCCGGCCTCCCAGAATGTCCCAACTCCCTCCAACCACTGAGCATGTGCCCTCAGTCCTGGGCATTCCCCCTCTCCGTGCCCTCCACCCACACCCTTGCCTGCTTCCCTCATCTATGTACAGAAGACGCGATACGCACAGGCACTCCTGTGCTGATGAATGAATGAATGAGCTGTCAGGTTGGACTGAGCACTCCAGCACTCTGAGTAACTCCTTCCAAGCCTGGGGGGCATTGATCTCTGCAGAACCACTCAGGACACCCCACTAGGGAGCTCCCCAGGGCATGATTCTGCCCCTCGTGGCCCGGAGGACCAACTCACAAAGCTTTTCTGAATCTGCACATCATCGCAGATGTGGGATGGTGGAGGAGGGCTCGTGCCCTGGAGTTCTGTGTTTCCTGGGTACTTGCAGAGAACCATTCTCCCCCCATCTTCCTCCATGCACACGCTGACAGAGTGTGAATGACCCGGCTTGGAAAATGCTCCTTTCCCGTGTAATTATCACAGCTTTCTGAGCTGGCCCCAGACACACATCATAGCAATGACACTAGTGGTCCCCACAGCCAGGGGAGCGCAACACCCAAAGTTCATTCCCTGTTCAGGGAAAGAACACCTGGAGAAAAAAAAAAAAAGAACACCTGAGACCCTGATGTGAGTTGACTACATTAATATGTGAGAAGTAAGACAATGGCATTGAATTCCCACAGACGTATCACAGACGACAATGCTTTCTTTAAAAGTAAACACACACAAAAATATGTCTGATTTTTGCGGTTGTTTAGAAACAAAAGTACGAGTAAATGGTGACAAATAAAATCCATTCAGAGCAAAGGTCTTGTGTGTTGTGTATCTCAGGAGAACAACATAAAAATGCCAGGACCTGCAAAAGCCATTCTGACATGTAATGTTATCTTCCTAACAGTCCAAGTTATCAATTTTGTAAGCAGCCATTGTCTAAACATAAAAAAAAATTAAACTTTGTTGCTACTTTTCTAGTTGCTGAGAAAAAGAAATATACATGGAAAGATCAAACATTCTTTCATGACAAAAGAGGTCATTGTTTTCCCCTATAAACACTACAGTCAAAATTATGTATTTATGTGTCTATGCGTAGGTATGTGCGCTCTTTGATTTTAGATAGAACTGCATTTCCTTTTATATGCTATACACGGAATTTGAAACTCAAAATATTAAGCGTTGATATGTAAAAGAACAATGAATAAACCCTTATAAAAGAGGAAAATGAAGAATAACACTACCAGGATAATTTATCTTTACAATTTTTGTCTTGAATGTTTTGATCATATTTACTGCTTTGAAACGTCAATAGGGACATATATTCAAAAGTGCCCACTTGCACAGAACTTCCATCTGATTCTCTGTATTAAACAGTAAAAGTCTCTGGGTGCCTGGCTGGCTGGGTCGGAAGAGTGTGCGACTCTTGATCTTACCGTTGTGAGTTCAAGCCCCACATTGTGTGTAGAGATTACTTCAAAAAATAAAATCTTTGGGGTGCCTGGGTGGCGCAGTCGTTAAGCGTCTGCCTTCGGCTCAGGGCGTGATCCTGGCGTTCTGGGATCGAGCCCCACATCAGGCTCCTCTGCTGGGAGCTTGCTTCCTCTCCCACTCCCCCTGCCTGTGCTCCCTCTCTTGCTGGCTGTCTCTCTTTGTGTCAAATAAGTAAATAAAATCTTTTAAAAAAATGAAAAATAAAAATAAAAAAATAAAATATAAAAGAATAATGAAAAGTCTGAGCGGAAGGGCTGTGTGCTCTACACTGTACAACACCTCCACCTAGTGGCCACATTGCTTCATTACGTAGCAGCCCAAAATCAACATCACCACCTTAAAGATAAAAGTTTTTTTAAAAAATCGTAACAACTGTTGCAGTACCTGGGTGGCTAGTCAGTTCTAAGTGTCTGACTCTTGATCTCAGCTCAGGTCTTGCTCTCAGGGTCGTGAGTTCAAGCTCTGTGGAGCCTACTTAAAAAAAAAGTTATAAATTGTAACAAACATTCAAGCCCTGTATATGACCCATAAACAAAGACACCGAACCAGGATATTTACATGTGTAGCACACATCAAACACATTTTAACATTTTGTGATGTGAGAATCTTTACATTCCTGAACAATCGAAAATGTTCCTTTTCCTCAGGTTAAATTCCAACAGGTTTTTAAAAGAACATTAGCTAAATTACACAGAAAAATATGAAATAGCTTTTAACCACCGAAACCAGAGGTAGCAAGAAGCCAAATGGGATTCATTCACTTATTCAACAAATACCTGCTGAGTTCCAGCCAGGTGCCCAGCACCGTGTCCAGGACACGCAAGAATGGGACAAGCCCTGCCCTCGGGCAGCTTGGCGTCTAAAGTTGTCTTTCCTAAGGTGACTCTGTGATCATTGACCTCAAGCCATCAGAGTGAAAAGCAGCACTAACATATAACAAAGCAAAAAGGAAAAGAAATGTAAACTCCTGATTTATCTGTGCAAAGTAATATTACTCAGTCATTTATGATCTTCCTACCATTTGTGTGTCTAACCTGCCAGGAAGCATAGCGGTTACTCTGCACATCTTTAGCCATTCTAAATTTAACTTTGCTGAATACACAGCGAATTCATGCCTGCTCAGGCTTTACTGTTGCATATTCATGTGATGTGGTTGTGGCCCACAAATTCAAAGAAAGCCAGAGCAGCCACCACTGCTATTCCTTCAAGTACAAGAAATAAAAACACATTTGAGTGACAGTCAAGAAAATAATAGCTAAAAGTAGATCTTGAAAAGCTTAAATATTATGCCCAAGACGATGTTATTTGACCTACAATGGTCACTGCCTCATGTGCCTTGGCCTTTCAAAAAGCCATGTTTACAGTTACTACCTGGTCAACTGGAGACCAGCCCTCAGAGATGGTGCTCGAGGTCCCCCACAAGTCCACACTGGTTGCAGAAGTGATTTTGGGTTTGGGAATCTCAGGGTCTGGCCATAGAACCGACTAGGCAAATACATCACCATGCTGGATAACACAAGAATAGCAATCGTTCTTTTTTTTTTTTTTTAAGATTTTATTATTTTTTTAATGTTTTTTTATTATGTTAGTCACCATACAGTACATCCCTGGTTTTTGATGTAAAGTTCGAGGATTCATTAGTTGTGTATAACCCCCAGTGCACCATGCAATACGTGCCCTCCTTACTACCCATCACCAGCCTATCCCATTCCCCCATTTATTTGAGAGAGAAAGAGAGAGAGAGGGAGAGCAACCACAAGCTGGGGGGAGGGAGGCAAAGGGAGAGGGAGAAGCAGGCTCCCCACTGAGCGGGGATCGATCCCGAGACCCCAAGTTTATGACTTAAGCCGAAGGCAGATGCTTAACTGACTGAGCCACACAGGCGCCCCAAATAGCAATCTTTTGGAAAGAGAGCAAAGGGAGAGATCCCACCCAGACAGCACAGGGAGGTTAGAATGTGACCACGCAAACCTTTGCTGAGCACAACATTCTTTCCAGCACGGAGTCAGGGAAGCAAATGAGTAAGTTCTATGGTGGTAAGTTCTATGGTAAGTTCTATGGGGGCAGTGCCAGTGGGTATGGAGTGAGCATTGGGGGTCAGAACTGTCAGCAAAGGTTGCTGAAAACATTTGGGCAAAAATCCTAAGCGAGGAAAGGAAAGAGTGAAGTGGCTGTCCAGGGGAAGGATGTGCCAGAGAGAGGTCTGGACAGGGATAAATACTCAGAGGAGGGTTCCCAGGAGCAGGAAGTTGGCCTGGAGACTGAGGGCTGAGTGGGGTGAGAGGGAGGGGATCAAGTTGGGAGGCGGGAGGTCTGGGGGCTGGGGGGTCCGGGCCATGTTTGACCTCCTAGATCCCAGCAAAGACATTGGCTCCCCCCCCCAATTTATTTAAACATAACAAAACAAACAGAGGCAGTTCACCCATTTCTCTCATCCCTCCCCCCTCGCCTCAGAGGGCAATAGCCCACCCAATACGATCTCTGCTACAGGGAGCCGTTCTTTGTTGTGGTGCTCGGTTTTGGGGGGGTTCGGGAGGGGTTAGATTCCACGCAGAGGTGCACTCATAGGGTATTTGTCTTTCTCTGACTTATTTCGCTCAGCATCATACCTTCTAGCTCCACCTGTGTTGTCACAAATGGCAGGTGTTCCTTCTTTTTTATGGCTGAATAATATTTTTTTAGAAGATTTTATTTGACAGAGAGAGCGGCAGCGAGAGAGGGAACACAAGCAGGGGAAGTGGGTTGGAAGCAGGCTTCCCGTGGAGCAGGGAGCCCAATGCAGGGCTCGATCCCAGGACCCTGGGATCATGACCTGAGCCGAAGGCAGACACTTAAGTGACTGAGCCACCCAGGTGCCCCAGGCTGAATAATATTTTAAGTTTTCATTATTTCTGTGTGTGTGTGTGTGTGTGTGTGTGTGTGTCTGTGTATCACTTCCCCTGATTCATTCATCTGTTGACGTACATTTAGGTTGTTTCCACATCTTGGCCATTATAAATAATGTTGCAATAAACATAGTGGTGCAGATACCTTTTCGAGTTAGTGCTTTTGTTTTCTCCACATAAATATCCAGAAATGAAATTGTTGGATCATAGGTATCATACTTTTTTATATTTTGAGGAACTTCCATAGTGGCTTTTCCATGTGGTCCATAGTGGAACACAGTGGCTGCACCAGTTTGCATTCCCACCAACAGTGCACAGGGGCTCGCTTTTCTCCACATCCTCGCCAATTTCTCCTCTTTCTGACTCTAGCCAGTCTGACAGGTGCACGGTGCCATCACATTGTGGTTTTGATTGCATTTCCCTGATGATGAGTGATGTTGAGCATTTTCTCACCGACCTGTTGGGCATCTGTGTGCCTCTTTGGAGAAATGTCTATTCAGATCTTCTGCCCATTGTTTAATAGGAATTGTTGGTGGTTTTGCTGTTGAGTTGTAGGAGTTCTTGTTATAGTCTGAGATGGCTTCTTGCTGTGGCAACACCCCCAGCGTCTGGCCCACTCTGGTCAGGAGGATCAAGAATTGCTTATGACCATTCAAATCTAGAACCTTCTTTCCCTGTTCCTCCACCTCTGCTCTGAGGCTCTGTGAGAAGTCACAGAGGAGCCTTTGAACCTGAACTCCTTCACCAAAAAAACTTGTGACCCCCAGTACATCCCACCACCGCTCTGCACCTGTTTCATGTTCTTTAAAAAAAAAAAAAAAAAGGTAGAATTACGTCAAATAAGAACGAATTGTCTTCTAAATACAGAAGCTTACACCTAACTAGTGCTTATCGCTTGGCATCTGGCTCATCCTTCGCAGGTAGCATCTTAATGGTGGTCAGAACATGTGGCCGTCGTGGACAGTGCTCGCGGACAGATGCGGACACTGAGTCTCAGCAATCTCCCACCTCGCCCCCGGTTCCTTGTTGGCAGCTAGATTTGGCCCTGGGCCCTCTGGCTCCCTGCAGCCCTCCCTGCAGACCCACAGCCCGCTATTTACCGCCCCTGCAAGAACCTGACCCCGGGTCGAGCAGGAACCGGCGCCCATCCCACCTAGCGGATCCCAGACCCAGCCCGCTCACTCCAACCGACCCCTGACTGCAGGAGTGAGCTTCCAGGGCGCGGGCGGCTCCCCATGGTAGGGGGCGGGGCTGCGCCTGCGCACAAGGCTCAGCAGGGGGCTGTTCCCAGGGTGCTGTGCAGTGAACTCCCATGAGGCTCTGCGCGGCCTTCCTCGACGCGTTGGAGGGGACACGTGCGAGTCGCGGTGTGTGCCGCCGCAGGTGCCTGCGGGGTTGTGGTGGGGTAGGTGGACTCGGCCGTGCCCCGCATGTGGCGCCGCCCGCGCCCAGGCTGCTCTCCGGGAGACTTTCCAGCGGCCGACCTGGGCTGAGAGCCGGGATCCTTCCAAACCTGATGGGCAGGTAAGCTACCTATGGCTTTGATGGTGGGGTGAGAAAACGGTGGGGATGTGCTTCCTAGTGCAACACTGTTCTGTGCAAGGATGATACGAGTTATTTGGATAGACAGTAAATAAAGCCAGGCTGATAAACAGGGCAGTCGAAACCGTGGACCTGTCAAACAGTACAGGTTTTGCCTTGTTCCCTGCAAGCGCTCGCTCCTCAACCCAGAGCCTGCTGCTTTGCCCTGCGGACCTTCTGAGATTTCTGAGCACCTTAGGGGACATGTTTCCGGCCATATTTAGGTTACGCTTCTGAAGCAGCATTTGAGAGCTTGTCTTTTGAAACCTCTTGGCATTCATTTCCGTGATGTAGTCGTGGCTCCTTTCCTGTGCCTGGTTCCTCCTTCTCTGATCAGACCTTCTCTGGTGTTCCTGTAACCCCGAGTTGCTTCAACTGTTACTTCAGCCATCACCTAAATGCTTTAGTTCCTTGAGGACACAATTCCCTCCTGAGCACTAGGCCATCTGCTTCCTGAACTTGTCCCCTTGCAAGCTCTCTAGTGATCTCAAACTCAACACTTTACACCACAAGGTTGCTCCTTTGTACTGTGTTCCTGACCTCACAGAATGATAACGTTTTCCCAGCTGTCAAGGTGGAAACCTAGTGGTCATGCTTCAGTTCATCTTCCTCATGTCCAGAAAGTTATTAAGTCATTTAACTTCTTTAAAGCCCTGTGCATTTCTTTCCTAAATTACTGCAACTGCCCCATTGCTTTGCAGTCCATCTATATTACCGCCAGGGCAATTTTTTCAAACTGTGTTATTAATGTTAATTCCTCAGTTAATAATTCAATGTTTTCTGTCCTGCAGGATGCAAACCTTGTTGCAATATACTTAGGACCTTAGTCTATTCGATCTCTTATCCTCTATTTTTCCTGGGATTGGACTCTCTCACTAATATTGCACGCTTCATTCCAGCCACACAAAAATCCATAAGAGTTTTCAGAACTAGCCATAGTGATTCATGCATCACCATCAGTATTTCTCAGCCTCCTCATTATTTACATGTTGGGCCAGATAGTTCTTTGCTGTAGGGACTGACCTGTGCATTAGAAAATGTTTAGCAGCATACTTGGCACTAGATGCCAGCAGCATACCCACCCCACCTAGTTTTGACAACCAAATCCCCCCGCCCCGCAAAAACCCTTCAGATTTTACCAAATGTTCCTGAAAAATAGTCTCCAGGTGAGAACAACTGGTATACACATTTACAAATGCTGTTCATTTTACCTATATATAATAGATGCCTGATAGATAATCCCAATTTGAGAATATTCAACAAAGGAATGAGAGGAATAAAAATAAAAATAATTCACAAAGTAGGTCATTTTGCAAACAGATCTTATCTCTTCAAAAATCAGTGTCTGTTTCCAGACAGAACAAATCATTAAAAATCATTAAAAATGAAGACTGCCAAAAATGGTAAATATGTGGGTAAATATAAATTGTTTTCCTTTTTAAAATAAGTTCTTGATAGTTTACTGTTTAAGCAAAAATAATACCAAAGTATGGTGATTTAATAAAAAAATACAACACATATGGAAACAAAATGTATTACTATAGCACAAAAGGTTGGAGAGGGAGATGGAAATAGGTTGTTACGGGTTTTTATAATACAGATGAATTGGGATCATTTCAGGGTAGATAGTGATGTTAAAGATGCATACTTGTGATACTGTGATTTATAATAAGTTTACATTTGGTCTTTGTCCCATTTCTGCCACAGAGCTTCTAAAACCCTTGGAATTTCCTAAGTGATGAGAGTGATAAAGCTGTCTTTTGTGATGTTAGATTAGGTGAGTTTAGAAAACACATAAGAATGTGAACCTCCTTTTCTTTTTTTTAAAATTTTATTTATTTATTTTTTTTTAATGATTTTTTATTATATTATGTTAGTCACAATACAGTACATCCTCGGTTTCCGATATAAAGTTCGATGATTCATTAGTTGCGTATAACACCCAGTGCACCATGCAATACGTGCCCTCCTTACTACCCATCACCAGTTTATCCCATTCCCCCACATGAGAGACTATGGACTATGAGAAACAAACTGAGGGCCTCAGAGGGGAGGGGGGTGGGGGAATAGAATGTGAACCTTCTAATCACATCGCTGGGTTCCTTGACAACCGGCCCCCATTCTTAGGTGTGGTAGGAGAAGGAAGGGAAGAATGAAGAGAAGAATAAAGGGGGGGTAAACAGAAGGGGGAATGAACCATGAGAGACTGTGGACTCTGGGAAACAAACTGAGGGCTTCAGAGGGGAGGGGGTGGGGGAATGGGATAGGCTGGTGATGGGTAGTAAGGCGGGCACGTATTGCATGGTGCACTGGGTGTTATATGCAAGTAATGAATCATGGAACATTACATCAAAAACTAGGGATGTACTGTATGGTGACTAACACAATAAAAAATTATTAGAAAAAAAAAAAAGGAAAAAAAAAGAAGGTTGGAATTTATAGTTCCATTCTCCTCAACCTCCGGGGAGGGGAGAAAGGCTGGAGGTTAAATCCATTACCAATGGCCAATCGATATAATCAATCATGTCTATGTCATGAAGCCTCCATAGACACCCAGAAGGACAAGGTTCAGAGAGCTTCTGGATTGGTGAATACATGGAGGTTCAGGGAGATGCTGGACTTGGAGAGGGCATGAAAACTCTGTGCCTTTTCCATATAACTTGTCCAATTTTTCCCATTTGGCTGTTCCTCAGTTCCTTATATAATAAACTCAGTTTCTCTGAGTTCTGTAAGCCACTCTAGCAAGTTAATTGAACCCTAGGAGGGAGTTGTTGGGGCCTCTGATCTATACCCTGTATGTCAGAACCACAGGTGAGAACCTGGGCTTGAGACTTGTCTGAAGTAGAGGGGAGTGGGCAGTCTTGTGGGACTGAGCTCTTAACCAGTGGGATCTGACACTATCTCCAGGTAGATAGTGTCAAAATTGAGTTGAATTGTAGGACACCCAGCTGGTGTCAGAGAATTTCTTGGTGGTGTTGGAAAACTCATACATCTTAATTGGTATCAGAATTATAACAATCTACATTGGAGAGCAACCACCAAAAAAAAAAAAAAAGTGGTACAAATAATAATTATAAGAGAAAAATTGGATAATTAAATACACAATTAATTCAAAAGAATCCAGAAACAAGGAAGAAAAAGGAGATATAGAACAAATACGAAAGATGATATATTCAAAACCAAACATGTCAGTGTATTTATATTAAATGTAAGTGTTCTCAGTACTCCCAATTAAAACGTGGACATTATGAAACTTAATGAAAATCAAGACCTAACCATAAACTATATCTAGGAAACACACTTTAAATCATTTGACACATGTGAGTTAGGAGTGAAGGATGGGGAAAAAAAATGCTGCCATGCAGATTCTAAAGTAAGACAAGCTATAGTGGCTAAATGAATATTGGACTAAGGAGGCTCCTTGATAAGGACGAAATTTTCATAATGATAAGATCAACTATCTTATCTAACATAACCTAAATGCGTGTGAATCCAATACAAAAAACTTCAAAAATATATGAAGCCAAAATTGTTGATGTGAAAGGAAAGGAAAAAAAGAGAAATCCACAATTATGATTGAAGATTTTAACAGTTCTCTCTTCTTTCAAAAAGACTTGAAAATTTGAAACTTGAAAAACTTCAAAGTTTTTGGTAGAAATACTGACTTAAACAGCCGCAGACTTCAAAGAAGCTCTGCCATATTATATATTTTTCATATGATTATGGTTCTTTTAAAAGAATTTGCACCACTTTAGAAATGTTTTTATTTGTAATCCAAAGAAGACCAGCCTGTGCTGGTCCAAAGAGTACAGCCTATGCTGTAATCCAAAGAAGACCTACCTATTACCAGGTAATGGCTCATCACCAAAGGTTATCCTAAAGTCAAAGCAAAACACATCCAGAATCGGAAAGTAATCAATCGGCATGCATACACAGTACTATTTATTTGTTCGCAAAGTGATTACAGGACATACATTGTGATGTGTATACGCATTTGTTCTATATTTATGTCATATGGAGGCTTACGTACTGAGTTTCAGTTTTTCCACATTCATGGAGAAAGAATCGACATTGAACTTCCATTTATACTTACTACATAAAGGTTTTCTTTGAAGTTTCACAGAGAAATAAACATAACACTGATGGGAACAGAGATTTCTGCCCAAGTTTCAGAGATTTATTTCTTTTTCTTCCAAATAACATCAAATAACATGTGGTTCTGCAGTGGTCCTTCTGGCCCACATGTGAAGGGTGGTGGTCACAGCCCCATGGGCGGCCTCCCCTTCCCTCTGGGAACTCTGAAGGAATACCGCCGCTTGCTGTGGAGGTGTCGGACCATTTGCTTCTGATGATTATCTGATGTTTCAGGAAATACCAGCTCATCTCCATCTATACAAATTTTTAAACAAATAAAACAACAGCATCCTTTAAACTGTTCAAATGCCTCCCTGTTCAATAATTTCACATAATCTCACAATTAAGGAACTGCACAAATATACTACTCTAATTTTTAAAAGTTAAAACTGGATGCTTATGGCATCCATTATCCATTATCAAGAATATGAAGGGAGCATTAATGAACAGAATTTAATGTTCCATTTAAACAGTACTTGAGAAGTAAATCTGTGCCGATTCAGAGCTATAAAGCAACATCGTGTCTTTAGAAGGGGAGAGCAGTTGCCTCGGTGGCATTCCACTTTAATTGGCCTGCACATGTCTATGCTGTTTTCCTCGTACCAGATTTTTGTGGTGTAAGGGCATTAGAATATTCTGTTGTGCTGCAGGGTAAAATGTAAAGGGTGAATCCTCCTATAAATAAAAACGATTATTGTGACAAAGCAAAGCATTTCTGAGGCCCACAACAGGAGGAAGAGGTACAGAGGTGGCGTAAAGTGACCCCACCCAACTCCCCTCTACTGGAGGTAAGAATCAGCCTCTACTCTCTGCCTTTTCTAACCTTGGGGGAGGATACAGCTCTTCTTTAATATTTAGAAGTAAATATAACTGTCACCCAGAAACCATCAAAACTGCTTTAGACTTCAAAAAGACAGTAAGAAATCTTGTTACAGGTTAAATTGAGTCTCCTCCCAAAAGATGTTAGATTGATGTCCTAACCTCCAGTACCTGTGAATGTGACCTTATTTGGAAATAGGATATTTGCAGATGATCAAGTTAAGATGAAGTCATTGCAGTGACCAGCCTGGAGCAGGTTGTCTCTCACAGCCTTCAAAAGGAACAAACCCTGCTGACACCCTGATCTTAAACTTGTAGCCTCCAGGACTGCGAAGCAATACAGTTCTGTGGTTTAAGCCACCTCGTCTGTGGTACTTCGTCATGGCAGCCCTAGCAAACTAAATCTTAGCTGCACTGTGCATTCCGTCCTATCAGTAAAATAAGGGAAAAAAGAAATGAATCCATGTGGCTTTTTTCATACCACAAATCTAGAGTCTAAAAATATAGGTGGGAGAAGCTGAAGGAGGGCGGGGCCGGGGCGGGGGTGGGGGCTACATCTGCTTTCAGCACATGAACTGCAGCTTGGTGCACTTCTAGACCCTCAGCTTGTTCGGAAGTGAATGCGTCTTCACAGTGAACGTTGTAAATGGTGATTACGTTGTTTACAGATGCTTATGTCCAACTATGCCTAGATCAGTCCCACTGGAAAATGAGTGTGCCAAAAGTAAATGTTGTATCTATACAGATATGCAACGATGAAGAAGAATCACTCTTGGCCACCAGCTCATTGAATCAATGTCAGATCTTCTCCACTCGCTTGTTCTGTGACCTTGGGACGTCAGCTAGAGACATGGAGTCTTAGAAGTAGTTCTACTAAGAAGAAGAAGTTGTTTCTTACATGTCATCTTATTTTTGAAATATATTAATCTAATTGTCTCTGAAAGTAAAATATTTAGGGATCCTTCACTATTCACGGGTCGAACCTAAAATAATAAAAAGCAAGATTACCATCTCAGCAAATACTTTTTAAAATTAAGTTATGCCTATTTGCTTAAATATAAAGCATTAGTTATTGAAATATTCTAAGCGCCCCCTCAAAATACTTTGTTCCCAAAAACAAAATGAACAAACAAACCAACAAAAACCAGAAAAATACAAGTCAGAGGGAATGGATGCTGTTAAAAAATCATGGATAAAATTTCAGAAACATGAATATTGTAGGTTAAAGAAATCTGAAAATTGGTAACAAATAGAAATACATTCAATTTTTCAGTTAACTTTTTAAAAGTTATTAGTAATAAAATGTTATCTTCAGAAGATTCATCTGCCTCATAAATTCATTTTATCAAGCAGTTAATGTGACTGATTCGCATTTAGAATGCTGGAAATTTTTCATGTTTTATGTAGTTAGGCAGTCCTTGCAAAAGCTTTTCCCACAGCTGATATTGTTTAAAGTAGGACAAAATCTCACATAATTGACTACTTTCTTCATCCTATTCCTGTATGAACTTTTTTTGATACATAGCTCATCTTACGTATAAATATCCCAAAATTTAATTATTCTTAAATCTTCATTGATCTTTTCTTACAAAATGTGAGTCTTTTATGTTTAAATTTTTTATGTTTGAGATTATTTGTAGTAGAGATAAAAAATTTTTATTGTGAATTTATAAAATCCTAATTGAGAATCTTAAACACAGCTTTGTTTATATATTTTTTCTTTTTTTTTTCCTTAGCCTATAAAATTTTCTTTCTCAGGATGAAAAATTATACTAAGTGAAAATTAGTAAAAGTAAAAGTAACTAAACTGAATGTGGATGTGGCATCTATAGTGTATGATATAAATAAATACATATAAATGTACTATTTGATCATAACAGTCCTACTTTAATGCAAGTATGAATCACAAAATAGCTTTTGTACTAGTAATAAAATTAACCAATTTGGGTTTTGGTGTGAATTTTCCACTCTCAGTTCAGCCTTCAAATTAGTAAATGCACAAATGAATATTCCTGTTTCCATTTTCAGTCAGTAACTCATTAGTCACATGATCTCAGTGTCAAATCACCTTCTTGAGAGGGACAGTCTGAATCCATTCCATGGAGTTCACATTAAAGATGTCCACTGCATTTTCACTGTACACGGAGAGATATGGGGCATTGTAACCTGGGAGATGGGGAGGAGATGACAGCAAGTGTGGGCTTCAGGATTCATTTTTTAACTGGATTTTTTATTAAAATAATTATAAATTCACATGCAGTTTTACGAATACAGAAAGATCTCTTGCACACACTGTCTAGTTCAACCCAATGTAACATTTTTGCAAAACTAGGTTACTGATATTGATAGAGTCAACCTACCCATCCTAGGCAGATTTCCCCAGTTTACATGTGTGTAGGTGTGTTTGTGTGTGTATGTATGTGTGTGGGTCTGTATACGTTATCACCTGTGTAAGTTCATGTATCCACCACCACAGTCAAGATACAGAATATGTAATATACCACCACAAGGATCCCTCAGGGTTCCCTTTTATAATCCCACCCATATCCCCCTCCTTCTCTAACTCCTGGGAATCAATAATCTGTCCTCCATTTCCAAAATTTTGGCATTTCAAAAATATTGTATGAGTAGAACCACACGGCATTCTTGATAAATCGTATCTGCTAAACCCTAATACATAAAAAAAAAACCCATCAGATTGGAAACCTAAGAGAATTCCATTATAATCTAATTATCATATAGTTGCTGCCTCAAATATTTTTAATATGGTTAAAATAAATAAAAGGAATAGATGATGTGCATGGTTTACGTTTTAGAATACAACATAGTGAAAGTCTGACAAAAAGCGTTCTAACATTTTCATCTAACGGCAGCTTTATTAAGTAATTGCGTAACAATTCAAGATCTGCAGCTCCTAAACTAATTCAGCTTATAGCAAGAATATAGTGTAAGATTAGCAAAGTATATGTGGAAAGTGAAGTTAATGAACAAAGCAGTGAAAACTTGCAGCCACTAACATTTTCTATATTACTAATAATAACTTACGATTACAAAATTCTCACCTGAATATCTCCCCATTAAAACAACAGCAATATAACAACTCTTCCTATGCTCTGGTTGTGCCATCCTTCTCCCTTTTCTTACAGCCAAGCTCTTAAGAGTGCCATCTACCTTTCTTCCCCCACTTCCATGCTTCAGTCCAAGCAGTCTGACTTGTGCGCTAACTCCTTCATTAAAACTGCTCTCACAACAACCACCAATTGTTGCTGAAACCAACAGACACATTTTAGTCTGTCTTACTTGACTGCTCAGTGATACTTGCCTCCTAGAATTCTCCTTTGTGGGCTTCTTGCCTCCTGACCATCCCTCTGACATTTGTGTTTCTTGGTTCTCTAACCTGTGTCCTCTTCTCTACTCTGGCAGTACAAACTCAGCATATCCAGGGAATCAGGCGGACAACATTAGGGACTAGTAATCCATTTTAGCATTGCCACGAGAAGATGAGCAGACATCATGTGCCCCAATGTGCTTCAGTGTGACATAACAACATTATTAATGAAGTATTCTTAATAATAGTCTTTAGAGCTCATTTTCAGTTACAGGAAATTTAAAATATGAAGGAAGAGAAAAAAGAACCATGAGGAAACAGATCCAGATCGTGGAACATCCTGCAGGACAACAAATCAGTGGCTTGGAAGACCACTCAAGATTAGACAATATTTAAGATGATAACAATAACAAGGAATGTGTGGACCTTTGAATTTCGATTCCAAGAAATACATTGTCAAAAGAGACATCTTTGTGATAATCAGAAATATTTGAATATGGACTGTGTATTTGATGATAATAAGAACCATAGGTAACTTCTTCAGGCGTGATAATAGCAATGTGATTTTATGAGAAAATGTCCATATTTTTAGAGATGTAATGTAAAATGTATAGAGGTGGAATGATAAGGACTTCTGGGAATTGATTTGAAATATTTCAACACAACAAAAAAGAAAGAAGTTAAATGATCACAACCTTCATCCCCTGTCTATCTGAGTCCACCCTTCCTTGTGTTTTATTAGTAAATATCAGTGGCATCCACTCATTTGCTCAAGTTCGACATCCGAGAATCATTACTGATTGTCTCGTCCCTCAGCTTCCACTGCCAATCAAATGTAAAATTTTGTCAATTATATCTCTTCGATATCCCTCAAGTTCTCTCCTCTCCACCCTACTGCCTCTACTTTATACAATTTTAATCCACAATTTCTACAATGACCTCTAAGGTGGTCTCTTGGCCTCCAGTTTTACCTTGCATCATCTTTAATCTAACCATTGGAACCTAGGGATTTTTCTGAAATGCAAATCTAACCATATGCCTACAAAACACCTTCTGTGGTCTGCTTCATGAGAACCCCTCCAGCCCCATCTTGAACTGTCATCTTGAACTCCATGCCTGAAACACTGAACTTACAGTTGCTCACACAGTGCAGTGTGGATGACCTATTCCAGTTATGACGGGGCAGCTGATATTGGACATGCCCTGCCACCATCAATAATTATAAAACTGGAAAAAATATATATGATGTAACTTTTTAGGTATTCGTGTACAGCACAGGACTGCCATCCCTAAAGAAGAAGAAAGACATGAGGTAGATCCTACATTCCCTTAGCTTTCTGCTAGGAAAAATTTCCAAATTGCTGTGCAGAGAAAATGGAGCCCAAGCAGAGAGTGGAAGTTTTGCTGGGCAGAGGAAAGAGATTCTAATGTGTCTGGAATTTGCCAAGTAGAGTACACAGAGGAAAGAGCACAAAAAAGTTCTCCCAGACATCTGCACACCAGTTCCCTCAAAGTCCCTGGTCAAATTCAAAGCTGCTCATGGACAGAGCAAAACTCCATGAGACCTGCTCAGAGCATTGAGGGATGAACAGAAATTTCATGGGTAGTACAGTGCTGGAAAAACAGATTTCTGACCTAGACAGAGTGGAGAGACATTGGCAAAAACCCTGGGCATTCAGTTGAGACTCCAATAAGGCCATTCTTCAGGAGTAAGGACTAAACGAAAAGCCAAAATAGGCCTATCCTAACGATTCTAAGGCGAAGCCTGAGCAAAACCAAGGTGACTAGTCCATCAGAAGATTAACTGTCTGTCGGAACAAAACACAACATTCTCTAGAGAGTTGTGTAATGCAGTCCAGAGTCCCTATATCATAGCATTCATAACGTCCAGCAAAGGGTAAAAAAATAAGATGTAAAAAAAAGCAGGAAAATATCATCCTTGATCCAGAAGAAAAAATAGTCAATAGAAACAGACCCACAGATGAACCATATGTTGGAATAATTATAATTATTGTAAGTACTCAGGACTTTGTGAAAAATATAAACATATTAGAAGATAGGACAGTTTCACTAACTGGAAACTTCAAAAAAAATTGAAGAATACAATATCTCAAATGCTTAATTCCTAGATAAACCAGGGAAAAATGATCAATGAAAGTGAAGATGGGCTCAATAGAAATTATCCAAACTGAAGGAGAGAAATAAGAATTTAAAAAACACTTCTCATTTCTTTAGCTGGCCTTCCCTGACCCACTGGTTTAGAGTAAGTATCCCGCCCAGTGCGCTCTTGTAGAATACTCTGCTCCCCTGTCACAGCACTTGCTTAATTATTGGTCTTGTTTCATGATTATAATCTCCATAACGGACACAGACTACTTTATGTTTAATATTGTGCCCTTAACCCTTGGCAGAGTAAGTTGCTCATATTAAGTGCTCAACTATTCTCTAAGTGAATTAAAAAAGGCTGTATTTAATTGATAAAATGATGGCCTGCACCAATAAAATATGAAATAAGCTAAAATTATTTAGGAACCTTACATGTATACTTTACATAAACTAAAGCTAAAAGGGAAAACATAGTAACTATTTCTTATGGTTTATTAATGTGTATGTGATTTTCAGTGACCATGAAGATAACCTATTTAGGAGCTTACAAAGAGCAACAATTTGGATTAAGGATATATTCAAGGTGAATTTTCCTATGAATATAGAAAATGATAAAGGCTAAGTTATCACATGTATGACTTAGATATAACTTCATTAAAGCTGTTCTACTTAAAAAGACTTAGAAAAATCAGGAAATACCTTCAGTGATATTGTTTTCAGAAATAAAACCTGTCAGTAATAATAGTTAGCTGAAATAGAAATATAATAAAAAAAGGCAAGAAAGATACAGAAAGACAAGAGAACAAATTGTAAGATAGCCTTACGGCAATAAGTTGGAGTTGCTGGCCACATCAGTTCAATTGGCCTAGATCGGAGGCCCCTGCTGTCAGTGTAAATTCCAATGCTCTTAAAACATAACAGATATTCAATACTGGAGATCTCAATTGCACAGAGAGCATCCACTGGTTGATGTGCAATAAATGATAGGGTAGGGTCATGTGAGTGGAGCATCTTGTATGGAATTCCTTCTCTCCTCAAGGGGTATCTCAGGAATCCTGACTGGAATCCTACACAAAGCTGTTCACTGAAGATGGCCATCCACTGGACATTGGTTGGGATTTGGAGCTCTTTAAATTTTCTGTGAGAAATTTTCTTGCTCTGAAACAGCTCGTAACAAAAGACTTGGCTTTTCCTAGCTACACAGAGGCATATGTGGGCCCCTTGGCACACTGTTCCGGAAGTCATTGTCTGACACCCTTTTGTTTCTGCCAGCTTGTGAATATCAGTCTTCTGTCCATCCAAAGCTGACATGGGGAACAGTTGCACATGGTGACTCCTCCCAGAGATCACTGCAACCATCTGGCCATGGGGAATGAGCTCAATCTGATGAATCTTCTTCATGTCACCAACCCGAATAATTTCTACACAAATAAACATAGTTCTAAGTCATTTTCAAATTCAAAATAATCCCTATTTATTTATTTTGAATGTTCTCCTCAATTTTACACAAAAGCAATTGAAAAAATGTCCATAAAAATGAGCTCATAAGTCTTAATGTTATTAATGTGAATAAATTCTTTACAAATAAGATGGTAAGACACCTTCAAGTTAGCAATGTCTTCTTATTTTAAAAAAATGTTTAATGAGGTATAATTGAGGTATACCATTATTAATTTCAGGTGTACAACAGAATGATTCAGTATTTGTATATACTGCAAAATGATCACCACAATAAGCCTAGTTAACATCCAGCACCATACATAGTTAACAAAATTTGTGTTCTTATGATGAGAATTTCTAAGATCTAATCTCTCAGCAACTTTCAGATGTACAATACAGTATTACTGGAGTCATCATGTTAAACATCATACCTCCAAGACTTATTTATTTTATAACTGGAAACTTGTACCTTTTGACCCCATTCATTCATTTTGCACCCTCCCTTCTCCACCTCTAGCAACCACCCATCTATTCTCTGTTATCTATGATATTTGTGTGTTGTGTGTGTGTATATGTGTGTTTTTTTGCTTGTTTGTTTAGATTCACATTAAAGAGCCATCATATGATATTTGTCTTTGATTTATTTCGCTTAGCATAATACCCTTAAGGTCCAACCATGTTGTCACAGATGAAAAGATGTTCTTTTTATGGCTGAATGATATTCCATTTTATAGAATACCACATTTTTTATCCATCCATCCATTGATGCACAATTAAGTTGTTTCATATCTTGGTTATTACAGATAATTCTGCAGTGAACATAGGGGCAGATATCTTTTCTAGTCAGTGTTTTTGTTTTCTTTGGATAAATCACCAGAACTAGAATTGCTAAGTCATATAGTAATTCTATTTTTAATTTTTTGAGGAACTTCTGTACTGTTTTCCACAGCAGCTGAACCAAATAACATCCCCAGCAATAGCATATAAGAGTTCTCTTTTTTCCACATCCTTGCCAACACTTGTTATTCCTTTTTTTTAAATAATTTTTTAAATTATATTGTGTTAGTCGCCATACAGTACATCCCTAGTTTTTGATGTAAAGTTCTATGATTCATTACTTGCGTATAACACCCAGTGCACCATGCAATACGTGCCCTCCTTAATACCCATCACCAGCCTATCCCATTCCCACACCCCCCTCCCGTCTGAAGCCCTCAGTTTGTTTCCCAGAGTCCATAGTCTCTCATGGTTCATTCCCCCTTCTGTTTACCCCCCCCTTTCTTCTTCCCTTTCTTCTCCTACCGATCTTCCTACTTCTTATGTTCCATAAATGAGTGAAACCATATGATAATTGTCTTTCTCTGCTTGACTTATTTCGCTTAGCATTATTTCCTCCAGTCCCATCCATGTTGCAGCAAATGTTGAGAAATCGTTCTTTTTGATGGCTGAGAAATATTCCATTGTATATATGGACCACATCTTCTTAATCCAGTCATCTGTTGAAGGGCATCTCGGCTCCTTCCACGATTTAGCTATTGTGGACAATGCTGCTATGAACATTGGGGTGCCTATGGCCCTTCTCTTCACGTCTGTCTCTTTGGGGTAAATACCCAGTAGTGCAATGGCTGGGTCATAGGGTAGCTCTATTTTTAACTTTTTAAGGGACCTCCACACCGGTTTCTAAAGTGGGTGTACCAACTGGCATTCCCACCAACAATGTAGGAGGGATCCCCTTTCTCCACATCCTCTCCAACATTTGTTGTTTCCTGCCTTGTCAATTTTTGCCATTCTAACGGGCGTAAAGTGGTATCTCAATGTGGTTTTGATTTGAATTTCCCTGATGGCTAATGATTTTGAACATTTTTTCATGTGTCTGTTAGCCATTTGTATGTCTTCATTGGAAAAGTGTCTGTTCATATCTTCTGCCCATTTTTTGATTTATTTGTTTCTTGTGTATTGAGTTTAAGAAGTTCTTTGTAGATCTTGGATACCAGTCTTTTATCTGTAGTGTCATTTGCAAATATCTTCTCCCATTCCGTGGGCTGCCTCTTAGTTTTTTTGACTGTTTCTTTGGCTGTGCAGAAGGTTTTTATTTTGATGAAGTCCCATAAGTTCATTTTTTCTTTTGTTTCTCTTGCCTTTGGAGATGTGTCATGAAAAAAGTTGCTGTGGCCGATGTCAAAGAGGTTGCTGCCTATGTTCTCCTCTAGGATTTTGATGGATTCCTATCTCACATCGAGGTCTTTCATCCATTTGGAGTTTATCTTTGTGTATGGTGTGAGACAGTGGTCAAGTTTCATTCTTTTGCATGTAGCTGTCCAATTTTCCCAGCACCATTTATTGAAGAGACTGTCTTTTTTCCACTGGATGTTTTTTCCTGCTTTGTCAGAGATTAGTTGCCCAAAGAGGTGAGGGTCCATTTCTGGGGTCCGTCAAATATGGGTTCTCTTTAGCTAAGCCATTGTATAGGTGCCAGACGTCCAAGAGGACAGTAGTATAGAATGGCTCTGTTTGACTTCATCTGGACCTCCATTTCTCCTTCAAACAACCATGAGCACCAGACAAAAACAAAGAACTCTTCTATCTTCTCCAGGAAATACCCAATTATATGTTATTACTCATTGTGGTGCTGATGTAATGGTGGGGGGGTAACAAGCAGAAGCTGTGTTTTTTTTCAGGTGCCAATTGGAAGACAGTAAACTGAGTTCTTACAGTGGACTTATTATATAAAATCACCTGTGAAGATATTTAGACCCTGGGGGATTATGGATCTCCAGATAGTAGAAAAGTCGTCTTTTGACTTGAAAACATATCAAACCAGATCTGGAAGATTTCTTTTACAGAATGAAAGAGAACAAATCTGATATTGTTATTTTTAGTTATAACTCCAGGACAGTAAAGACTCTCCTTACCATCTATGGTAACGTGCACCACGAATAACCCTTCTTCATTTCCCAGAGCGATTCTGTTGTGATCTATATTTGACACATAAATATAAACGTCAAGGATTTTTATGTGGGGGGGGTGAACATTAAGTAAAGCTATTAAAATAAACTGGACAAATGTATCAGTATGGAAGAAGTTTAAAAGTCAAATTAGATACATATTTAGCATATATAAAAATGAAAAGAAACAATAATAATAATTTGCAGTAGTTTTCTTTCAGATTATAGAAGTAAAATAAAACATGACTTTTCTCATTAGAAAGATCATTATCTTTATGAATACTTGAAGATAATATCTAAGCAATGGTGTATTTCTTTATTTGCTATCTGTAAGTAACTATCTCATGAACAGAAAAAAAATTGTATCATTTAATTTGTGGGTGCTCCTGGCCTGAACTGTAACAGCATTGGGGGTGTGTAAGAACACAGCAAGAACTACAACTCAGAGTGCAAGGATAGCATTTATTGAGCGAATGCCTTAAATTCAAAGCACAGAACTTTCCATGTATTAGCTTACTTAACCCTCTTCATAACTGGAAAGCAGGAATTATCTGCACTTAACGCATGAGCACGGTAGTAACAGGTTCCATGTTACACAGCAGTAAATAGCAAAGGCAAAAGAAATGATGTTTGGGAAATAAAAATTGTTTATTGAATATTGATCTTGGCAATTCACTCATCTGGTCACTTATTTTTCATTTACGTATTGAGTTCTGGGCATTGGGAATACAGGTATGAAAGATAGTCTCTGCCCTCGAGGTAGATAGTTCACAGTGACTAAACAGGGTCACACCGCTCGTGCATTGGAGCCAGATGGGTTTGGGGAGTCAATTATCCAGACTCAAGAAAGGTATTACTGTATATTAAAGAGACGTCATTTGGCACAGGGCCTGGGGAACCATCATAGAATGAAGGATATTAATATTTTTGCAGAGTAGTAATGGGTGGGTGGGCTGTGGGGAAGACCCCCAACAGCCCCAGTCAGTCAGGTTTGGCTGACACATGAGTTATGAATAAAGGGATGGTTTTCAGATCTCGATGTGGAGATTGGGGTGAGGCATACGAACCTCAGGCATAAATGTTGTAAATCCATACCTATGATTGCAGCTGTCTGGGTGGTTTTGATAAGGGGCAGACTGCTATCATAAGCCTCTTTCAGCACATAGACTGAGTGGTCTCTGGAGTGACTTTTTCTCAGCATCGTGTGCAAGTCACTCAGCACTCCCACCCACTCACACTTGTCATTCTCGCTGTCTGCTAGGATTGGTACTGAGTACCTATTGCCAGGCGCTGAGAACTGAGAAGCTGTGACCTGCAATGATTTAAGGAATATCTCAGTTATAAGAAAGCAGAACTCTTTATGCCAGCCTGTTTAGAGTTTTTCATCAATATCACCATGGGTAGATGATACTTGTAATACTGTTTATCACCCTGTCCCTGGTTAGTAGAATAAATGACGTGAGCATCAGAACCCAGGCCAAAAGCAAAATGTCAGAATCACTTCTATTTTGACCTCATAAAAATACTGGGTACTCTGTCCAAATAATATTGAGCTTCATAATGAAAATAGTTACCATCTATTGAGTGTTGACTCTGTCCAGGAACTGCTCTAAGGAATGTACATATGTTAATTGATTTAATCCCCGTGGAAAACTCAACAGGGGGACACCACTGTTCTGTCCATTTTACAAGTGAGAAGACAGGCACAGTGGTGAAAATTGCTAGCAGTATGATGCCAGAACCCCCACTCTGAGCCTCTCTGTTTCTTCAATTCTAGACACAGCTTTGTACCTTTTGGTAAGTGTCTTAATTGCAGTCAGGCAATGTGTCTTAATTGCAGTCATCGTAATCAATTTGGATATTATGCAACATTCAAGGGTCTTTTGTTGTTAAGTCACAAATACTTAGAAGTACTTATGCTTTCCTGGCTGCTACGTGCCAATGATTTACATCACTACTAGTGAATGGCAAATAAAATTTAAATTTAAAAATATATTCTTAGCCTAGCAGCACTCTAAATTCATATGTAAAACTTTCTTTTGTAAACATCAATTAAGCAGCAGTAGCATAATAAATTCCTGCTTCCTAAGTCAGTACCAATGGCCAGGCCTTTGTAGGGTTTCTGGGTGGTTGGGTAGAGTCTACATAGATTTCTATCCCTGGACTGAGGAACTAGGATACCCTTGTGCAGCCTTTGTTAAATACAAGAGTCATGGGTTGACTGTAACCACCTGGGTCACGAGGGGACTGCAGTCCTTTGCTTTCTCTGTCACTTTATAGATAGAGAATCACTTCCAAAATCACTTTAATTTTTTATATGAATTTTAAAGAGCGGAGTGTTTATTTTTTAAGAGATTGCAGGGGTGCGTGGGTGGCACTATTGGTTGAATGTGCTACTCTTGGTTTTGGCTTAGGTCATGATCTCGGGGTTGTGAGATGGAGACCTAAGTCAGGCTCCATGCTCAGCACAGAGTCTGTTTGTGTTTCTCTCTCCCTCTCCCTCTGCCCCTACCCCCTGTACAGGCACTTTCTCTCTCTCCCTTTAAAATAAATAAATCTTTTAATTTTTTAAAAGATTGCTAAAGTACATTCATCCTTGATTTTTTGTTTTGTAATCTTGGTTTGAATTGGAAGTGACTTCAGAAGGTTGCCTCAAAGGAAACAATTTTACAAAGTGCTTCTAGTTTCAGAAGCCGCACACTCAGGTCCACGATGAACCATCTGTCATGATAACCTTGAAGGAGGGCGTCTCACTTTGTCACTGTTTTTCCCCTATTGTTCGTACTCCCAATACCACTCTGCTGTGTAAGCGTCTGTTCTCAGCTATAGACCTGGTATCTGTCCTTTTACCTTATTGTGTGGGATGAACAGACCTCCTCAGGAACATCTGCATTTTAAGGCTTAGATTTAACTGTAGGATGAATGTACTCATGTACATTGTGGCTCATGTAGAAAGCTCTTTACATTATCCCCAAATAGAAATAGGGGGGTAGAATTATTGTGGCAAGTTGGAGGTGGGAAGGGGGACATGATCCCCCAGCACTTCTGAAATCTCAACCTCCAGTGACCTTCAGCAGCACAAAGGGCGTTGACCCTCTATCGACAGCCGAGAATGGGCTGAAGCAAACTGTACCATCAGAGATCCAGTGGCAGCACGCATGCTTACTTTAAACATACGGGGCATTTCCTTTCTCCGTGCAGGAATAAAATCGGACGGCCAGACGGAACTGACAGAAAATGCTCCATCCCTGAAGGAAAAGCAAGACACTGAAAGTGAGTAGAATCACCTAAAAGTGAGTAAAACAATATATAAACATAATCATCAATTTCAATTTCATTGATTTTGGACCCTCTTTTTTGTAGTGACTGACAGCAGTCACAATATTGTATCAGCAGTGCTCAGCCAGCAGCATATTAGAAAACCCAAGCAGGGGAGCCTGGGTGGCTCAGATGGCTGAGTTTGGTTTGGTTTAGGTTTTGATCTCAGGGTTGTGGAATCGAGCCTCATGGCAGGCTCCCCTCTCAGTGGGGAGTCTGATTCTCCTCTCCCCCTCCCTTTGTCTTTCTCTCACTCATGCACTCTCTCCCTCTCTCAAATAAATTAATTAAAAAGAAAAAAAGGAAGAAAGAAAGAAAACCCAAGTAAACTCTAGGCTGACCCCAATTCAGACAGTCCTCACGGACTGGAATAGAGCACCTGACTGACTCCAAAGCCACTGCCTAGAATAAGGGCCTTGTGCCCTCAGATCAGCTGATCTGACAGATTTTTTTTAATGTTACTAATTTATACTTGACATATAACTGCATATATTTATAAAGTGAACAATTGAAAAAGTTTTGATTATGTATACACCTATGAAACCATCACCACAAAACGTCCATGATGAACATGTCCATCCCCTGAAAAAGTTGCCTGGGACTGCTTTGTAATCCCTCCCCAGTCAGTCGCTCATCTGCTCCCTGGCACTTCAGATTAATTTGAATTTTCTGGCATTTTATATAAGTGGAGACATACAATATGTATTTTTTTCTGCCTGGCTGCTTTTTCTCAGCATAATTATCTTGAGATTCATTCATGTTGCACGATGAATACTAAATTTCTTCTTATTGGTGAGCAATATTCCATTGTATGGCTATGCCACAACGTACCCATTCACCCAATAATGGACATTTGGGTCCTTTCAAGTTTGGCTATTTTGAATAAAGCTGTTATGAATATTCATGTGTATCTTTCATGGACATAGGATTTCTCTTGGGGAAATACCTGGGAGTATTTCCGGGTATTCCAGTCTCTCATGATATCATAGGTGTGCATTTAACTTTTCAAGGAACTGCCAAACTTTTCCAAAGCAGTTTTTTTTGCATACAAATATCTAAAATTCCAGTATCATTTGTTGATAGCCTTTACAAATTGTAGAAAATATTATATACAGTTGATCCTTGAACAATGTAGGGGTTAGGGGCACTGACCATCCCCATGCAGTCAGAAATCTGTGTAACTTTTAACTCCCCAAAAACTTAATTGCTAGTAGCCTAGTGTTGATTGGAAGTCTTACTGATAACATAAACAAGTAGATTAACATATATTCCGTATTATATATATATAAAATATACATATATTTTATATATAACACATATTCTAAATTCTTATAATAAAATAAGCTAGAGAAAAGAAAATGTTATTCAAATCATAAGGAAAAGCAAATACATTTACAGTACAGTATGCTGTACTGTATTTATCAAAAAAAATTTGCATGTTAAGTGGACCCGCGCGGTACAAACCTGTGTTGTTCTGGGATCAACTGTCCATTAATAGAATAGAAAATCCAGAAATACATACACAAATCTATTACGTATATATATGTAAATATATTTTTGTATATTTGCAAATATATTTTGTATGTATATTATAAATGTTTTATACATGCATGTATTTGTGTATGTATTTCTGGATTTCTTCTTTTTTTCAAAGTTGTTTTGAAACTCTTTGCATTTCTACCTCTGCATTTCCCTATGAATTTTAGAATTAACTTGTCAATTTCTAAAAAAATGAAAAAACCTGCTGGAATTTTGATTAAGGTTGTGTTGAAAATATAGATCAGTTTTGGGAACACTCACATTTTTAAAATACTGACTTTTCCAATGCATGAACACAGTCACTCTCCATTTATTTAGGTCTTTGTTAATTTTTTTTTTTTTAAAGATTTTATTTATTTATTCAACAGAGATAGAGACAGCCAGCGAGAGAAGGACACAGCAGGGGGAGTGGGAGATGAAGAAGCAGGCTCATAGCGGAGGAGCCTGATGTGGGGCTCGATCCCATAACGCTGGGATCACGCCCTGAGCCAAAGGCAGACGCTTAACCGCTGTGCCACCCAGGCGCCCCTAGGTCTTTGTTAATTTTTTAATCAATATTTTATAGTTTCAGTGTACAAGTCTTACACATCTTTTGTCAGATTGATTCCTAACTTTTAATACGCTTTGATGCTATTGCAAATGGTACTGCTTATTTAATTTCAATTTCTGATTAGTTGTCGTTAGTATAAAGAAGTACAGTCCATTTTTATATATTGGTCATGTATCATGCAAACTGGCTAAATTCATATATTAGTTCTAATAACTTTTTTATAAATGGCTTTGGATTTTCTTCATAGATGTTCATTTTGTCTATGAATAACTTTGCTTCCTTTTTTCCAACCTGGATGTATTTTATTTCTTTTTCTTCCCTGGCTAGGATTCCCAGTACAATGTTAAATAAATCAGGGTGGTGAGAGTAAACATCCTTGTCTTGCTTCTGATCTTAGAAAGTATTGAGTCTTTTGCCACTAACTATAATGTTAACAAGATTTTCATAGATGCCCTTATCAGGATGAGGAAGCTCCCTTCTAAGAGTTCATCAAGAATAAATGTGATTTTGTCAAATGCGTTTACTGTATCTGTTGGAATGCTCTTTTTTTCTTATGTTAACATAGTAAATTGATTTTGGAATATTAATCCAACCTTCCTGAGTTATACTTGTTCATAATGCAATATAATTTTTACTTAACATTGGATTTGATTTACTAACATTTTGTAAAGACTTTTTGCAACTAAGTTTACAAAGAATATTGGTTTGTGCTTTTTTAAATATTTTATTTTATCTCATTTTATTTCATCATGGTAAGTGTACTCTTGAATCCCCATCTCCTATTTCCCCCTTCCTCCCACCCACCTCCCCTCTGGTAACCATCAGTTTGTTCCCTATAGTTAGGGTCTTTTTCTTGATTTCTCTCTCTCTCTCTTCCTTTGCTCATTTGTTTCTTAAATTCCACATATAAGTGAGATCATATGGATTTGTCTTTCTCTGACTGACTTGTTTTGCTTCACGTTATACTCTCTAGCTCTATCCATGTTGTTGCAAATGGCAAGATTTCATTCTTTTTTATAGCCGGATAATATTCCTCTGTGTGTGTGTGTGTGTGTGTGTGTGTGTGTGTGTGTGTGTACCACATCTTCTTTATCCATTCATCTGTCAATGGACACTTGGGCTGCTTTCCTGGTTGAGCTATTGTAAATAATGTGGCAATAAACATAGGGATGCATGTATTCCTTTGAATAAAGTGTTTTGGGGTAAATACCCAGTAGTGCGATCACTGGATTGTAGGGTAGTTCTATTTTTAACTTTCTGAGGAACCTTCATACTTTTTTCCACAGTGACTGTGCCAGTTTGCATTCCCACCAACAATGTAAGATGGTTCCTTTTTCTCCACATCCTTGACAACACTTGTGGTTTCTTGTGTTTTTTACTTTAGCCATTCTGACAGGTGGGAGGTGATGTCTCATTGTAGTTTTGATCTGCATTTCCCTGATGACGAGTGATGTTGAACATCTTTTCATATGTCTGTTTGCCGTCTGGATGTTTTCTTGGAGAAATGTCTGTTCATGTCTTCGGTCCATTTTTAAATTGAATTATTTGATTTTGGGGCATTGAATTGTATTAGTTCTTTATATGTTTTGGATACTAACCATTTATCAGATGTGCCATTTGCAAATATCTTCTATACAGTAGGTTGCCTTTTAGTTTTGTTGATTGTTGCTTTTGTCACGCAGAAACTTTTTTTTTATGTAGTCCCAGCAGTTTATTTTTGCTTTTATTTCCCTTGCCTCAGGAGACATATCTAAAAAAGAGTTACTTCAGCTGATGTCAGAGAAATTCTTGCCTATGCTCTCTTCAAGGATTTTTATGGCTTCAGGTCTCACATTGAGGTATTTAACCCATTTTGAGTTTATTTTTGCAGATGGTGAGAGAAAGTGGCCCAGCTTCATTCTCTTGCACGTGGCTATCCAGTTTTCCCAACACCGTTTGTTGAAGAGACAGTCTTTTTCCTGTTGTATATTCTTTCCTCCCTTGTCAAAGTTTAATTGGCCATATAATTACGGGTTTATTTCTGGATTTTCTGTTCTATTCTGTTCATCTGTGTGCCTATTTTTATGCCAGTACCATGCTGTTTTAATTACTACTGTTTTGTAATATAACTTGAAATCTGGAATTTTGATACTTTCAGTTTTTTCTTTTTCAAGATTGCTTTGGCTATTCGAGGCCTTCTGTGGTTCCATAAAAATTGTAGGATTGTTTGTTCTCCTTCTGTGAAAGATGCTACTGGTATTTTGATAGGGATTGCATTAAATCTGTAGATTGCTTTGGGTACTATAGGCATTTTAACAATATTTGTTCTTCAATCCAAAAGCATGGAATATGCTCCCATTTCTTTGCATTGTCTTGAATTTCTTTCTTTTAGTGTTTTCTAAGGGTATTGGTCTTTTACTTCTTTGGGTAAGTTTATTCCTAGATATTTTCTTGTCTTTGGTGCAATTGTAAATGGGATTATTTTTTTAATTTCACTTTCTACCGCTTCATTATTAGTATATAGGAATGCAACAGATCTCTATACATTGATTTTGTGTCCTGTGACTTTACCAAATTCATTTATCAACTCTACCAGTTTTTTGGTGGAGTGTTTAGGGCTTTCTATATATAGTGTCATGTCTTGTGCAAATAGCAAGGGTTTCACTTCTTCCTTACTAGTTTGGATACCTTTTATTTCTTTATGTTGTCTAATTGCTGTGGCTAGGACTTCCAGTACTGTGTGGAATAAAAGTGGTGAGAGTGGACATTCTTGTCTTGTTCCTGACCTTAGGGGAGAAGCTCTCAGTTTTTCATCATTGAGTATGATGTTGGTTGTGCGTTTTCCATATAAGGCCTTTATTATGTTGAGCTTTATTCCCTCTAGACCTACTTTGCAGAACGTTTTTTATCATGAATGGACATTGTACTTTGTCAAATGCTTTTTCTGTATCTATTGAAATCATCATATGGTTTTTACCCTATCAGTGATGTGACATATCATGTTGATTGTTTTGTGACTATTGAACCACCATTGTGTCCCAGAAATTAATCCTACTTGATGTGTGCTGTATGATTTTTTAATGTATTATTGGATTTGGTTTGCTAATATTTCGTTGAAGAATTTTTCATCTATATTCATGAGAGATACTGGCCTGTAATTCTCTTTTTTAGTGGTGTCTTTATCTGGTTTTGGTATCACAGTGATACTGGCCTCATAGAATGAATTTGGCAGTTTTCCTTCCCCTTGTCTGTTTTGGAATAGTTTGAGAAGAAAGGTTTGTACTTTTCTTGTCTGGCTTTGGTATCAAGGTAATGCAGGTCCCATAGAATGAGTTAGGAACCTGCTCTTCAATTTCCTGGAAAATTTTATGTAGAATTGGTATTGTGTCAAAAATGAAAAAAAAAAAAAAAAACCTCAGTGAAACTGTTTGGACTTGGAATTTTCTTTCTGGGATAATATTTAATTAAAAATCAATTACTTAGTAGCTACAGAGTTATTCATTTATCTCAAGGTTTCCAGTCTGGCTGGTTGGAATACACACTCTTCTCTCTAATCCTTCAGGTGGTTCTTTCACTGGCCTCTGGTAGTTTCCTCACATGCGTATGCTGATCAGTAATCTGCTGACTCCTTGAATGAGATCTTATGTAGATCCCTGGAGATTTCTCTGTCTCTTTCTCGGCTCCCTGTCTTCAACTCTAGGAATCTACCTGGCTCTGCCTGGAATTCCGCTTCCTGTGTTATTTCCCAGAAACTCTCACAAGGCAGTAACTTGAGGCAAATATAGAGATCACCTCATTTGTTTCCACTTTTTAGGGGTCACTGCCTTTTATTATCTGATGTCTAGCACCTTAAATCACTTTCTTGGTTGTTTCAGAGAGAAGGTTAAATATGGTCCCTGTTACTCCATTTAAAGAAAAAAAAAGTTATTTTTAGTAATCTCTCCACCCAGTATGGGGCTCAAACTCACAACCCTGAGATTGAGTCACATGCTCTTCTGACTGAGCCAGTCCCGCACTCTGAGCCTGTTACTCCATTTTGGTTGAAAGTAGAAGTCTGTTTGATCCGGCTCACTTGGTAATTTTCTACTTCTTCAACATCTAAAACTAAGTTATGTCTTTCACCCAATATGATCATTCTCCATTATAACTTTACTGCTGTCACCCTTTCTTATTCTTCATCACTTAAAACCTTGGCACCATCTATTATTATTACTCTTTTCTTCATTTTCCTTTCTCTATGAGATCACCTTAGTAGTATTTCTTGTACCTATCTCTTCTTTTGTAATTCCTGGAGCCATCACATTAGTGCAGGTACTCATTCAGTCTGAAGAATGGATGATTGCAAGCTGGACTGGACTCCAGCATTGCTTTCATTTCCCATCCCCCACACCAAACACACACACACACTCTCTCTCTATCGCTATCTTATAAAAAAAAAAAATCTACTGCCAGACTAATCTTTTAAAGTCATCTTCAAGATAATCTGATTTCCTGTGCCAGTTATTCAAGGTACTATCAAATTTCTGACAAGGGTGACATTAACTAGTGTGAAGGATATAGTACAGAGTTTTTGAGTAAGGAATCAAAATAAGACAGGATGAATATGGAGACCCAAATAATCTGTGATAGAACTTTTAGGCAGAGCATGTCATCATGGTGCAGGGGATACGAGGAGCTCCAGGAAATGATGGGATCACTTTGAGTGTGTGCAGATGGGGAAGAGTAAAAGGCCAAGGACAGATACCCAGATACAATAAGAGGAATGTGTAAAGGGGCTTTAAAGATTCAGAACAGGCAGGGGGGAGGAGAGAACATATTATTGCATTTCTTTCAATAAGATATACTTGCTACAGGTTCACTGATTCAGTATTATTTAATAATAAATACTTAAAGAGACATCTGCAAAAATGGCAGAGTAAGGATCTCTGAAGATTCTCTCCTTCATAAAAAAAAAAAGAAAAAGATTGAAAAAACTGGTAAAATTCATCAGAATCAACTGTTTCAGAACTCTATAAATTAACCAAAGTTTGTGGCAATCTGAGGAGGATTTATTAAAACAAAACAAAACAAAACAAAAAAAACGCTAAATCTTGGTAGGAATCATGAGCTTTGTGGTGATTTAACTTGCCCTAGTTGCATACTCCATTTTCCAGCTCCTTAGTAGCCTTGAAAAATGGCATCCTGCATTTACAGTGCATCCTAGAAGCCAGTGGATACGGGGGGGTGGGGTGGGGTTGCAGAAAAGAGGAGGAGGTATGAGAAAGAAACTGGTGTATTTGACTTAACCCAGAGCTCTCCAAGCTTGAAAAATCTATCCTTGGGGGCACTTAAAGAAAACAGCTACATGGAAGCATCTTAACTACACAGCTGCCTAGGCAGTGTTTAACAAAACAGAGATTTTTTTTTTTTAACAAAAAAGAGATTAATCAAAAATCTTAAAAAGATGAGGTAGGAAGTGAGATGTCCATAGGGTCTTTGAAAAGCTTGGGCACATTGCTAGGAATCTAGCTGTCGATGCACATGTACAGGCTATGAGCATCCCTGGGGCTGTGCTATACTCAGGGAAGACCTAAGAAGGCCTTACATTCTCACTTCCTGCTGACTTGGATGTATAGATTAATGTTTACATCAGATTTAGGAAGTTTTCAGCCATTATTTCTTCCATTACTCTTGAGGACTTGTACAAGTACAAAGTAAAGGCTAAGACAATGTGGTCAGCTGCCTGGCTGAGTACTGAAGGAGTGCCCCAATTTGCACACAAAGCCCTTCCACAAAGACTGGGAGATATACTGGATCCCATGCTTAAAAAAGTCTCTGCACAATCATTAGCTGACCACTAAGCTACCAAAGTAGAGACTTCAGTGACTACACAAGACAAAGAATAAAGACTTTACAGATTAATTCAGAAAAGTCACCAAAGAAACAAACAACAATTACAAGTAACAACAACAACAAATCCTGGAGAGGGGGTGGAATTTGATTACCAGAGTTGCCAAGTTCATTATCTGAAATGTCCAGTTTTTAAGAAAAATTTATAAGACATGCAAAGAAACACAAAAGCATGACCAATACACAGGAAAAATGCAGCCAGTAAAAACTGTTCCCCAGGAAACCCAGACATTGAATTTATTAGACAACGATTTAAATCAGCTATTTTAAATATGCTTGAAGACCTAAAGGAAGCCATGGCTAAAGAACTAAAGGAAACTTTAGGAATGATGTCTCGCCAAATAGAAAATATCAATAAGGAATTCAGAATTGTAAAAAAGAAAAAAGAACCAAATAGAAATTCTGAAGTTGAAGAGTAAAATAACTGAAATGAAAAATTCACTAATTGGGCTCAAAAACAGATTTGAGTAGGCAGAAGACAAAATCACTGAACTTGAAGATAGGTCAATTAATATTATCCAATCTAAGAAAAAGAAAAAAGAATGAAGAAAAACGAACAGAGCCTCAGAGACCTGCAGGACACCATAAATAATGCTAAGATATACATCGTGGGAATCCCAAAGTAAGAGAAGAGACAAAAGGGGACAAAGGAAAAATTGGATGAAGATCTCAACTCAATAACCTAACTTTTTCACCTTAGTAAACTAGAAAAAGAAGAGCAAGCTAAACCCAGAATAAGCAAAAGGAAGGAAATAACAAAGAATAGAGTGAAAATTAAACAATAATAAACATAATATAGAAAAATAAGAGAAAATCAAGAAAAGCAGAAGTTGGTTCTTTAAAGGATTAACAAAATTGGCAAGCCTTTAGCTAAACCAAGAAAAAAATGAAAGAAGGTTCAAATTACTAAAATCAGAAATGAGAGAGGGAACATAACTGACCTTTCAGAAAAAAAGAAGCATAAGGGAATACTATGAACAATCACATGCCCAAAAAATTAGAAAATCTAAAAGAATAGAAAAATCCCTAGAAAACGCAAAGTATTGAAGCTAACTCAGGAAGATACAGACATCTGAATGGATTTTTAACAAGCAGAGATTGAGATAGTAATCAGAAAACTTCCCATAAATAAAAGTTCAAGACCAGATGGCTTCATTAGTGAATTCTACCAAACATATTTAATACCAGTCCTTCACAAACTCTTCCAAAAATTAAGAGGGAAAAGAGTACTTTCTAACTCATTCTGAGGCCATTGTTACTCTCACCAAAACCAGGCAAAAATATCTAATAAAAGAAAACTATAGACCAGTATTCTATATTAATACAGATGGAAAAATCCTTAATAAATTCCAGCAAGTCCAATCCAGCAGCATGTAAAAAGAGTATTCCTTATTTTCCCACATCATAACCAAGTGGGACTTATCCCAGGAATGTAAGCTAGGTTCTATATTTAAAAAATCAATCAATGTAATACACCATGTTAATAAAGGGGGGGGGAACCATATGATCCCCTCAATAGACACAGCAAAAGCATTTATCAAAATCCAACACCCTTTCCCGATAAAAACACTTAAACTAGAAATGGAAGGGAATTTCCTCAACCTGAAAAAGAGCATAAGCCATAAAAAGTAATGAAATATGGATACAGGCGACATGGAGGAAGCTTGGAAACAGTATGCTCAGTGAAGGAAGCTAATGGCAAGCCTCACATATGATTCCATTTATATGAAATAACCAGAGTGGGTAAATCCATAGAGACAGAAACAGGTTCGTGGCTGCCAGGGGCTTGGGGCAAGGGAGAAGGTAGAATGACTGCTAATGCAGATATGGTTTCTTTTTGGCATGACAAAAATGTTCTAAAATTAGATTGTGGTGATGGTTGTACAACCTTGTGAACATATTAAAAACCAGTGAATTGCACACTTTAAAATGGTGACATTTATGGTGTGTGAATTACATCTCACTACGAAGAGTGTCTGGTTTTGAGATGCTATTTCTTCTCTTGCCGGACACACACGCGCACACACACACACACACACACACAAGAAGATAACTTTTGAGTAAAAAACTCTTAAAATATCACACTGAATTATAATCCATGCCTTAGGGATGGTGATGCAAACTTAGGCAAAAAACTTCTACTTTGACATTTACATGGCAATGGAGAAAATTAGGAACTTTAACATAAAGTTAAATTTTAATGACAACACTATTTAAAGAAAATATCAGAAGCTATTTTTATTCCCATTTTTTTAAATAAAAAAATTCTCTCTTTCAAAGCTTACCTCATGTCAATCACTTGACTCACGACAACTTTGGGTTTTGAGTCTTTTTCTTCATCCATATTATACAGGAAGAGCTTGAAGTCACACACTATAGCCAGTGCTCTCTGCCATCCTTTCTTCACCCCTGCTTTCTTTGGGATCTTCAGTTTTGATTTAAAAAACAAGAATAACAACAAAAACAATCTGAGCTGAAACATCAAATACTATCCAATTATTACATATAAAATTAAAATAATAAACATGTTATAAATCTCTCACTTTTCTTATTAAAGATGTGGAACAGAACTGTGTATAACATACTTGAAATTTTAAAAAAACAAGGAAATTCCCGTGAAGACTGAATATCTCGGGAGAAAATACGATTGACACCATTTCGATTAACACTAGCAATTTATTCAAATAATTTCTTTGTCTCTGGTAACACTAAATTCAAATTTGGTAACACCATGCCTGAAATTCAACTCAGATTTTAAATATTTCTCAAAAAGGTTATTTTACTTGTAGTCTCAAAATCTGTCATTGCTGACTGGAATTCAAAGTTCCATCATTAGTTTTCACATTTGTTCATCACAGGGTAAGGCTTGAACAGAAAACTTTGCAACATTTCAAAATATCCTACCGGGGACAGCTAAATTTGTTCTCAAACTATCTTCTCAAGGTGGAACAAGTACGTTCATTTGCATATAATTTGTATTGTATAATCTGTTATATCCTTTTTTTTTTTTTTTTACAAATGTGCTCACGGAGTGCGAGCTGATTAATAAACTTATCAAGAGTTCATCTAAACCCCAAATAATGACACTTACCCAGACATGGCCTTCATAGGCTGTTCCCATGCCTTCCTGTGCGTCTGGACAGAGGGCACCTTTCTTCTGTTGAGAAGGCACTGGACAAGCTCTTGGAGCTTTTTCTACACAGGTTGTGTGACATGAGAACCCACATGCTTTTTGAAGGGAATAAAGAGACATCATACCAATAGATACATAATACCAGGCTCAGCGGAGACCCAGCCGCACTGAAGGCAGGAGACACTCCTGAGTACTCAGCTCAAAGCCTGCTCCGAGGCCCTGGAAGGATATGCTAAGTGCCTAATTCCCCGTTTTAAATCCTGTTTTGTTTCATGCACTAGGTTGCGTTTGTGGTTAAGGTGGCTTCAGCCGTGGCAGTGCTGAGGGCAGGAAAGTTGTCCTGCTCAGTGTGGTGTCCTGGAGTGAGCACTGGACAGGACTGGCTGAGGGAACCCACGGGCACAGAGTCTGTTCCCTAGATGTTTTCCTCATTCCTTGTCTGAGGGCACAGTGATCCACTGTTTGATATTTCCAGAAGCACATTGCTCCCTTAAAATAATATTTACCGCAATAAATTAAATGAGTCGGATAAAGCCATTACAGCTCACGCCAGCATTCCGTTTCCCTGCCGCACTAGCTAGAGAATTTCGTCCTCATGCTGTGCCAGTGCTACAGAGAACAAAGATCTAAATACGTGTTCTCAATAGACGCGGCCCTGCCTGCAGACCACACAGCAGGACTTCCAGGGACAGCATTCACGGGCTGAAAAGGCTGGAGTCACGCAGTGCCAGGGTCCCCCCCAAACATTCCCAATGGCCATGGGTCCAATCTTTCCAATATGAAACAGACTCAGAGATTTTTAGCAAAGGGATCGCTTTACTGCCATGCTTCTGCAATTCAAAGACAACAAAATTTTTGCTTAATAACGTATTGCAATGGACTGAATGTGTCCCTCCAAAATTCGTATGTTGACATCGTACCCCTCAATGTGGTGGTATTAGGAGGTGCTGAGGAACTGAGGGTGGAGCCCTCACGAATGGGATGAATGTTCTCGTGAAAGAGGCGCCCGAAAGTTCCCTGCCCCTTCGCCCTGGGAGGGTACAAGCAGACGTCAGCAGTCTGCCCCCCTGAAGGGAGCTCTCACCAGAACCGGACCACGCTGGCACCCTCATCTCAGACTTCTGGCCTGTGAGCAATACACTGTCGGTTTATAAGCCACGCGGGGTGTGTGTTTGCCGCGGCAGCCCCTGCGGACTAGGGCGCGCGAGTATAGAGGTGTCGGCCCCGGCCCCCCGCACCTCTCTTCCCCGGGTCTTACCGTCACAGGCACAGCCTTGTCTTATCAAACCCACCATCAGAGACGTGCACTGGTGACACTTGGTGGGGGCAGTGAAGGACGTGAGGAAAAACCGGTGGCTCTTGCTCTGCAAGACAGAGAGACCAACCAAGCACTGACGGCGACATAATGGTGAAGAGGTGATTCTGGTCACAGATCCTTGCCCCAAATATCATTTTATGTACCAAGAAAAGCAGCTTCCCCACTTTCTCACCAGAATGGAAGATTGTTGTCCCTTCATTACTTCATAATTAGGAAATGTTGAGCAAGAGATCCCCCCAAAACTACCAAGAATAGGAAGAGGAGGAGGAGGAGAGTTATTTCATTGGTGATCACATATTCATTAATACAGTTTGGAACCAAATAAATCAAGCCTGGCTTTTATTTGGGCCAATATATCCTGAACCTTGCAAAGATGCTTTCTCGACTGACAGATCCTTCAAATGATTCCTTATCAGCCGGTGGAGTGAGAATTGCCTTTGTGTATATGTTTTATTGATAAAGGGTAAGCAAAAAATAACCCGGTTTTTATACCTTCTTTGGAAGGAAAGAATAATTTCAAAATTCCCTCTCTGGCAAATCGTGTGTTTTATTTTCTACTATCAATAAAAAAATAATCATGAATTGGAAGGTCCAGTGAAGCAGGCAGTGTCACTCTCTGGGACAGGGCATCCTGAAATTTCTAACTGAAGCCCCGACAAAGAAAGCTGCAAATGCTGGCACAGAATTGGCAACAAATCAGTCACCCACCGAGGATTATCCATTTCATGATCTTCAAGGGCCTCTTTGCCCTCAAAATTACTGTTATCATAAATTAGCAATATGTAAATCCTAACAAACTCTGGCTTCTCCAAACACTAGTCGGCAGCTTTGCTCTCCTTCTTTGTATATCTCTCTCCTCGTCGTAAGGTGGACAGTAGGGCAGAGTCTACAATCCCTGCGGTGGGCACTGTGTGTGGACGGGGCTCCCTGCTCCCTATTCAGGTCTTCAGTTTGCCTGTTTACAGAGCTGTACATCACCCTCGCCTCCCACGGGTGGGAGTCCTTCTAGGCTTCTAAGGGACCGACTGTCTTGTGACTCTTCGGCAGGCCCTCCCCGTCACTGGGCGTGCAGATTTCTCAACTCCGGCTAATCTCACCCCGACTTTCATCTTCCAACTTTATGCCGACTTATTTGCCTGAACTTTTTTCTCCCTTTATTGGCTCTCATTAGAAAGCAGAGATGTATGCCTTCTTTAATATACTGTGATTAACCACAAGACCCCAGGGGAAAAAAGGGAGGAAAACAGGAAAGAAGAAAATAAAATACTTTTGATATTCTAATTGATATTGCCTCATAATACATTAATTTGGACAAAACGCTCATGTTTATTTTATTCTTAGTTTTCTTTAACATACATTTTTGTTGATCTTGGCATATAAATATCTTCTGTTTCTTTTCTAGGTGTTCATTATATAACAGAGATAACCCGTGTTACCTTGGATTTACCTTATGTTCAAATTACCTTGTTAATTTTAGTAGTTTATTTTTTTTTTAAACCAGAGTCTCTTAGGTGTCGTGGCAAACAATCATATCAATCTTATGAAAGACTTTTATATTCCGATGTTTATTCCAGTCATTTTTTTTTCATTTTTATTGTATTTCCTAGAAACTGCTGAATACTAATGGTGATATGGGGTAATTCGATACTGTTTCTGGTTTTAATTGAAAAGATTTAGTGTTTCATCATTTATGATAGTATTTGCTATCAGGTTTGGGAAAACAGGTTTATTGTATTTATGAATTTTCTTTTTATTGCTATTTGTTACAGCCTCTGGTTACTTATTGCTAATAAAGAGGAATGCTTTGAATATTTTGGTCATTTTTAATTATTTGTTAAACAGGCAGTACATTGATTCAAAAAACAAACACTTTTTCGCCTCCAAAATTACAAGACTTTCTAGTACATTTCTAGTACTTACATGGTTTCAGTTTTACATTTGAATTACGACTGAATTTAGAATTTATCTGGGAGTAAGTTATAAGATACAGGATGTGGATCCCTTGAGCGGATTTCAGGGCAAAGCTCAGTTAATTAGCTTACCATCATCTATAATTTCTAAATGAGACTTGACAGACACAGCAAAACCCATTTAATAGAAAAGACATTCCCCTGAAATTGTCACTAAATGTTTTACCCCTGTGTTGGCTGTATGCAAATCTTAAGAAGATTTTCATAGTGGAATTTTCTGTTGTGTTAATTTTTAAATTCGATTGGAGGTTTGATGAATGTAACTGCAAAATATTTTGGTAAATGCCAAGACAGTAACAGCAAAACCAATTTATTCCCATTTTGACAGGACACCACTAAGCTTATAATTAAATCAAGTACCTTACTTGGAAAGAGGGTACTACCATGATATTCCTTTCTCTGTATTGTTGGTGTGTGAACCGGTAGGTGAGCAGAATCCACAATCTGAATCAAGGAAATGAAAATAAACAAGGGCACGTTACATATATCTCCAAAATTATAAGAATTAAATAATTCCTCAAGTGAGGCAAAAGAATTATACTTGTTAATAGACAAAAACATAGAAAAATTAAAATCCTTACAGTGGCGAAAAGATATTTTAAGTAATTTTGATATATCCTTCACTTTCTACAAACAAAATATATGTATATTTTGTACAATTTATTGCAAGTTGGCTATTTTAAAATAACATGTCATAGCATGTAGACTACATTAAAAGAATACTTATCATAAGTATATTTGAAAGGGACTTTTAATAAGTAGATATCTGATCAGAATCTTCAAAAGACTTTTGGAAATACCTGTTTTAGAAGTGTAAATGGGGATTTTATGGCTGTACATATATAGAAATATATTAAAATCAATTACAGAGAGTTCAGCAAGATTTTGTGAATACTAACAATCTATCTAAAAATATTCTTAGGTAATCTAGATCACCTTTATGTAGTTAGGCTTCAACAACTATATAAAATTTTGCTGCCTATATGATATAAAACATTTCTTTCCCGGGAACTCATAGAAAATATTTCTTGAAATGGGAAGAACTGGATGCTTGTGGGTGTTACTGGGGAGTACAGCTTAGTTGTAAGGAAGATGTTAAAAGGTTAAGCAGAATATATAAGTATACAGACTTGAAGGATGTCCCTCCTTTCAGGATGGCAGATACCATGGAGAAAACATACAAGTTTGGTAGTAAATGCAGGAGACTCAGGACATTTGCCAAATTTACAAAAATACTTTAAAAAGTTGATGATGTTTCACTATGCTAATTACTATGTATTGCATTAAATAGACTTTTTCATATGAATTTATAAAAACAAACATGATAAAGATTCCCTCTTAAAAATCTTAGATACATGTATCGATGAATTACCCTTGTTTTAGTTTTCTTTTGTTTAAAAAGAGACTGTCTTCAGTCTAAAGAAGAGATACCACATCATACCAGTTGATGCAAAAGCATTTGACAAATTCAACATCCATTCATGGTAAAACTCTCAACAGACTAAGAATAGGAAGGACTTCCTTAATCTGATAAAAGGCACCTTAAAAAAGCAAAAGCAAGCATTACCACTCAGGATGAAAAATCGAATGTTCACCTAAGAATGAAAATAAGGCAAGAGTGACTACTACCACCACTTTTATTCAACATCGAGCTGAAAATCCTAGCCAGTGTGCAGGCAGAACTGGAAAAGATAGGTATACACGTTAGGAAGAAAACAAACTGTCCTATTTGCAGATGACATGATTGTGTGTATGAAAATTCCAAGGAATGTCAAAGGAAAAAAATCTTGAACTACTAAGTTTGGTAACATCATAATGACACGAGGTTAACACAAAATTAATCATATTTCTGTATAACACCAATAAATAATTGGAAACTGGTTTTTTTTACTAAGACAATTTTTCAGAACAGTTTAAGATTCACAGAAAAATTGAGGGGAGAGTACAGAGATTTCCCACATATTCCCTGCCCCCTCACATGCATAGCTTCCCCAATTATCAGCATCCCCCACCAGAATTAGAATCAATGGAATACTGACACATCATAATCATTCAAAATCTATGGTTTGCATTAGGGCTCACTCTTGGTGTTGTACATCCTGTTGATTTGGACAAATGTAAAGGTATGTATCCACCAATATGGTATCATACAGACTATTTCCACAGCTGAAAATCCTCTGTCCTTCACCTATTCATCCCTTCCCCACAAACCATGAAACCACTGATCTTTTCACTATACCTGTGGTTTTGCCTTTTTCAAATGTCATATGGTTGGAATTGTACAGTATGTAGCCTTTTCAGATTAGCTCTTTTACTTCTTAATAATTTAAGGTCTCCTCATGTCTTTTCATGGCTTAATAATTCATTTCTTTTTAGTAGTGAGTAATGTTCCATTGTCTGGACATGCCATTTATCCATTCACCTGCTGAAGGACATCTTGATTACTTTCAAGTTGTGGCATTTATGAATAAAGCTGCTATAAGCATCCATGTACATATTTCAATATGGAGATCAGTTTTTATTTTATTTCGGTAAATATGAAGGAGTGCAGTTGCAGAGTAGTATGGTAAGAGTATGTTAGATTTGTAAGAAACTGCCAGACTGTCTTCCAAAGTGGCTGTACCATTTTGCACTCTCAGTAGCAATGATGTGAGTTGCTGTTGCTGCACTGGCTTTTGGTGGTGTCAGTGTTCCAGATTTTGGCCATTCTGACAGGTGTGTAGTGGTATCTCATTGTTTTAATTTGCACTTCTCTGATGATGAATGATAGGAAACATCTTTTCATATGCTTACTTGTAACCCATGTATCTTTGTTGAAGTACCTATTTAGGTCTTCGGCTCATTTTTAATTGAATTGTTTGGTTTTTTATTGTTGAGTTTTAAGAGTTCTTTGTATATTTTGGATAACAATTTAAATTTGTCTTTTGAAAATATTTCCTCCCAATCTGTCGATTGTCTTTGCCTTCCTCCCAATCTGTCGATTGTCTTTGCCTTCTCTTGACATTGTCTTTTACGGAAGAGTTTTTAATTTTAATGGAGTCCAGCTTATCTTTTGGTATTGTATCTAAAAAGTCATTGCCAAACTCAAGGTCATTTAGATTTTCTCCTATGATATCTTCAATGAGTTTTATAGTTTTGTATTTGACATTTAGATCTGTGATCCATTTTGCGTTAATTTTTGTGAAGCATGTGAGGTCTGTGTGGGTGTGTGCATGTCCTGTTGTTCTATTGCTATTTGTTGAAAGAATGTCTCTGCTCCATTGCTTTGCTTTTGCTCTTTTGTCAGGGATCAGTTGATTATATTTATGTGGGTCTATTTCTGGGCTTTCTGTTCTGTCTTATTGATCTGTTTGTCTATTCTTCTACCAATACCACGCTGTCTTAATTATTGCAGCTTTATAGTAAGTGTTGACATGGGGTTGACATTGGGTAGCATCAGTCCTCCAACTTTGTTGTTCCCCTTCAATATTATGTTGGTGATTCTTGGTCTTTTGTCTCTCTGTATAAACTATAAAATCAATTTTTCAACATTGCCAGAATTTTGACTGGGATTGCATTGAATCTATAGGAAACTGATTTTTTAAGTACTAATGAAGTACTATTTATAGTACCTCTAAAATTTAAATATATAAATAAATAAATAAATATATATATATATTTATATATGTAAATAAGCCTAACAAAACATGCACAGGATCTGTTGACTGACAACTACCAAGCACTGATGACAGAAATTAAAGCAGCCCTAAATACATGGAATGACATATCATGTTCATGAACTGGAAGATGCCATATAGTTAGTATATTAATTCTCATTAAAGTAATCTGTTCATTTAATGCAATACCAATCAAACTCCCAGAAGGAGTTTTTGTAGATATAGATGAGTAGATTCTAATTTTTATATGGAATCAAAGAAACTAGAATACCAAAAGCATTTTTTAAAAACTTGTAAAAAGTCTCAGTAATGAAATAGAAGATACAAAGAAGAACCAGTGGAATATGAGACTGTAAAAAAATGCAGTAATCACTATTAAAGATTCAATGGATGGCCCAATAAAAGAATGAAGAAGACAGATGAAAGAATTCATGAACTTGTAGAACAATGAAAATTATCCTATATGAACATCAGAGAGAAAATAGACAGGAAAATGGGACTATGACAAAAGATCTAACATCAGAGTCCCAGAAGGAGAGTATAAAGAGTGAAGCTGAGATCGTACTCAGAGAAATAATGTCTGAAAATTTCCTAAGTTTGCCTAAAGACATAGACAATAGATTCAAGAAGGGGACTGAATTCCGAATAGGATAAACCCAAAGAAATACATGCAAGACACAATGTAGTAAAACTGGAAACTAAAGGCAAAAAATTACATTAAATTAAAAAATAAGAATAATGAAAACAGCCAGAGAGAAACAACATATTAAATTCACATTGCTAAATCAAAGAAGCTAATCTAAAAAAGCTGTATGATTCTAACTATATGACAGTGGAAAAAGCAAAACTATGAAGATAGTAGAAAGATCAGTGGTTTCCAGGATTGCAGGAGGAGGAAGGAAGGGAAGAATAGGCGGAGCACAGGAATTGTTAAGACGGTGAAACTGCACTTTTATGATACCATGGTGATAGATACATGTCATTATCCATTTGCCATTTATCCAGTTGTACCTTTGTAAAATGTATAATCCAAAATGTGAACATTAACGATAGACTTCAGTTAATAATAATGGCTCACAACTGTAACAAATGTACCACACTAATGTAAGTTGTTAATAGTGGAAGAAACTGGGGCAGGGGGTTGCTGGGTAATGGTGAGACAGGTAAGTAAGAACTTTGTATTTGCCACTAAATTTTTCTGTGAATGTAAAACCACCACCAAATAAAGTCCATTAATTTTTTCTAAAGATTTTATTTTTAAGAGGCGCCTGGGTGGCTCAGTCAGTTAAGCATCGCCTTCGGCTCAGGTCATGATCCCAGGGTCCCACATTGGGCTCCTTGCTCAGCGGGGAGCCTGCTTCTCTCTCTCCCTCTGCCCCTCCCCCTGCTTGTGCTCTCTCTCTCTCTCTCTCTGTCAAATAAATAAATAAAATATTTTTTAAAAAGATTTTATTTTTAAGTAATCTCTACACCCAGTGTGCGGCTTGAACCTGCAACCCTGAGATCAAGAGTTATATGCTCTAATGACTGTGCCAGCCAGGTGTCCCTAAAGCCCACTAATTTTTTAAGTGATTTTTAAATCAAAACATTCTCAAAAACTCTAAGAGAACTTGTCTGCAGTATACCTAGGATAGCTACAGTAAGTTCTCTACACAGAAAGGAGATGAAGGAATCAACATGAAGGAAGAACATGGAAAGAGTGAAAATATGGGTAAATAGGATAGTTGGTTTTGTTTTTTGCTTTTTTTAGAAACCACTCAACGGGTGTCCCTTCCCTCTTACTCCGCAAAGGAGGAGAAAAACGATCATCAATAGCAAAGGGCAGCTGGAGAAACAACATACGGAGCCGCTTCACCCTCAGGAAGGGACACTGTGTTTCCTTCTTGTGGTTTCGGGTACTCTACACATTCAGAGAAACTTCTCTAGTAACAGACTATAGAAATGATCCCTGAAAGTATAGTCTTGCTGGATTTTCCAAATTATGTTAGATGGTTGAAGCAAACATTATAACACTAATATCCCTCAGTGCATAGAGAGAAATAGGTAACACAATTATATTACAAACGGGGAAGAGTAAAATGATGTAAAGGGAGGTGAAGTTGCCACACTTCATTTGATCAGATAACATGTTGTTGACACAATATAGTAGTAAATTATGTATCCATAATGAAATCTCTTAAATGAAATGGACCAATTTCTCCAAAAGTACAAACAACCACAACTCACCCAATATGAAATAAGTAATTTGAGTAGCCTGATAACTATTAAAGAAACCAAATTTGTAATTTAAAAACTCCCAAAAAGAAATCTCCAGAATAGGGGCGCCTGGGTGGCACAGCGGTTAAGCATCTGCCTTTGGCTCAGGGCATGATCCCGGTGTTACGGGATCGAGCCCCACATCAGGCTCCTCTGCTGGGAGCCTGCTTCTTCCTCTCCCACTCCCCCTGCTTGTGTTCCCTCTCTCGCTGGCTGTCTCTATCTCTGTCAAATAAATAAATAAAATCTTTAAAAAAAATTATTATCAATAACTCCCCATAATGTTTTCCACAAAAGAGAATACTTCCCAACATATTTTAGGAAGCCAGTATTACTATGACAGCAAAACCAGACAAGCACAGCACACACACATATATACTACTGACCAACATTCTGGATTAATGTGGATACAAAAGTCTTAACTGTATATTAGCAAACAGAATTCCACAGTATATACAAAGCATATACATTATGAGGGTTGTATTTATTTCAGGAAAGTAAATGTGATCCAATATTTGAAAATCAATCAATGTTACCAATCATATTAATAGGCTAATGAACAAAAAATCATGATATAATACATTAATGCAGAAGAAGCATTTGACAAAACTTAACATCCGTTTGTGATAAAAAAAAAAAAGAGCGTCTGCAAAAACCCGACAGCTACCATCATAATTAATGGTGAAAGATCGAATTGATTTCCCTTAATGTGAGTACAAGAGATGTCCATTCTTATCAGAGAGCAGTGGAAGTTCTAGCCAGGGCAGTAGGGCAAGAAAAGGAAATAAAAGTCATACAGATTAGGAAGGAAGGAACAAAGCTATACCCATTTTCAGATGACATGATCATAGAAAATTCCAAGAAATCTATACACACACGCAAACAAAAACGTCCTAGAAATTAATGAACTTAGCAAGTTCTCAAGTTACAAGATCAACATACAAAAATCAATACTCAACAATACTAGCAACAATACATGTAAATTGAAGTTTAAAGTATAGTACCATCTACAATTGCTAAAAAAAAAACCGACAAAAAACCAAAAAAAAAAACACCTTAGATATAAATCTTACAAAACACATCCAAGACTTGTGTGCTCAAAACCACAAAATGCTGTTGAGAAAAGTCCAAGAAGATCTGAATAAGTGGAGAGGCATATTGAGTTCATGAATTGGAAGACTCAACATAGGAAAGATGCCAATTCGCTCTAGATTAAATACAGGTTTAATGCCAGTTCTTTGAAAATACTGGTACTATAAGGCTTTGTTATAGATATAAATTATATTATTCTAAAATTTACATGGAAAGAGGATATATGAATATTTATTCACAGATGACATGATCATATATGAAGAAAGAAAAGCTCCATTTGTAATAGCATGGAAAGGAAAAAAAAATGCTTAGGAATAAACTTAACCATGGAGGCAAACAACTTGTACACTGCAAACTACAAAACACTGGTGAAGATATCCAGAGGACATCAATAAATGGAATATCCCATATTCATGTATTAGAAGAATTAATATTGTTAAATGTCCATATTACCCAAAACGATCCACAGATTCAGTGCAATTCTTATCAAAATCTCAGAGACATTTTTGCAGAAATAGGAAAATTTACCCCAAAATGCATATAGACTCTCAAGGGATCCAAATAGCCCAAACAGTACTGAAAAGAAGAACAGGGTTGGGGGTCTCACACTTAGAAAGTTAAGTGTGGTACTGACATCCAGACAGTCATACGCACCAGTGGAATGCCCAGAAATTAACCCTCACTTATATGATAAACAGATTTTCAACAAGGGTGCCAAGACCATTCAGTACAAAAAGGATGGTACAGATGGGGTTGGGAAAACTAGACAGCTGCATGTGAAAGAATGAAACTGGACCACTTTCTTACAGCATACACAAAAATAAACTCAAGATGGATTAAAGACCTAAATGTGAGAACTGAAACCATAAAAATCCTAGAAGAAAAATACAGACAGTAATCTCTTGGACATCACACTTTGCAACATATTGGTGGACATGTCTCCTTAGGGAAGAGAAACAAAGCAAGCATAAACTATTGGGACTACACCAAAATTTAAAAAAAAAAAAAAAACTTGCACAACAAAAGTAACTATCAACAAAATGAAAAGGCAACATAGTGAATGGGAGGAGATATTTGCAAGTGCTATCTCCAGTAAGGGTTAATATCCAAAATATATAAAGAACTCATGCAACTCAACACCAAAAACCAAATAATCTGATTTTAGAATGGGCAGAGGACCTGAATAGACATTTTTTCCAAAGAAGGCATGCAGATGGCCAACAGACACATGGAAAGATGCTCAACAGCACTCATCCATCAGGGACATGCAAGTCAAAACCACAATGAGATACCACCTCACACCTGTCAGAATGACTATTATCAAAAAGACGAGAAATTATTGTGGACAAGCATATGGAGAGAAGGGGCCCTGATCAGCCGTTGGTGGGAATGCAAAGTGGAGCAGCCACTGTGGAAAATAATATGGAGTTTTCTCCAGAATTTAAAAATAGAAATACCATATGATCCAGTAATTCCATTGCTGGGTATTTACCCAAAGAAAACAAGAACACTGATTTGAAAAGGTATATGCACTTCTATGCTTATTGCAGCATTATTTACGATAGCCAAGATATGGAAGCAACACAAGTGTCAATCAATACATGAACGGATAAAGAAGATGTGAATATGTATATATATAACAAATTATTATTCAGACATAAAAAATGAGATCTTTGTCATTTGCAGCAACATGGATAGACCTAAAGAGTAGTTAGTGAAATAAGACCGAGACAAATACGATATGATTTCACTTATATGTGGAATCTAAAAAATAAAACAAATGAACAAACAAAAAAACCAGAAATGGACTAATAAATACAGAGAACAAACTGGTGGTTGCCAGAGGGGAGACGAGTAGTGGGATGGATGAAATGGGTGAAGGGGATCAAGAAATACAAACCTCCAGTTATACACAACTAATGAATCATCGAACACTACATCAAAAGCTAATGATGTACTGTATGTTAAATTTAAATTTTAAGAAAGTAATAAAAATAAAAAATAAAAACTTCCAGTTATAAATAACTCATGGAGATGAAAAATACCACATAGGGAATATAGTCAGTAATTTTGTAATAATGTATGGTGACTACATTTATGGCTGTGAGCATTGAGTAATGTATAGAATTGTTGAATCACTATGTTGTACACCTGAAACTAATATAACATTGTATGCCAACAATACTTCAATAATAAAAAAAAAGAAAAAACAAGGTACATATCTTAATTTAAAAATACTTGCTAAAAAGTGCCATCATCTGAGTTTTCAGGAAGTCATAGTCACTGATCACAGATCACATAACAAATATAATAATAATGAAAAAGTTGAAGTATTGCAAGAATTATCAATATGTGACACAGAGACAAGAAATCAACAAATGCTATTGGAAAAAGGGCACCAAGAGACTTGCTTGCCACGGTGTTGCCACAAACCTTCAATTTGTAAAAGATAGTATCTGTGAAGTGCAGTGCAGCAAAGCACAGGAAAAGGAGGTTTACCTGTACAAATTACCAGGGAAATAATAGACTAGTCAATGAATGGGATTGGACAATTATCATGCTAGCAAAAATTGATTTGTATTTCCTAGCAAGCAAAGATCGAATTTCCCAAATGTGAAAAACAAAACCGTAAACCTTTTTGGAACTTTTGGGATAGCAGGATATGATAGAAATGGATTTCTCAGAAAACACTCAAAAAGTACAAGCAATAAAAGAAAGGACTGATGAATTTTATGGTGTTAGAATTAAAAACCTCTGCGTGACAAAAAGAAAGCAATAGTTAGATACCACTTTATAGCCATCAGAATTACAAATTTCAAATGTCTAGTGGCAGTTAGTGTTGACATGGCTATAAGGAAATGAGAATTTTTACATGTTGCTAAGTAAGAGTGGAAGTTGATTCTCAAAAACTCTCTGGTCCAGGCAGAAGAGTGTGCACATGCAGGGCCTGGAGTGTGGATGAAGAGCCCACGTGGGGTGAGGACAGGCTATCTGCAGAGATGGGAAAGACTGGTCACAGAAGGAAGTTAGAAATGTGGAAAGAGACAAAACTGGAATGAACCCTATGATGTTGGATTGGAATTAGTTATTTATGTGTGCACGAACTCAGTGTTCTTAGGTAGGTAGGTAGATTGATTGATTTTGGGTCACCTGGATGACTGAGTCAGTTAAGTGGCCAACTCTTGATTTCAGCTCCGGTCGTGATCTCGGGGATAATGAGATCGATCCCCTAGTAGGGCTCTGTGTTCAGCAGGGAGTCTGCTTGGGATTCTTTCTCTCCCTCTCCCTCTGCCTCCCCCCACTTGTGCTCACTCACGCATGTACACGCGCTCTTTATCTCTTTAAATAAATCTTAAAAAGAAAAAAAAAGATTTCTACATTTAGACTGATGTACAAATTTTCTCTAGTAAAAGGGCCTGGGATAGTGATACTCCAATCGCAATGGGCACACCTAACACTCAGAGCAAGACTTCTAAAGACCGTTCTCCACTAAAAGCAATCCGTGTTCCTTGGAGAAGTGGCTGAATGTAGGGCTGGGCCAATACCTTCCAGATGAGCTGATGCATCGTGTTCTGCCAGATAGAAAGAAGGTGCTCAATGAATAATGAAGGCACGTCAAAAGGACACAGTACCAAAGGGCTCACACAGAGCACGTCTGCGACCATATGAACATCAGAATAAACAATGATGCTAAGGGATTGTAAGCCATTGAATAAAATAAGAAACCATGAGTCCATACAGATATAAATAAACGGGAAGTTTGGTGAGCAATAGGGTACTTAAATGCTTTCAAAGTACCTCTCTACAAAATGCTTATCAATTACAAAGGAAAAGAGAGGCCTGAAAACTCCCACCTTAGTGCAGTTGTCAAAGCAAACATCCCGCCTGGTAGGACAGTGAGAAAACCACAACATCACTTCTGGGATATTCTGGCCAGCAATGCATAACCTGCATAAAGCCATGAGGAAACTTCTTTTGATTTTTCAAACGAGGAGCGTTCAACTCGACTCTGGCCTCTGGCTTTTGAGTCAAGGTCACAAAATCAAACAAAGACTAAGAAATGGTTGCAGATGGGAGGAGACAAAGAGAGATGACAAGCACACGCAAAGCAGGATTTTAAACAGGACCCTTTTGCTGTGATGGGAGCCACGGGGACAAGCGGTGAAACCTGAGTGGGGCCTCGGGGTCAGGAATGCATCATGATGAGGCTCCGTGGTTGTACTGTGGGTGTATATATATGTAGGAGTATTTTTTTAACTTTTTAATTTTTTATTTAAATTCAATTAATTAACATACAGTGTATTATTCGTTTCAGAGGTAGAGGTCAGTGATTCATCAGTCTTATATAACACCCTGTGCTCATTCCATCACGTGCCCTCCTAATGCCCAGTTACCCCATCCCCCCAACTCCTCCCCTCCAGCCACCCTCAGTTTGTTTCCTATGATTAAGAGTCTCTTATGGTATGTGTAGGAGAATATTCTTAATTGTAAGAAATACACGCTGAAGTGTTCGAGGTGATAGAAAATCAGATGGCAGCCTTCAGTAGTCTAGTAAAAATAAATCATATTGTACCTGCAAAGTTTCCATAAAATGTATAACTATTCCCCCAAAGTTAAAGCACTCTATTGCCAAAAATTTACATTGAAAATATGCATATATGTGAAAATAACTAACAACTCTCCCGTATGTATAGAGACCCCCAGTGGATGCCTGAAACCACAGATAGTACCAAACCCTCTATATATAAACTGTATTTTTCCTATTCATACATACCTATGAAAAAGTTTACTTTATAAATAGGGAACAGTAAGAGATTAACAACAATAACTAATGACAAAATTGAACAATTTTAACAATATACTGTAATAAAAGTTATGTGAATGTGGTCTCTCTCTCTCTCTCTCCACCAAAACATCTTGTCCTGTGCTCACCCTTCTTCTTGTGATGATGTGAGATGATAAAATGCCTGCATGATGAGATGAAGCGAGGTGAATGCTGTAGGCACTGTGACCTGGTGTCAGGGGACTACTGACCTTCTGAGCACGGGTCAGGTGGAGGGTCATCTGCTTCTGGACCCTGGTTGACTGCAGATGACTGAAACAGTGGATTGGGGGGGAGGGGACCACCGTAGAAACAGCAGGTACCCGACAGTCTCGTTATAATGGAGAAACTGTGGTAGTGAGAAATGGAGTCGTCCCAGATGTGCCTCAAAAGGAGCACTGTCCTGTGAATCTAAGTGTACCAATACACTGGAACACCACACCGTAGTCGGAATGAATGACGCGTCTCAGCATGGCTAGTTGTGCAGTGGTGGGGAGACTGTGTGAGCGTTTCAAGCCAGCTCAGCAGTCCCCACACTTGAAGGACACATGCACGCGACGTAGAGTGCAAGAAGGCGGCGGGAAGAATGCCCACGTCAGCCGGTGTCCGCTAACCTCCCAGGAGGGAGGACAGTGCGGTTCATGCGTGCGGTGCTTGCCATTTCATCTTAATTCCTTTTATCTGACACATAAATGGCCCTGTTTTGCTAAATTTGTGAGCTGTGGGTACATTAGTAGCTATATGGATTCGTGATAGATCTATGATGGAAATACTTCATTATTAAACTTTTAAAACAGTAAGATAAAATTGTTACTAAAATTAAGATAAAATTGTTATCAAAATTGCAGAGGCTCTGAGCAGAATTTGCAGATAATGTCTGGCCTGGCCACAAGGGCCTCCGAAACTTTTCCAACTAAACTACACATTCCCCTTGCAAATTGCGGCCCAGCCCCCGGATTCCTAGGCCAGCAGGAAAGAATCCCTGCCCAGATTAGTAGGGGTGAAGGAGATGCTGAGCAGGAGGGGAGTGGCATTTCTGAACAGGGAGCGTGCGAGCTGAGAGACACCAGACCCTTGGACCTCTGGAGGGAATGTTTTCTTTTGCAGAGACTCACAGTCTCTGATTAACATGAAGGAAGGGCCAATGAAGCATTGTTTTGCGTACCATTGTATAGAAATAAAAAATATCTCAAATTTTAATAAGCATTGTCGCAAATGTTTATAGCTTACTAATTATACATAACCCCAAACTTGATGTAATAATATTTAAGTCCCTGCTCTATCCTGACTCCTGAATGTTCACAGTAGACACAGTCATGAAGCCTGTTCTTCAAGAACCCGTGGAAGCTTTGTCATTTGTTACTGACTTTCGGGAATAGTGTTCTCATGTGAGTTTCAAATCTTCCAGTGTTATCAGTTAACCTTAATACCCTTTAAGGGACCGTGCCAAGCAAGCAGTGTATTTGATTAGAGAGAAACGCCTCTCTCTTTCTCAGTGGGGTTCGTTCTACCTTTGTTTTGTTACACGGGAAGAGTTTGGGAGCAGAGCTACCCCAGGGAGGCACCTTAACTGGGTCGGCTTCGTCGCCACTGTGTGAGGACGGAGATGTGGACCCAGAACTGATGTAAAACTGGATCTTGAGGTTCTGCTCAAATATGTTCTCAACAGGATCTGTCTAGAAAAAAAAAATCAGAAGCTCGTTGTTTAGAATTCACAGTTCTTAAGGTCAGTCATGAAGATTACAATCTTTCTCAACAACAGACTATAATTTGAGTATTTTTGTTAGCGGTATTTCAACATGAGAGGCTGCTGAGAGGAGCATTCTGCTCCCACCGCAGCACGAGCACTGCTCCGCACGCACACACGCATCCTTCCGTTCCACTGCCGAGTGCGGGCGCAGGGCGCCGGCGGCTCCGTCCGTGACGCGTCTGCCTTCGGCTCAGGTCATGATCGCGGGGTCCTGGGATGGAGCCCCAGGTCGGACCCTGCCCCTCCTCCTCCCTCAGCCCCTCCCCTGCTCATGCTTGTTCTCTCTCTCAAATAAATAAGTAAAATATTTTTAAAAATGAAAGGGAGCGAGGGAGGGAGGAAAGAGAAAGAAAGAAAGAAAGAAAGAAAGAAAAAGAAAGGAAGAAAGAAAGAAAGAAAGAAAGAAAGAAAGAAAGAAAGAAAGAAAAAGAAAGAAGAAAAAGAAAGAAAGAAAAGAAAAGAAAGAAAAGAGCAAGTGCTAAGATGTCAAAAGAAAGGTGGATTCCACCCAGTGTAGGTAATAGAGAAATGAGCCAGAAACTAAAGAGAGGAATTCTGTCTGCAGGGTCCCTAATGAAGGTATGCCAATTTGGCGTATTGGTTATTTTGAATTAAAGTTACTTGAAAAACAGTGCAAGAAGGACACTCTGGCCCTCCTTTGTCTTCCTAAAAGCTGGCAATAAATCTCCGCTGGGAAAGGTGCCCTCCCTGTACCAGGAGGAGGGAAGACATCCTTATCACAGAGATGGGATATCTGGGACCAGGAAGGCTGTATAAACAAACCTTGTTTAACTAGCCCGTATCTTCCTATTTACTTCTGCATTCACTGCCCACTGCCCCAACCCCTTTATCATGTCAAGTCTCCGTATAGGATTGGTCTAAAAGGTCTAAGAGCTTCCTGCTCTGGCCACTGCTTCTCTTAGGGAGACTCTCACGTACAAGTCAACATTCAGTTGAAATTTGTGTGTTTTTCTCTTGTTAATCTCTTATGTCAGTTTAATTCTCAGGACCAGCCAGAGACCCAGAGACAGAGGAGGGGAGAATTGTTCCTCCCCTATGCTGCGTTAGGCAGTAGGCGAGAGTGCAGGAAACTAGTCAGCCTCATGACATGCTGCAAAGACAAACCCCTGCTTCCTTAACAGCACAGAAACACTGGCACTCAGGACCAACACCCTTTACGTTAATAAGGAATTTTTAAAATCGAGTTTGGAAGATCATATAATACGTAATTTAGTCATTTCCAAAGTTATAAAATGTCTTAAAATGCAGAGACAGCTGCAGGATTTCTGTGTAGGAGAGGATGGGTCTGAAGACAAGGGGGAGCTTTCTTGGGGTTGGGTGCTCACGGTGTTTTGTAGGATACTAGAGAAGAAAAACAGTGTTTTGCTATTTTCGTACACTTAGTATTTGATGTTTTTAAAAAGAAACAATATACTCGAAATAGAGTCACTTATGTTAAGCTCCCCCAAGGCTTCACACGTAATCTAAATGCTGTTTCAGCCTCTCCCAGCGGTGGAATTGTAAGCCAGTCAGTCTGGCATTCCCTCATCACACTGTTGATGCCCTTCCTGCTAAGAGAAGGTGACCTCCCTGACACCACCCTGTCTTTCTTTTGCTAATAAAGTCCTTGCACCACCTGTTTCTGCCTATGCAGTCCCTCCGTTGTGTATTACTCCTCGGGCTCCCTTCTGTTTGTTACATGAGATGCAGTCTGATTCGTAAATTGTTGAATGAAGCCAATTAGACCTTTAAATTTACTCAGTTGAATTTCCGTTGTTTGATAATACACATAAAATTACGCCTGTGGTGATTGTGGTGGTGATGGCAGCTGTAACTGGGGACTTAGGGATTCTGGGGGAGCTGGGAGACGTTACAGAAAACGTGGCCTGAGCAGCCCTTAGTCTTGGAGCCTTCACTGATGAAGAAAAGCCTAAGGCTTTGTTTGAGCACGTTCTTGGGCCAGCAGAACAAACTCTTCAGAGAGGCCAAATAATTAGAAGCAGAAATAATTGATGATGTGCAAAGCAGAAATCTCTGCTGCGTAGTAAATTTTTTCCTGAACTTGTTTTCAGTTCAGGGCAGCATCAGGTACATGGCTTAAGTCCCCAGATGCCCTGGGTTTTTTCCTGAAATTGGAGACAGTGTCTTCAACCGTAAATTCGTGTGACCCCGGTTGTGAAATAGGACACGCTATTCACGTAATATTTGATCGGTGCTTTTCTGGTGTGGAGAATTTAAAAGTCCGCTTTTGGATTAATTCCTATTCATTACTTCCATTTTCTCTGTGGCTAATATTTAAGAAATCAGCAAGGTTCCCAACAAAGTCATGAAGCCTGTCGCTGAAGGTTAGGACTCAAAAACCAGCAAGCCAGCCCGTCACTTACTGCTGGTAGATGTATTCCCCCATAGGGTCCTCGTGCCTTGTGCTCATCCAGCTGTCATCACGGTGCACACTGGCAACTCAAGTCTTCCCGCCTCACTCGCTGTGCTGCCTACACTCCACCCTCCCAACCTCTGATCACAGCCGCAGGGGTTCACAGTCCTCTACCACACCAGCTATTCCCTTGACATTGGTCTTCTCCCTCTTTGTTCAGTGAACTGTGTTTTTCAGCATGAGATGTAGCAAGTAGAGGGAAAAGAGCGTAAGTCTCTCCTGTGTCCCAGGCACAACTTCCTTCCTCCCTACAGGACACCATCCTAGGTACAATAATCACCTCTTTGCATTTGTTTAGAGGTTTACCACATTCGGTATGCATCCCTGAACACTCCTGCGGGGTAAGTGCCTGATGGTAATTTAAATGGTTGACATTCAGCTTTTGATTGCGGAGGCCTCCCATTCAAAAGCCATCCATCCTGAATAAACACACTGCCAGCTGCATCCCACGGCTCCCAGCCAAACAGCCAGAGAAGGAAGGAGGCTGTCCCCACCGCGCAGGGTTAGGGTTTCTCTTTCAGAAAGCCCTGGGTGACCTAGACACCTGGCCACTTGAGTGACCCTGCTTCTCCCTTCCCACACGCTCATTCCTAGGCTTATACTTTCAATTCGCCTATAGAAAGTGGCCCTGGGCCTGCTCTGTATGTATTCTGCAGGACTGTCAGTGATCAGTCTCAGCTCCTCAGAGTTCCCGGAAGGTTGTTGCTGAAATGAGTCCCGCAATCATAATGAGAACCACGACGGCCAGTCCAGCCGCAGCACCTGCTGTGGGAAATGTCTGCAGGGCTCTCCACGAGTGATGCAGGCCCAGCTGAGCGCCCCAGGCCGGCGTAGCAGAGAGCATCCCTGCTGATCGGCTGACTGGGACACAGCCACAGTTTCACTTTGTTCCCACTGTGTTCTCCTGCGTGTCTGGTGTTTTTCACTCAACACTGTGGAGACTTTTTAAGTTTTATTTTATTTAAATTCAATTGATTAACATATAGTGTACTATTAGTTTCAGAGGTTCATCAGTTGTATATAACACCCAGTGCTCTTTCCGTCCCGTGTCTCCTTGATGCCCATCACCCAGTGACCCCATCCCTCAACGTTGTGTTGACGACATTCGTCCATGCTGTTGTGTATAGCTGTGGCCTACTCATCTTTACTGCTCTGCAGTATTTCATTGTACGAATATGCTGGAATTCCTTTATTCACTCCCCGGTTGAACAGGTTTGTTCCTGTTTTAGCTGTTAAGAACATCCTTAGACATATTTCCTGGCACAGATGTGCAGGATTGCTTGAGTGTATAGTAAGCAATGCCGTCCTCATTCCTGCTTGCCTTGCACCGCAGTCACTGTGTCGTGCTATCTCAGGAGGTCTAGAACTTTTAATGTGTGTATTGTCTATTTGGATTTCCTCTTTTATGAATTGCCTGTGAAGCTTTTTGTCCCTTTCCTGCTGAGCTGACTGAATTTTTCCTATTGCTACAGGGTTCTTCGTAGACTCCGCATTTGAGCCTTTGCTAGTTGTTGCGGTGCAAGCATCTTTCTCCACTTGGACGCTTGTGTTTTCATAGTCTTTCCCCTGCTCTGCAGTGCTAGCTTTATAATAAGTCAAGTATCCACAGGTTATCTTTTTTCCTGGATAGTGTTCTCTTCTCTTGGTCTATGTATCTACACGTTTGCCAATACCATACTGTTTTAATTACTGTGGTTCTTTTTTTAAGATTTTATTTATTTATGAGAGAAAGAAGGAGCTGTGGGAAGGGGCAGAGGGAGGAGGAGAAGCCAACTCCCCGCTGAGCAGGGAGCCCGATGCAGGGCTCGATCCCAGGCCGCTGAGATCATGACCCAAGCTGAAGGCATACACTTAACCCACTGAGCCATCCAGGCACCCCTAATTACTGTAGTTCTTTAATGTCTTGACATTATATAGAGCAAGCTCAGCCAATTTCATCTTCAAAAACATCCTTACTTTCTTGCTCTTTCGCATTTCCATATACATTTCAAGTTCCATGGGGAAAAATTGGGATTTTTATCAGGACTATATTGAATCTTGATATAGTCTATTGAATCTTCAATTTTGATAGAATGTTGGTTGAACTGATACATGATCAGTTAAGGGAGAATTGAGATCTTCACAATATCAAGACTTTCGGTCTAGGGATATAGTGTTACTCTCTATTTCATTTAGGCCTTTTCAAATGTCTCTCTTTACAATTTTATAATATTTCTTCCGGGAGGTCTTTTAGCTACTATTAGAGTTATTTCTAAATACTCGATTTCTTATGCTATTGTTAATGATGTCTATTAAAAAAAAAAGGTAATTACATAATATTTCTCAACTACATCTAGAAATCCATTTGATATCTGTATATCGACATGGCAGTCTCAATATATTCTGCATATACCATATATTCTATACGTACAGTTTATTTCAAATATTGATTTTCATATATTGATTTCTGTAAATATTTCTGTATATGTATATTAGCAAGTCAACCATCTTGCTAAACTTTTTTATTAATTCTAATAATATATTGAAAGGGCCCTACGTATTATATCGAATAGAAATAGTCATAACAGGCATCTTTATCCTGTTCTTAAATGAAAAAGTTGAAATGTTTCAATATTTCAGCATTAAAAAGGCTGTTTGTTGAGGATTGTGTGGCTGTTGCTGATACCTTCTATGAGATTAAAAGGGTTCTTTTCTGTATCCAGCTGTGTTGATGGGTTTTGTTTTTGTATGTTAAAAAGATACTGAATTTAATCAGATATTTTCATGGTTTTTTTGAAATCTGTTAATATGTTATATGGTTCATTTTCTAGTGTCAAACTTTGCCTTACTGGGATAGTACCAAATCAGTCATTCTGTGCTTTTTTTAAATGTATATAACTGGATTCAGTTCAGCAGTTTTTTAAAAGAATTCTTCATGGTCAACATTTCATGGGACTTACCATTGTATAGCTAAGGTCTTTCAAAAGGTCAGATTTGGTGTTTCACAAAGCTGTTCCACCTTTCGGTGATAACAATGAAATATATGGAAAACAATGTATATTATCTTTGAATTGTTCCAAGGACTACCATTGCTATCAGCACAGGTGAAACCATGCACGTCCTTGTGAAAATTCAGAACTACAGCTCAAAGATGCTTCTGTATTTTCGCCAGAATTCTGGGTTGTATACAATTTTCTTTAATAACCAAGGGAGCATCATTATTATAAGCTTACCCTCAACAGTCTGTTAAATCTGTGGCTAAAACTTAAGGCTTTGTTCTCAGTTAAGACAAAAACTTGTATTTTTCACAGCAGATGTAAAACCAACAAAATACCGATTTTTTAAAAAAAGAATTCTTTTTATCCATAGTTAAGATTAGACTGTAATCTTTCCTTCTAGTAGTGTCCTTATCAAGTTACATTAGCCACTTAAAATGATCTGGGAGTGTTTTAGTTAACTAGGGTTGCCAAAACAAAATACTGCAAAGTGGGGGGCTCCTGCAGCTGGAGTTTATTGCTCAAGACCAGGTGCCAGCACAGTGGGGTTCTGGTGAGAGCCTCTTCCTGGTTTGCAGATGGCCGCCTTCTCACTGCATTCTCACTGAGGGGTGGGGGTAGGTAGAGGGGAGGGAAGGAGGGAGAGAAGCCCTCCAATCCCATCAGAGTAGAGCCCCTAATTCTTATTATCCCATTTAACCTTAATAGTCTTATAAAAACCCTATCTCCAAAGGTAGTCACATGGAGGATCAGGGTTTCAACATAAGAATTGGGGGCGGGGGAGGACACAATTCATTTTATAGTTACAGTCCCTGGTCCCCCCAAATTCATGTCCTTCTCACATACAGAATTCTTGGATTTCACCCCAACATCCACGAAAGCCTTTACTCATTCCAGCACAACCTCTAAGTCGGAAGTCCAAGGTCCTGTCTCAGTATCACCTAAATCAGGTCTGGGAGGGACCGGAAGTAGATTCACCCCAAGGCAAATTCCTCTCCAGCCATGAATCTGTGAAGCTACACAAGTTATGTGCTTCCAAGATACACTGGTGGGACAGGCCCAGGGGACAGACCTTGCCACTCCGAAAGGGGAGAAACAGGAGAGAAGGAAGGAGTGGCAGGTCCCAGGCAAGTCCAAACAGGCAAATTCCAGTAGATCTTAAGAAGCGAGAATAATCTGTTTTGCTCCACGTCCTCCCATCCAGGCCCACCGAGGTGACAGCATCCCCTCCTGGTACTCTGTAGCCACTCTGCCCTCTGAAACCAAGGAGGACAGACATAGTTTTGCCCCCTGAGCTTGCGGTGAGAGGGTCAGCCTTTATGGTCTCTGTTTGTTTGGTTTGGGTTTGTTTTGTTTTTTTTTAAGATTTTATTTATTTATTTGAGAGAGAGAAATAGTGACAGGGAGCTCCAGCTGGGGAGAAGAGGGAGAAGTCTGGCTGAGCGGGAGCCAGACTTAGGGCTCCATTCCAGGACCCTGAGATCATGACCTGAGCCAAAGGCAGACGCTTCACTGACTGAGCCACCCAGGCGCCCCAGCCCTTGTGGTCTCTGAATTGCGTTCAGGGTCATTTTTCCCTTTCCTAAGGAATAGTGCACGTTCAGAGCTTAGTGCTCTGTCCAGCACTGTCAAATCCAGTCCTTCATTCCGCCAGCCTTCTCGGTCCCCTTCGCTTCAAACTGACAGTGTCCTTGCTGCTTTAATGCCTTCTCTGTTCCCGGCCCTTGCAGACAGGGCTGCTTAAATTCGCGAGTCACAGCCATGACGTCTTTATCAAATGGTGATTCAGCAATACCCTTGGTGTCCTCAAAAAAAGCTTTCTCCTTTTTTGCAATATGGTTAGGCTTGAGAATTTTCCAAACTTCTAATTTCTCATTCCTTTTTTTTTAATTTAAAAAATGTTTTATTTCAGTTTGCAAAAGCATAGTCTGTTGAATCCAGGGGTGGAAATGGATCAAGAAGAAAAGGCTTTTTTTCTACTCATCAAAACAGAACAGCGAACATGTAGCAACAACACCATCCTACTTTCCATAAAAAGTGACCGTAGCTCGATTTCCTTCAGCACTTCATTCACTTCCTAATTAACTCTCGTTCCACTGGATCTTGGGCAGAGAGCAGGCTGATCTCGTGAGTCATCTGTTTCTCAGCTGATACAGTCTTTGTTTCCACGAGGCCTTCACTGTCCTTCACTGTTGAAGGCTCAGCAGTGTCTATAGTGTGTGGCAGAGCCTCGGACAAGCCTACAGGGAAAGTGCAAGCGACCTGTTGACGATGCTAGAAGTTCTAGAGGCTAGAAGCGCGCAGGCAGAGCCAGGCTCCTCGGAGGCTTTCAGGGGAGGATTGTTCCTTGCCGTCCCAGCTACCGTGGCCCCAGGCAGCCCGCGCTCACAGCAGCATAGCTCCAACGTCTGTTTCCATCTTCCTGGGCTTCTTCCTCCCTTTGGGTCTCTGCCCCTCCACACAGTATTCTCCCCTCTGGCTCCTCGCTGCTTGACGATTCCTTCTATCAACTCCTTTCTCTCCTGTAATGAGGACTCGCCTCTGCTAAATAGGGCAAGTTCTACCCTCTATAAAACCCTAGAACACAGTTCAGCCAAGCTCTTTGCCACTTTACAACAAAGTCTGCCTTCCCTTGGCTTTCCAGTAAGCTCTTGCTCATTTCTGTCTGAGAACTGTCTAGAACAGCCCTTCACATCCATATTCCACCAGCGCTCTGTCGTGATTATTTATGTGCTCTCTAAGAAGATGGAGGCCTTTTCCTCAGCTCCCCACTTTTCCCTCCTGGCTCTCTCCAGAATCACCCAGAACACCTGTAATCTACTCACAGAGCCTTCGTGGCAATCTGGGCTTTTTCTAGCTGTGCTTCAGGCCTCTCCCAGCCTCGCCTATCACGCAGTTCCAAAGGCATTTCTGCATTTTTAGGTATTTATTGGAGCAGCACTTTACTTCTGGGCATCAAAATCCTTGTTGGTCAGGGCTCTCCAGAGGAAAAGATCCATCAGGAGAAGTCCATTTATCTACTTCTGTCTACCTCTCGTTGGTTCTTTACCATAATCATGTGAGCCAACTCCTTGTAATACATACATACATACATACATACATACACACATATATATTTACTTATTTGCATATCTTTTTATTTTTATATGAGTCATTTTAACTTTGTAGATATATAAAATTTATTAAAAGGAATCAGCTTACATGATTATGGAGGCTGCAAAGTCCCAAGGTCTGCAGTCAGCAAGCCGGGGGTCTGAGAGAGCTATAATGGTGTAAGTCCCAGTCCAAAAGCCAGCAGGCTTAAGACCCAAGAAAGACAACATTTCTATTCAAGTCAAGAAGAGACCAATGCCCAGCCCATTTGGTCAAGCAGGAGGAGTTCCCTCTTATCCACAAGAGGGTCAGCCTATGTGAGCTATTCAGGCCTTCAACTGATTGGATGAGGCCCACCCACATGGGGGTGCAATCTGCTTTACTCAGTCAATTCAAATGTTCATCTCATCCAGAAACACACTCACAGACATAATGTTTTAACTAACTGTCTGGGCACCCTGTAGCCCAGTAAAGTTGACACACAAAATCAATCATCACAGGAAGTGTTTCTTCCTTTTCTGTTCTCTGAAAGATTTCAGTAAGATTGGAATTATTTCTTCTTGAATGTTTGATAGAAGCTATCTGGACCTAGAGTTTTATTGTGGGAAGATATTTAACAACAGATTCAATTTCTTTAATAACTATAGGAATATTCAGCCTTTTCACATTTTTTCTTGAGTTGATTTGAATAAGTGATATTTTCTAATAATTTGTTCAGATTTTTCTTACATATTGATATGAAATTTTTTTCATATTTTGAAATGGTCCAAAGTTATTATGTACTACATTATCTTTAACTATGTGATGTCCTTTTTATCACCTTTTTTATATTGGCCTTTTTATATTGCTGTGTTCTCTCCACTCACCCTTCAGAGCTTGGACTGAATGCTGGTTAGAACTTCTCACCTCACTCCTGCTATGTTTATCCTCTCTGCTATATTTTCTAGAATTTTCTCTCTCCATCCTGTTCTGATTTGTCTTACAATTCACTAATTCTCCCTTCTGTTCATTTTTCCTGCCAGCTAAGTTTCATTTCCAGGAGATCTGTTTGATCATTTTCTGAATACGGCATGCCACATTTTATTGCTTTTCCCTGCAGTTATTTTCAGGTTTGTCATTGGCCATATTTTACAAACTGTAAGATGCACTCTTTTTTTTTTTTTTTACATTTTAATATCTCTGAAATAGATATATGTATGGAAGCTAATGTTGTTTCATAATTACTATCCGCCAAAAGACCATAGAGATCATTAATATGTGTACAAAATGAAAGTTAGAAATTGGTTTAAAAGGCAAAAAAGCATTTGTAAGATAGATAAGTATAAGACAGGTGTGAGAGATCTTTTCCTCCAGTAAAGATACCAGATACGGAATAGGAGTTGCAGTTGGAGTCACCGTGTGACTAAGTTTCGATGAACGATTTCATTCTCCAAGATCTGTGTGCTTCTGCACAGAAGAAACAGGCGATGGAGGAGGATTGATGAAGACAAGTAGCCCACCGTTTTTCAGGTCTTTGCATGGCACTCTTCAACTGGCCCTGGACATGGCACTGCTCTTGCTTTACTGTTTGTCTTAGCTTCCTCTTGCCGACTCCACAAATCAGCACAGAATGGGCACCCTCGAACAATACCCGCCCATTATCTCACAGTTCTGCGTGTCAGGAGTCTGGGCGCGGCAGAGCGGGATCCTCCACTGAGGGTCTTCTAAGGCTGAAATCAAGGTGTTGGAAAGGGCTGGGGTCTTGTCTGAGGCTTGGCGTCCTTTTAGTGGTTCTCATGGTTGTTAGCAGAATTCCTTTCCTTGCGGCTATCAAACTCCTAGGGGCTGCCTCTTCAAGGTCAATGGGAGAATGTCTCTCTGACACAAACTCCTTTGTTCACTTTGTTCACTTGATTAGGTCAGGTCCACCGAGGGTCATCTCCCCTTTAATTCACTTAAAGTCAACTGATTAGTAACAACCATGGGAGTTGATAGTCTTATCTCATTCTACTCGTCCTACCCGGACTCAGGGGAGGGAATTTTATAGCATTTGTACAGCAGGTGGCAGGGATCTTAGAGATCACGTAGAATCCTGCCTACAAGACTGTTCTACAAGGAACAGCCCCAGGCCATGGGTCATATCAGGTCTTGAGTATGTTTAGTCCCATCGTATGTTCAATGACTATGGAACTCACTGTGAGTTAGAGGCATGGACCACTGGTTCCACTGAGAGACAGTCCCCGGCCAAAATGTCATGTCATTTGCCACCCTGTGTGCCACAGCTCCATGCTGACTGGTGGACCATGGTGGGGGACCAAGGAATTAGCATTGACAATCTCTGACTCGGGTATTTCCTCTTGTCCACAGCATAGCGATTCTATAATCGCCTGCAGAGCCCTGCCTCCCAGAGGTCATTGGCCCAGTCTGCAGCTCCCTTTGGCACTCTGTGAACGTGAACCAGCCTGTCTTCTAGGCTTCCGAGTTCTGAAACCCCAGCCCCGTCCATTTGCCTCGTAAGCCCCAGAGGTGGTAGCTACTCCTTGCAGTTGCTGCCTCAGTGTTCCCTCACTGTTTGTTTTTGGCCTTGTTAGTCCTCTGATGCCTGTTTAATCAGTTCTCTGTTTTAAAATGTCTTTACTACATGGATGAACCCAGAGACATGCGAAATAGAATAAGCCTGTCACAGAAGGACAAATATGGCGTGATTCCACTTACACGAGGAATCTAAAATAGTCACACTCACAGAAGCAGAGAGTGAAATGTGCTTGCCAGGGGTTGGGCGGGGAGGGGGAATGGGGTGATGTCAGTCCACGGGCATGAAGTTTCAGTTATGCAAGATGAATAAGTTCTAGAGATTTGTTGCACAACACTGTGCCTATAGTTAACGATGTTGTATTGTGCACCCAAAAATGGTGAAGAGGGTTTATCTCGTGTGTACTCTTCCTACCACAACAACGAGAAAGAGCATAAGGAAGCTTCTGGAGGTAATGGGTACATCTGTTACCTTGACTGTGGTTTCACAGTTGTGTGCATCAAATTGTATACATTAAACATGTATGTCGACTGCATATCAATTGCACCTAAATAAAGCTGTTTAAAATAAATTAATAAAATAAAATGTCTCTGTTAAAATAACTGATACATGGGGCACATAGGTGGCTCAGTCAGTTAAGTGTCCCACTGTTGGTTTTGGCTCAGGTCACGATCTCAGGGTCGTGAGATCAAGCCCCGCATTGGGCTCCGCACTGGGCGTGGAGTCTGCTTGAGATTCTCTCTCCGCTCTGCCTCTCCCCACTGCTGTGCACGTGCACACTCTCTGTCTGTCATAAATAAAGAAATCTTTAAAATAACTGATACAGCTCCTGTTTTCCTGACTGGAGCCAGACACACATCCAGAGTTTTCTCAGCAGTAGAATGGGGACGCCCACTCCACCATAGTCACATCATGGACCACCGCACAGAAGGAACATACCACGTGGATGACCTCACAAACACAGCACCGTGGCACACAGTGTGGCTCCACTACACGCGTGCTGAAGTAGAGTCCTGTGTGGAGCGTGAACACATACCAAGAGGTGAGGGGGCCGGCCCTGAGCAGCAGGGAGACCCCCGCAGAGGGGGAGGGCTTGCGGCCCAGCAGCGGGCCTCCCTGAGCGTCAGCCAAGCTTCCGTGTGCCCCTGAGTGCGGGTCACATGGCTGTTTGAGGCACGTCTCTGCACGTGGGTCATAGTTCACCATGTAAAATGTTTTGTTTGTTATTGTAATCGAATGACTAAAATGACTTTACATCTTACATAAACTTGTAGCCTTATTTCCCACCACACCCGTGTCTTTCCCGTGTGCTTGCGTCAAGCCTTTGGGCCTCTCCCTTGGAAGGATGTTACAGCGGTTTTGGTGCAAGAGGCAGGTGTGATTTTGAGAACATCGGTAACTTCTGACAAGGCTGCAGAACATCGTTCGGGAGCTTTGCGCTTACCTCACGCTGAGGCGCAGCATCAGTGGCTGTGCCACGGAGTGCCACAGAGGATGACCTAGGGTCTTCTTGCACTGTCCCTGGAAGACAATGGCAAACAGGTTTAAGCCAGAAAACTAAAACTAATGTTCATGCAATTTTTTTGGTCTCAATCTATTTAAAATTATTCTCAGCCTGTATTTTTCAGATATGATCTGATTTCTTATGTATACATATTTAAATCAAAATGTTTCTATTTATTCATATAAATTAAGCACATTTACTGTATCTTAGAACTCTGCATCTCAAATGTAGCAATTTTTAGCAAATTCATGTTAAAATTATGATGAAAGTACAGAAATAAATTATCTAAGTTTTCACAAATTTAATTCCTGTATATCACATCTTTGCTTTCTTTTTCCCAAAAGTATTACATTTAAACAAAACTTAACATATTTTTGGAAGACCCGAGGGGATTTCAGAAACATGGTCATGCAAAGGATGGCTGCTTTTTCTGGGCCAGCTTGTCCTCTATCCAGGAATCAATTTCACATTACCCCCTCCACACACTCCACATACCTAGTGTGTACTTTTTAACCTAAGCTATCTGTAGTAAGAACACAGGCAGGTAGAGAACAAATATTAGTGATACTTAAAACTCCTATCATAGTATCAAGATATTATTTATTTAGACAGAATACAGTACCCAACTATGAGGTTATTTTTCCCTCAAAGGTGTTTTTTGTTTTTTTTTGTTGTCGTTGTTGTTTTTTTAAGTGGGCTCCGCACCCAGCATGGGGCTTGAACTCACAACCCTGAAATCTAGAGTCATATGGTCTACCAACTGAGCCAACCAGGCACCCCTCCTCAAAGGAATTTTAAAGAAATTCCATACTTTATCATCTACCAATTGTACTAATTTTAAATACACTGTATTCAAAATGAGGTCTTGAAGTATGATTATAATTCAATTTAAATATCGGAGATGGAAAAGCACAGATTGAAACTCTCTAGCAAGCATACCTTTAGCAAGTGACATTGCTAGAAGTGTGTTTTTGAGCTATAAATCCTTAACATGACTGCTTAATCGTCAAATAAGGAGGTGTGCTCAGAAATGTCACAGAACACTGAACAAAGATTTCATTGCTCTGCGGCAGTCAGAGACAAAATAATGGTAAAAATAAAACTTGAGGTGAAAATGTTAACTTCATAAAACATGATGATAATATGCGGCCTTTCTTTTTTAGGTTCCTTCTTAAAAATGTCAAGCCCATCAGGACTCCCACCAATCAGTGTTTTGGCACCCAGCGTACCCCATCCAGGGGTGTTCTGCAATGGGCAAGAGTGTGGCCTTGACTTTGCTGGAGCAGCCGCCCCTGGGCCACCACCCCCTGCATGCTGTCTTATCCCACACTCAGTGCCTCTTCACATCTCTCTCGAATTAGAACCTGTCCTGGTTCTCATTTTCACAAGGGCACTAGAGTTCTCTTTAACTGTTCCATCTACTGTCCACAAAAACGCCAATACACAAATATTTCTTCAACAGCCACTGCTTTCCAGAGTGTGCCCATCTCGAGTTCCTTAGTAGCTTGCTCCCTGCCTTCCAGAATATTCGTCGGCTGGTGCAAGCCCCCTGTGATCCAGTCCAGCGTGAGCCGCAGAACGGTGCGGTGAACAGAAAGGAGAGCTCAGGCACGTAGAATGTCCTCTAACTGATGTGTATAAGAAATGGCCTCGTTAAGAGCACAGAATCTCTCTTCATTAAAGGTAACATTCACTGCTTACTTTTATTAAATTCTCATATCAGTAATACTGTCATAGTGGAAGAAAATTTAAGGAATTCATATATTAGCTTCCTGATTCATGGGAAAATGTCCAGGAAATCTTAACGGGGAAAAAGAAGGGGGTTAATACATTGTTGAAAATGGCTGGAAACAGATATTCCAGGAATCAAACGTGGAGGACGATTACAAACACCCCGATGCGAGCCTGAGTGAGTCTGGTGTCTCCCCACACGACCTCACACAGCTTGGACCATGCAGACACCTGTCGCCCAGCCCTACCCAGCCTCCCCCGCAGCCGACTTGCAGACGGCCAGAGCGGCCTCGCCTCAGGCTGCGACACATGGCAGCGTTCCAAAACCGGGGAGTGACTTGGGCAAAATAAAAAAGGTTGTATTGATGACAAAAACATTTTTATGAACTATTTCACGGCACTGAGAAGAGGGCGTTCCATTTAAAGCTTTTACCGTGATAGAAAAATCTCTAAATTGTGTTAAATTAGACCAAACAAAATGGCTGTTTCGACATTTTATCAAGAGTAAAGACACACACACACACACACACACACCTGGGATTTCAGGCTGCTGTTCTCCCACCTGAGCAGTAAGCTGGCTCTCACGTGGCCTCGGGGACCCATGGGAGTGGAGGGCAATAGGTCCTGACCTAGGCAACAGCTAGCCCCATACCCTTTAGATCTGAGCTCCTCACCCTTATTCAGGTGTTCAAATTCTAACCACACGTCAGACTGGTACTTCTCTTTGGCTTTCATTTTACTAAAAGAGGCAGAAAGAAGGGAAGATGTCATTAGGCGCTAAGCGCTGGAGACTGACCTGTAATTGGACCCTATATAACTGGAGTGTGGGGCTAATTCGGTTAGGATCCTCAGTCAAGCCCAACTTTGTGTTTAAAACATTCCAAATAAAAGAGATTTGACAATTGCATCAGGGTGGTTTAATAGGGAACCAAAATAATGGAGCAAAAAATGAATAGTGACTATATACATAATGGAACAAATAAATGAATATATATACTGTTTTTCATCTGATTCTCATTCCTGCTTTTGAGCGAAGGTATGAATTGAGATGCCCGGGGCATAATTTGAAATACATGTTTATTGTGAAATGAAGAAATAATTATCAATAACAGAAGTTATTGATAGTTTTGTACACTGTCTCATTCTCATACTGGGAAATGTCTTTTCCTTTTCACCTTTAAATAAAGGATACTGGTCTTCTTATAGCTGAGTCATTTGTAACATACAAAGCTTTTGGCTCTCAGTAATTCACCTTCTTGCACTGAAGTTCATCCAGACGTTGATGACTACCGTCAGATGCTCCCGGCTTTAGGCACAAAGGGGGCTCTCACGGGCACGTGTTTCTTTCCAGCTCAGTGATTCTTTTAGAGCACGTCCATGTAGGAAATCGATGTCATATTTATATTTTTACGCTGGCTTGAATTTTTTTTCCCTTTTATTCTGCACCATTACACCATCTCACCTACACTGACGTATCATTAGCTACGATTATTGTCTATCTGTATGATTATTGTATTGTCATTCACCTTGTTGGGGCTTAATTTGCCCTATGTTTGTGTTAAGAAGGGAACAAAATTCTCCACTAAGCAGAATGGGGAGAGGCACTTTTAAAAACATACACATATTGCAGTATACAAGATAAATTATAAGCTATAATTAAAAACATGTGAAAACCAACATCAGTAGACCCTTCAGAAATTAAAGATCTGTGGGAAATAGGCAACAAGTTTTAGTTTCCCTCATCCTGTTTTCATTCACAGGTGTTTTTCTGCATATACAGGGCATTGCTTACAGGAAGATTTGGGTGCTTGGGAATCGGTAACTTTTACAAATAGGAAGAAGAAACAACAGAACCTCATTCACAAATGTACCAGTTTTCAGAAGCATTGATAGCAGTTTGAGGAGAAGCTGTCGCCATCTATCTCCATAGATGCGGAATCAACGAAAGCTTGTTGAAATTATGTATGCTCAAAGTAACCAATTGCTTTCAAATTTTTCATAACTTTCCATTCATAGAAGAAATCTTTTTTTTTTTTTTTTTGAAAACTGAACTTGATGTCATAGGAAGAGTCTGTCACCACGCCATGAGCACTTTGCAGCCAGACTTTACGTGGTTCTGAGAATGGCGCAGCCGGCTTACCAGTCTGGAGTGCAGGGAGCAGCGTCTGGGAGCACCTGTCTGGAAGCTCGCGCTCTGCCCGGAGCCGACTCCAGCTGAAGCAAGGCCGACACGTCCAGTGTATCAAATCGCTCCATCGCCCTGGTGTTTTCTACAAAATCAGTTAAGTAGGTTTTCATTTGTCTTCTATTTATGATGTTTTAAATCACATCCAGAAAGATTGAGGAGGTGCTCAGGACTGTTACTTTTCTTGAATAGTAAACAGGAAAATTGCTTGTTAAAACCCGTTACTTTTTATTAAGTTTGGGCATAGTATTAAAGAGTCATATGAACAGTCTCATTTTTATCCTTATCACCATGATAGCTGTCCCCCGCCAGCAAAGAGCGGGGCAGGTGTCTTAGGAAAAGGCTTTTTGTGGGTTGAGACCCATATATCTTGACATAGTGCAGCACTTCATCATCGTGGTTTCCAGCTTCTGTCTTTTCCACCCTGTGAGCCGTGCTGGCCTGTGAGTGACACCCACCCTTGCTCCTGAAACCCAGTGGGAATTTCTTAAAGACTCCACTTCTTTGGTTATTTCTAAGGTCAAGCCCTGAGTATCCTTTTCATCCCTGAAGCTAGAATGTAGAAAGTAAAAGATATGAAATGCTAATGTGGAAAAAAGAAAATCAGCGTAAGGGTAGAAGCCAAGACACATGACAGTAAATCATAGCATGAGACTACCGAAAGAGTCCTAAAGAATTTTTTTTTCCTACCAGCAAAAAAGAGTAAGAACCTCGAGATGCTACCAGTGCAAACGTAGAGCCCTGGGTTTTGACAAAGCTCCTAGGAGGTGCACTGGTAGCGTCAACTTGAGACACATCGGGCAGGAGCAGCCTACTTCCTGGACTCAGATCATGTGTCTGGTTGGAGAAACCATTCCTTCTTTCAAGGCAAAGACAGTTTTACAGACCTGATTAAGAAAGGGCACTGTTCTAAACATTTTATTCTTAGAGATTAACTTAAATATTGGCATAGGCATTGAAATTCTACAGTCCACCCGTCGGTGGAACAGTCGACCGCCGAGCAGTCTGTACAGTGCCCACCACCTAGTAATGTCACAGCATTAGGCCTCTGTTCCCAGAAGGATCGTCCCGTCACTGGACGGGCCTGTCACTCCGCAGCAAGTTCTGAGGCTGGCACATGGCACTCCGGGTGCGAAAGAAACGAAAGACACGTTTGCAATGCAGAGAGGGAGAAGGTTTACCACACATAGACTTTTCTGAAATTCCTCCACGATGCTTGCCGGTACAAAACAAAATCTGACTTCAGGAAAGAAGGAGACAAAGGACCCAAGAAGAGTGACAGCCTAACTAGTCACTTACAGTTAAGTGTAAAATACTGTCAGTGAAGGCTGATCTGCCTCTGACGCCCCGGGGAATTCCAGCGCTGGGACTGGCGCGGAGCAGACACAGGCCGAGTGCAGCCTGCTCCGTGATTTCCGGGAAGCCGGCAGTCCTCACAGATCACTGCTTCTGGATCCCAGCCAGCGCCCACCTGGAAACAGGCGCCTTCCTCGAGGCCCTTGAAGATATGCCCTTTAGAAACCAGCTACGTGATTTTGAATATTTTTGTTGCTAATGAGAACAAGAGCATCTTGTATCCTTACCCTAAGAGGAAATGTCACAGATTCTCATCACTGAGCTTGATGTGCTTGGAGAATTTATTTCTTCAAATCTGATCTACAGAGACTTTGTTGGGGCCAACTACGATGCTTTTATATTACATGTAACTGTATTGGAACTTGTTGAAACAAGGCTGCATCTCAAATATATTTACAGGGGATGCATGATAGGAGAGGCTTTTAGGAGAAAAAATATTTCTTTCCTGTATGTTACTAATCAGAGAAGCTAACTGGGCACAACACGTGACCAGATTCTTATGGGAAATAAAAGGAAATAAGTGCCCATGAACAAATCACAATGAAAAGATGTTAGACAATTCAGACACAAACCAAGATCTGTGCAGGGAAGAAACATAACAGTGAAAATCGTAAGGCATTAGGCCATGTGGTCCTGAGCACCATCGGGTCTAGCTCCAAGGAGTTAGAGCCCAGACGTACAAAACATCTCCGAACTGAAAGCGTGAAATGGGTTATTAATGCACATATGATGGGCATTGTTATTAGAAGCATCCAAAATATAAACACACACACACACACACACACACACACGTCTTTTGATCTTCTGACGCCTGAACATTCTGAGCACACAGCTTTAACTGTGTATTGTTAAATACAGACCAAAAAACAGTTAGCTTACAGAAATTGTAATTAATTTTAAGTTTCAGTCAAAACCTTAGACTTGATGACTCAGGAAAGTGAACTGAAGAATGTTTAGGAATTATAAATTAAGTTAATTTCCGAATTCATTAATTTCATGATGTATTTTAAACCTAAGGTTACCTGCATTTCTGAGCATGATTTTCTGTTGCAATTTGTAAGAGAAGCAAATAGAAATGTATCTTAGAAATACACATTTTAAAACACAAGCCCTGATCTCAGCTGAGTACAGACACTATTAGATATATAAGAAAGTGTGCTTAGGTTATAGTTAGTGAATTAACAGGGAAAGAACTACAGCCAGGGGCCCACGTACCTTCCTGAGGCATTCTGCAGGGGCCTCTAACCTTTCATCCTGCAGAAGGACGGAGTTCTCTCTTTGCTCATAGTGATGTGAATACTCCCAGGGTTTCCCTCCTGGAGATCTTGCCGGACCAGGAAGTCCTGAAAGCCTAGTTCCTAGCCCTTCAACAGCCCAAAGGAGCCACTGCCTGCAGCCCAACTGCTGCTCCCCAGGGGTTCCGAGGCCGGCTCCTGCCCAAGTGGCAGTTACCCATGGTGGCTCGGCTGTGCAGGCTGGACGGGCACCCATGTGTAATAGTCTAGCCTGGGGGAAGGAGCTCATCCTTCCCTGGCTAGTAGGGTGGGAGAAATCAGGGAGGGCCCTCGGGAGATGACATTGTGATACTGGACTGTTTGTCACAGCCTTTGAATTATGAGTGTTCAGATGCATATGTATATGAAGATATATATCCAGATAGAGTTCCATATATGTGAAGATGTATATACATGAATATGTGTGTACATACAGGATAATAGGAATCATAAGGGTTTTTTTTTTGTAAGTTTTTTGCTTAACCATGAGATTTTCTTTTGGTAACCTTTAATTTTGACATAGTTTCAAACTTGCAGAAAAGTATAACAATAGACAAAGAGCTCCTATGAATTCTTTTATCAGATTTACCATTTTAAACATTTTGCCCCATTTGCTTTATCTCTCTCTCCACATATGCAATATGTACATGTTGTTTCTGAACCATTTGAAAATAAGGTGCAGACACTAAATACTTAAGAATAAGGACACCTCTGGGGTGCCTGGGTGGCTCAGTCAGTTAAGTGGCCAGCTCTTGGTTTCCGCTCAGGTCATGATCTCAGGGTCATGGGATCGAGCCCCACATTGGGCTTGGTGTTCGTCGGGAGTCTGCTTCAGGATATTCTCTCCCTCTCCCTCTGTCCCTACCTCACTGCTGCTCACTCACGTGCACCCTCTCTCTCTCTCAAATTAATAAGCTTTAAAAAAAAGTCAGGACACCTCCTGTATAACCACAGTACCAGGATAAAAACCTGGAAATTCAGGGGCGCCTGGGTGGCACAGCGGTTAAGCATCTGCCTTCGGCTCAGGGCGTGACCCCGGCGTTATGGGATTGAGCCCCACATCAGGCTCCTCCGCTATGAGCCTGCTTCTTCCTCTCCCACTCCCCCTGCTTGTGTTCCCTCTCTCGCTGGCTGTCTCTATCTCTGTCAAATAAATAAATAAAATCTTTAAAAAAAAAAAACCTGGAAATTCAGCATTGACACACCATTGATTAAGTTACTGACGAAGAGGGGGAAAATGACATTTTACTTTCAAAGGAATAACAGTAAGATTTTTTACAAAAATTACAAAATTGAGAAAATAAATGATGGAACAGCATCTTTGAAGTGCTTGGTAAAAATAACTGCCAGTTGATAATTCTATAGCCCGTATGGGACAGACTTCCAATATGGAGGTGCCTCTGCCGGGGATAGAGCATGGTGATTGTGGTCAACACTACTGGGTGGTGATTTGAAAGTTGTGAAGAGAGCAGATCCCAAGACTTCTCATCACAAGGAAGAAACATCTTTTTTTCTGTCCATCTAATGTGATGGGTATTAACTAGACTGGCTGTGGTCCTCCTTTCACCCTACATGTAAGTCAAGTCCTCCTGCTGTACACCTGAGGCTTGGACAGTGCTGTCAGTTGTAGCTCAGTAAAAGTGGGAACCGACTGAAGGCGGTTAAAATGTTTCACACAAATGAACAAACAAACAAATCAAAGAACGTATTTCCACAGATCCACACTGAAAGAAATGTGGAAGTTTGAATCCTAAGGGAAAGAATTACAGATGGGAACATGGTAATTAATGCAGGAAAGAAGAAAAGCAGAAAGGTCAATATGTGGATAAATCTAAGTAAACACTGACTATTTTAGAGAGAGAAAGGGGAGGGCGGGGGCACAGGGGGAGGGAGAGAGAGGATCTTAAGCAAACTCCACACTGAGTGCAGAGCCCGACCTGGAGCTTGATCCACGGCCCTGAGATCATGACCTGAGCCAAATCAAGAGACACTCAATCAACTGAGCCACTCAGGCACCTCTGTATGATTCCATTGATACAGTAATCTGTACATGTGTTAAGACTCACACAACTGTATACCCAAAATAATATTGACTTACTGTTGGTAAAATTTTTATTTTTTTAAGATATTTATTTTGGAGAGCACGAGCAGCGGGTAGGGGTGGAGGGAGATGGAGAGAAGCAGACTCCCCACGGCCCGATACAGGGCTGGATCTCACAAACTTGAGATCATGAGCTAAGCCGAAATCAAGAGTTGGACACTTAACCGACTGAGAGCCACCCAGGTGCCCCTTGTCTGTAAAATTCTTAAATTATACAAATTAAGTTGCAGTCAGGAAACACAGGGGATCTTCAAGGATGGTTCATTTGATGTGTATCTTGTTGTGGTGCTTCTCTGAATTCTTAAAACTTCTTTTTCCCTACAGTTGTGGGTAACCTTGGAATCATTTTCTATTTGACTCATTTCTGGCTCAATGAACTGATCTCCTTTTTGGCCACTAGAGGAGAGAAAATTCTTATTTGGGGATTTCCTTTAGCCTTGTCCCACTATCCTCCATTTTGACTGTTCTAAGAGATCACCAAATACAACAAAGGAAAAGGAGAAAGGAGAAACACACTAACCCACTGTATTTTAAGCAACTTTATCATCAAATCTACGGAAGGACCAGCCCCACAGCAAAGGTGCTCCATTCCTCAGGGCCTTCTGCTACAGCCTGACTGCCAGAAGGTCTGAGGTGAATGCACTGGACCTAAGAGAGGCTCGTTTCTCCCAGGCAGGCAGGGAATGGAAAAACCTAGAACAGTAAGGAACAGGCCCCGTCAGAAGACTTTTTCAGCCACACTTGTTCAGTTTTCCACACACATTAAGTAATAGTCAGATATTCTGCTAGTGAGGTTTCTTTCCTTGAGTGGTTTCACAGAAAGAGCCACCACCCATCCCTCCTAGAAAAGCAGACAAAGAGGCAAGTGTGTGTCCACACACCTCACCTCGAGGCTAAGCACCTGCCTCCCTCATTCATGTCTGAGATGACTGAGAGTAATGGCATCGGATCCTAACTCCTTCTTTCTCATTTGGGACTGAGAGGGGAGCCACCTCTAAGAGAAACATCACCAAATAGGAAGCATCTAAAAGTTCTCGCATCAAAAGGCAGACATGCAGACTTCACCAGACCTCCATTCCCTCCTTTGTAACTCGTATAAATTGTCTCCTGGGAAGAGAATAGTCCAGCCTTGTGGGCTCCCCAAGTGCCAGTTTGTCAGATCGACGTTTTTCATGACGAAGGAAGGATTGTTACAGCACAAATGGCCAAAAGTTCTGTCCTGCAAAGTAGTATTTTCCATGGATCCACTACACACCAGGCAGGCTTGAGTTTTCTTAACAGAATCCCAAACCATTGTCAGTGGAGCTGCAGCCACACTCACCGACAGCCCCGGCCTCTGGCCTCCAGTCCACAGGTCCTGATGCTCACATCTGTCCAGTTGCTCCTCCATCTGTGGCCTTGTCCCAGCCCACCCATTTGCTTTTGTCTGTCCCCTTCCATTTGTTTGCCCTTGTTCACGCCCTAGTGTTCTGCAGCCTTTTCATACCCTGGCCCTCTGCTCCCTGCCACTCCTCCCCCCCCCCCCGCCCCCTGCTCCCTTTTCACAGAGTTTTCCATTAGTCCTTTCTCTTCTGAACAGTTCTTTTCTGTTCCTCTGGTCGTCCCTGCTACTCACCTGTTCATCGATGAAAGAACATTTATTGAGACAGATAATAACAAGTGTTGGCAAGGACGTGGAGAAATTGGGACACTCCTACACTGCTGGTGGGAATGCACCAGGCAGCAATTGCTGTAGAAAAAGCCCTGGCAGGAGCAGTCTCTGGGAAGACAGTGGGTTAGGAGGCACCAGGAGTTTTGCCTCCCCACCTAGATGACAGTTGCACTGGCAGAATCTGTCCAGTGTAACTCTTTGGGAAATCTGGTGTCTATTGAAGGCTTGCAACTTCCAGGAGAAGGCTTGGGTGGTAAATTGCATTCAATTTTGAGCAATTTAGGCTCTTAACACAGTAGCAGCTACCCATTCCCTACCCCCAGCCATGTGGCAGGCAGCTGTGCGTGTGTTCCTGAAACAGCTCACACACAGTTTGCAGGACGTAGAGCAGGCAAAAAGGACTCTGTCCTCCAAATATTGGGAATCTGTGCCATGATCCCTGATTGCTGCTTCTGATCACAGAGGTGCAGACAAACAACTGTTGTTGTTCTTCCCCCAGTGTTGCGAATCCCTGGCTCAAGACATATCCAGGAGATTTCAAGGACCAGTTCCATTTTATTACTCCTCCATTTTTTTTTTCTTTTCTGCTTCAGGAGCCAGACATTAAAGACTAGGACATTCAAAAACAACTGCATATACAGGAAAAAGCAGAAAATGACTGTGTATGCCCAAGGAAAGGCTTAGAAAAGTCCTAAGAAGAAATTACGTTTATCCTGCAAGCTGATCCTTGGTACAGAGAGGCCACAATTTAAAAAAAAAATTTTTTTTTAATTAAAGATAGCAAACCCTGGGGAAAGAGGAAATTCAAATTTCCAGAGTTACCACATTATTAAATTCAAATGTCTAGTGTTCAACAAAAAAAATTCCAGGCATACAAAGAAATAGGAAAGTATGGCCCATTCTAAGGGAAAAATTAATTCAACAGAATCTGTCCCTGAAAAGACTTAACAGAGTATCTATTAAACAAAGACTTCAAAATCACGCCCTTAAGGTTGCTTAAAGAACTAAAAGAAGACTTGGAGGAAGTCAAGGAAACCATGTGTGAACAAAATGGAAACATCAATAAAGAGACAGAAAACTTACAAAGAAACCAGAAAGAAACTGTGGAACTGAAAAGTACAGTAACTGAAATGGTAAACGTGGGAAAAGCATTGGAAGGCAGTGCTAGTCAGGCAGGAAGAGAATCTATGAAATTGAAGACAACACTTGATGTTATAAAGGCTGAGAAACAAAGGAGAAAAGATTGAAGAAAAGCAAGCAGAACCCAGAAGAACTTCAGTACCTTCAAAATGACCAATACACATGTCATGGGAATCCCAGAAACAGAAGAGACAGAGAAAGGGGCAGAGAGAATACTTGAAGAAATAATGGCTGAAAAATTCTAAATTTGAAGAAAGACATGAACATAAACATCAAAGAAGCTCAGTGAACCCCAAGTAGGATGAACTCAGAGAGACCTACAATGAGACACACTATAATCAAACTTCTAAGAGCTAAAGACAAAAAGTGAGTCAACACAGGGCAGGGGGTCCCCAGTAAGGCTGCAAGCAGATTTCTCATCAGAAACTTAGAAGGCCAGAAGACAGTTGGCTGATATATTCAAAGTGCAAACAGGAAAACTGTCACCAAGAAATCCCATATCTAGTTAAAGCACTCTTTGTAAGTGAGGGAGAAATCAAGGCATTATGAAAGAAACAATAGCTGAGGGAGCTGTGATTAGACCTGCCCTTCAAAAAAAAAAAAAAAGGTCAAGGGAGTCCTGCAAGGTGCAATTAAAGGTCAAAGAGTAACTCAAGGGTACATAGAGAAATAAAGATTTCAATAAAGGTAAATATATGGACAATTTTAAAAGCTGGTGAAGTTCATAGTCCAGGGACACAGGCTCACCAAAAGACTGGGACCTAATCACAGGGCTAGAGAACACCTCCCCTCCTCCCACACCTCACGACCACATTACTAAAGGGTGTTTCTGGGAGTTCCTTCTGTCCAGTGCATCATGCTTGGCTATCTAGAAAAAATCACAAGCCATACCAAAAGGCAAAACACACAGATTGAAGAGACAGAGCAGGCATCAGAACCAGACTCAGATATGGTGGGGCTGTTGGAATTATTAGACTGGGGAATTTAAAACAACTCTGATGGGGCACCTGGGTGGCACAGCGGTTAAGTGTCTGCCTTCGGCTCAGGGCATGATCCCGGCGATCTGGGATCGAGCCCCACATCAGGCTCTTCTGCTATGAGCCTGCTTCTTCCTCTCCCACTCCCCCTACTTGTGTTCCCTCTCTCGCTGGCTGTCTCTATCTCTGTCGAATAAATAAATAAAATCTTTAAAAAAAAATAAAACAACTCAGATTAAATGCTAAGGACTTAAATTAAAAAATGTAGACAATATGCAAGAACATATGGGCATTGTAAGCAGAGATGGAAATTCTAAGAAAGGTTTAAAAGAAATGAACCACTAGAGACTATGGTCTCTGGGAAACAAACAGAGGGTTTTAGAGGGGAGGGGGTGGGGGGATGGGCTAGGCCGGTGATGGGTATTAAGGAGGGCATGTATTGCATGGAACACTGGGTGTTATACACAAACAATGAATCATGGAGCCCTACATCAAAAACTAATGATGTACTGTATGGTGACATCATAATAGAAAGGAAGGAAGGAAGAATGAAAGAATGAAAGAAAGAAAGAAAGAAAGAAAGGTAGAAAGAAAGGAAAGAAAGAAAGAAAAGAAAAGAAAGAAAGAAAGAAAAAGAAAGGAGAAAAGAAGGAAAGAAAAGAAAAAAAGAAAAGTCAGAGATCCAAAACATTTTAACACAACTGAGGCACGCTTTTGATGGGCTCATTAGTAGACTGGCCATGGCTGAGGAAAGAATCTCTCTCTGAGTTGGGGATGTGAGCATAGCAACTCCAAAACCAAAAATCAAACATAAAAAAGACTGGGAAAAAATATGAAAGAATATCCAATGACTGTAGGACAACTGCAAAATTGTAACATACGTGTAACAGGAGCATCAGAAAGAGAAGAAGGAGGGGCGCCTGGGTAGTGCAGTTGTTGGGCATCTGCCTTCGGCTCAGGGCGTGATCCCGGCGTTCCGGGATCTAGTCCCACATCCGGCTCCTCTGCTGGGAGCCTGCTTCTTCCTCTCCCACTCCCCCTGCTGTGTTCCCTCTCTCTCTGGCTGTCTCTGTCAAATAAATAAATAAAAAATCTTAAAAAAAAAAAAAAGAGAAGAAGGAGACAAAGGAACAGCAGCAAAATTTGAGGCAGTCATGACTGAAATACTCCCCAAATTAACATTAAGCTCCAAACCACAGGTCCGGGAAGCTCAGAAAGCAACAAGTAGGATAAATGTCCAAAAAAACTACACTTACGTATATAAAAGTGAGGAGGAAATAAAGACTTTCTCCAACAAACAAAAACTGGAATTTGTTGCAAGCAGCCCTGCCTTGTAAGAAACCTTTAAAGAAGTTTTTCAGGATGAAGGAAAATGAAATAGATCAGAAACTCAGATCTACATAGAGAAAGGAAGAGCATCAAGGAAGGAATAAGTGAAGGTAAAATAAAAACTTATTTTTCTTATTCTTAACTGATCTGATAACAGTTTGTTCAAAATAATAACAGCCACTATGTATTTAATATGTGTATTTATGGATGTTTGTGGATGGGCATAAGTAGAGGTACTCTTATTATACAACCCAAGAATCATGCTTCTTGATATTTACTCAGATGATTTGAAAATTTATGACCACACCAAAACCTACATATGGATGTTTATAGCAGCTTTATTAATAATTACCAAAACTTGGAATCAACCAACTGGGTGAATGGATAGTGATAAGCTATGTTGCATCCAGACAATGGAATGTTACTCAGCACTAAAAAGAAATGGAGCTGTCAAGCCATGAGAACACATGTAGGAAACTTACACGTGTATCACCAAGTGAAGGGAGCCAGTCTGAAAAGGTGACATACTATATGATTCCAACTCTGTGACATTCTGGAAAAGGCAACACTGTGGAGACAGTGGTTCCTGGGGGGATGGGGGCATGAATAGGCAGAGCCCAGAGAATTTTTAGGGCAGTGAAACTATTGTGCATAGTACTACTACAGGGGTGGAAACATGTCATCGTACATTTAAACCCATAGGCAAACTGTGGACTTTGGGTGATCATGATGTGTCAGTGTGGGTTCACCAAGTGTGATGAACATACCATTCTGGTGGGGATGTTTATAGTGGGGGAACACAGGGCTAGCTGGGAAATATCTGTACATTCATCTCAGTATTCGCCATGAACCTAAAACTGCTCCCAAAAGGTTTACTAATTTAAAGAAAACATAACCACGAGTAACAAAGACATGAGCAACATTGTTCTGCAATTAGTTCTATGGTGATTTCATTCTTGATTTTCCCTATAGGGAGTGAGGAGGAAGTGTTTCAGGTAGGTTAGTCAGTAAATTCCTAACCACCTTCCAGTTTCCTCAGGAATTCTAAAAGGTGTTAGAACTCATGTGTCAACAACCATAGTTTGGACTGGGAAAACCTCTTACCCTCCCTAAGAATGCAGTTCCAGGATTTAAATCCACATTTAATCAGAGGGATAAACAGGGAACACAGTGTTAAAACGGGTAGCTCTGTAGGCGTCTTAAATGCTATTGTGCAAACCTGCTATTGAGAAATCCAACTCAAAGGAATCTAACAAAGGAGAACATGATGTTGTCAAACTTGTCCTGCTCCTTGTGGATCCTGAAAGTTTGACTCCAGAAACCCTGCACTTAATTCTCATCAAGATATTCAGGAAGACACAGGACACTCCCACCTTCCTTGGCTCCTTCACCCTTTCCCACCCAAACAGGATGCACGCTGGGTTCAAGATGGCATTGCCACACACCTGAACACACACATGTTTGGAATGAAAAAAGAGTGGTTACTAATTTCCTTCAGTCTGTGACATTTTAAAAAAATTGACTCTGTTTGAGAGCTTGAGGTTGCAAAAAAAGCACATCTGAGTTTCACATTAAAAAGCTAATTGAACCCAACTCAATCCAGATTTGGGATGAAGGAGTGACTTCAAGGCTCCATCTGGGAGGGGCTGGGCCTTGCCTTTGTAAGGCACTTTGTGCAAGACGGAGAATGAGCTGACTTTCCAAATCAAGAAAATGCGGGGCGTGGGGAGGGGTAGTGATAGGGACTCCGAGGAACTCAGAGCCCCTCCTCGGGCTCCCCGCAGCATTTCCCTGGTTTTACCACCACTTCTTCGGGCTCCTCCCCCAGGACTGACAGATCGGGCCAGCTCTCATTCCAGTTAGCTAACGCAGAGTGATATTAGTTTCAGGTGTACAGTCTAGTGACTCAGCACTTCCACACAACACCCCGAGCTGCCCTAGACAGGCACACTCCTGGGTCATGAGTCATTTTGAGACAGATGGCAATGCTCAATTTCAAAAGCTGCTTCATGAATGAAACATGCCAGTGACCCATCTCGGCTGGCAGCGTGGGCCTAGCTGCTGCATGGGCACCTGGTGACCACCTGGCAGGATCTGAGCAGCTCTGCCTTCTCTTCTTCCCTGTCACCAGGGAAGGTGACCGAGTGTGCTGGGAGGACTTTGTCCGTCCCTGCCGTCCTGTCCGTGCCCACGCTGTTCCCTCTCCTGAGAGCCTGACCCCCTGCTCGCCTCTCTCGCTTCCTCCGCCACCTCCATAAGTGGCCCAGCTCACGTCTCTCTTCCAGGAGGTTCTCTCTGAGCAGCACAAGCTCACAATTCTACTCTCCTCGTCTGAAACCCTGCAGGACCCTCCACGGAACCAGAGGTTCTGAGTTGCTGCACGAATAAGCTCCCTGGAAGCTCCCAGAACCAAATCTAAAACATGCCGGGTGCTCAGAAATGAAGACTAGTGGGACTAGGTTTGAAAATAACATAGAACACGAAGCAAAATAAAAGGAAAAATGTAAGGTTTTTGGTAGAAATTTTTCATTTTAGAACACCAGGTTTTTTTCCAGACACAAGCACAGTAAAATGTCCAGTGAGTGTTGGCCTCGTGCAGGGCACAGTTCTGAACACTTAGCGTATGCCAGCTCTGTTATCCCCACGGTCACACGAGGAGACGACCACTGACATCATCCCTGCCTGACAGATGAGGAAACCAGGCACTGGGGTTTGGCAACTAGCCCGAGTTCACACAGCAGGAAGAGGGGATGTGGGGCTGGACCCTGTCCACGTAGCCACTGTGCACCCTCTGCTCTCCCTGACATGATGCACACATCGTGGAGGGGCAGGAGGGTCCCCATCTAAACAGCACTGCTCTGCTCTAGGTCCAGGGTCCGTGGTGATTTTCAGCTCACCATCCCGTCTGTGTGCCCGAAGCATCCCGGGGCTTCCCTCTAGAACAGCTTGCCGCCACAGCCCAGCGCAGAGACAGTCCCGGCCTGCACAGACAAACATAATCTCTCATGTTTCTCTTTCTAGCAGTTCCAATTCATTGTTCGGTTGACTCCTCTGACCCCAGGTGAATTCTTTTCATTTTTAACTTTGGAAATCAGATTCTGTATTGTTTTGTTTTGGAAATTCTATCTTGATTACATTTTGTTCCCTTTGGAAGAACAGAGCAGGGTCTACCTTGGTAAAGCAGGTAAAATTCTGTCCGCAGGAGGTGGGAGGAAGTTGGGGCAGGTGCCAGGCCCGTGCCTGGCCCCATTCAGGAGCGGCCACCCTGGGCAGCACTTCACGGGGAGGTGGCAAATCCCTGGCCTGCCGTCTCGGCGAGCCCCCCGTGGGCCCAGCACTCAGGCCCAGTGCTGCCCCCAGTGCCACCACCAGCACACTCACGGTCCACACAGGGCTCACTTGGAACCCCATGTGGCTCAGTGAACCTTCAAGAGATGTTAGGCACTCGGAGTATTTTCCACATTCCAGATACTTAACTGACAGGCCCTGCAGCCCTTTGTAGATAACTCACCCTGGCTGCACAGTAGCAATAGTAAAGGTCACTGATGAAAAGAAGACTCTCAACTTAAAACCAGTGCGGTCATTTCAAAGAATCTTTATATTCTGCCCAGTATAGGGAATAGAGAGAGAGATTTGTTAAGGATTCGGGACTTCTGGCCTGGGGATGCATAGGGGCCTCAGAGCCAGGGTAGCCTCTGCCCCAGGGCCCCCCAGAGCTGCCCTGTCCCTCTGTCCCTCCTCTGCAGAGGACCAGAGAGAAGTCATCGTCTGCAACAGGGCACCCAAATGACAGTAACAGGTTAGGGGTCCTGGCTCATGGGACTAGCTGCTCCCTGCTTCTCTGTGCGTAATTTCCTCTTTTTCTTAATTTGTTGGGTGGTGGACCCACCCAGGTCCATTCCCCCTCATCCATCGTGATCTTGTCACACGGTAGGGAGGCCTGCCCCCTGGCTGCCATCCGGGATCTCCTCCCTTTCTTTTCTGAATGAGCTGTCCCATGCCGGCTTCTTTCTTGTCTGCTCCCTCTTTGGGGAGCTGCATATCACCCAGGAGCTTCTTGAGAAAACCTACCCCAGTAGATCAGGGCCTCTCCAAGGCAGAGGCCCTCCCCTCTTCTCTCCTGTGTCTACACTCATTCCCTGGGGTTTCAGAATCTCTTCCAGCCACCAGACTGTCAGCTGTACACCTCTATTTCCGGCCTCTCCTCTAACTGCAGACCCGAACACCCACCTGCCCCTGGCACGTCTCCATGTGGGGGACCGATGCCCACTCCCAGACTTCCTCTCCTTCCATCTTCCCCATCTTGGAAACGGTGACTACACACAGTGTAGTCTTGGGGAAGATCTTGGGGTGTCCCTGATCCCCTTTCCCTCCCACCCCACAGCAGCATATCCTATCAGCTCCGCCTTCAAACGGTGTGTCAGGCATGAGGACTTCCCACCTCACCCACCCCTGCCACTGGGGGCCAAGCAGGAGCCGTGCTCACCCCACGCCAGCCACAATCTGGGGTTTCGTGAACCCTCCAAGCATCTCCCCATCATTTCCCTCTGCCTGCGTCACTCCTTCACAAGACACTCGTGGGTCTCCTTCCCTCGCTCTATTGAGTTCTGTCCAGATGATATGTCTTCAGAGAGGCCTGCCTTGTCCACTCTGTAATTCTTTATCTCTGTGCATACTCTCCTCTTCTACAGAGCATTTCATGACCTTAGTCCACATCTTTAGTTGTGCACGTTTATGGTCAGTCTTCCCACGACAGGGTACACTCCAGGATGGTGGGGACGTCACCTGTCTGTGGTCCTGGGACTCCAGTGCCGAAGAGAACGCCCAGGAAATACCCGTTGGTGAATGAATGAAGCGAATTCTAATTAACAGTCCTAGAAATGGTCACTGAAACTCAGTCGAAACCACTGATTCGACAGGCTGCAAAGGCAGAAGGTAAAATTAGTGGACTGGAATATTGACATCAGAAATGTTACCACAATGAAGCATGAAAGGACAAAAGTTGGAAATTTTGAAAAAAAAAGTTAATTTATATAGAAGATAAATATATACATATAAAGAAAAAGTAGGGTTTTTTTTTCCTGTGGTAAAACGGATACATAATAAAATCTACTATTTTAACCACTTTCAAGTGTATGATTCAGTAGCATTAATCACCCTTTCATGTGCGTAGGGACTGTTTGCATATTTGCTTTGGAAAAAATGTCTGTTCGAATTCTATGCCCATTTTTTACTTGGATTATCTGGGTTTTTGTTATTGAGTTGCAGTTCTTCGTGTATTCTGGATATTAAGCTCTCATCAGATAGACAGTTTGCAAGTATTAGGGAATGAGTGTGTGGGAAGGGAGAAGCGGGGTCACTCAAGTGGCCAGGTGTCTAGGTCACCCAGGGCTTTCTGAAAGAGAAACCCTAACCCTGCGCGGTGGGGACAGCCTCCTTCCCTCTCCAGCTGTTTGGCTGGGAGCCGTGGGATGCAGCTGGCAGTGTGTTTATTCAGGATGGATGGCTTTCGAAACGGACGCCTCCGCCATCAAAAGCTGAATGTTAGGCACTCATGTGATAGTATGTACATAGGTACAGCCTTTATTATATACATAGTTATACAATATTGGTTATACAATGTATTATACAATATTCTATATAATATTATACAATAATTATATAATATTTTGCAATATTGGTTGAGTGGTCGAATCAGGAAGAGAAGGAAGTTGTGTAATTAAGGTCCCCAGATGAGATCATCCTGGACTATACGCACGGGCCCTAAGTCCAACGACAAGTGTCCTTATAAGAAACACGGAGGAGAGACACATAGAGAAAGAGGAGAAGACCCCTCCAAGGTGGAGGCAGAGACGGGAGCGATGCAGCCACAAGCCAAGGGGCGCATGGAGCCACCAGGACTTGAGGGGGCAAGGGAAGATTCTCCCCTGGAGTCTTCAGAGGGAGCGCAGCCCTGTGGACATCTGCATTTTGAACTTCTGACTTCCAGAACGCTATTTGTTACCACCCTAGGAAACTCCTACGGATTTTGGTCCTGGGAAGCCGAGTGCTGCCGTACCAAGTGCCTCACACTGTGGAAGCGGCTTTGGAATTAGGCGATTGGGTAGAAGTTGGAAGAATTTTGAGGTGCATGAGAGGTAAAGCCTGGACTTCCTGAAGAGACTGTTAGTAAAAACATGGACTTTAAAGGCAGCCTGGTGAAGAAGGCTCAGAAGGAAATGAAGAGCACGGAGAGAAGGTTTCTGTCCTCTCAGAGAACGCATAGCTCATTATGAACAGCGTGTTAGTAAATACGGATGTGACAGGCGTGTCTGTTGACGGCTCAGAAGCAAACGAGGAACATGTTATTGGGGACTGGAGGGAAGGTGATCCTTGCGGTGTGCCCGCAAAGAACTTGGCTGAATCGTGTCCTGCAGTCATGGGGAAAGCAGAACCTGTAAATGATGAACTTGAATAATTAGCTGAGATTTCTAAGCAAAGCGTTGAAGGTGTGGACTGGTCCCTTCTTGCTGATTCTAATAAAATGGGAGAGGAAAGTGGTAAGTTGAGGAAGGCACTGTTAAGCAAAAACAAAACCAGTGCTTGATGATTTGGGAGAATCTTGGCTTATCCGTGTTGCAAAGGACGAAAAATGAGTAGCTTCACTGTTGAGGGACTGCGAGAGAGAGAGAGAGAGAGAGAGAACACCCAGGATGTGGCTGGACAACTTTCTGTTGAAGACATGAGCAGGGGACTGATGGATCCACTCAACTGTCTCAGCAGAGCCAGGAGTAGAGGTGGTGTTTGCCGGAAGGATGTGTGAGGGACCCTCTTGTCTAATGGCATGAAACCGCATGACAGACGTGGGAGACCAACAGTTTTTGAGAATATTGTATCAGCAGGACACTGCCAGGTTGGCCTGAGGGACAGAGACAGGACAAAGTAAAAGAGGGCTGTCAGATTTCCAGAGTTCTATAGCCAGAAAATGGGCTGATAGAGCTACTCAGTTATAAGAATATGCTGCCCTTCCAGAAAAAGGAAGAATGATTCTGGGGACAGAGCCACGAACACAGAGGTAGAGGCTGGAGGTGTGGGAGCAGAGGCCTGTGGAGCCGTGGGCCCAGACAATGCAGCTCCAAGCCACAGAGGGTAATTCTCAGACCTTGAAACTAAATGAAACTTGTTCTGCTGCCGTCTTAACTTGCTTGGGACAGATGACTCCTTTATTACTTCCCTTTTCTCCCTTTTGGAATGGGAACGTCTATCCCGTACCTGTCTCACCATTGCATTTTGTATGAGATCTTCTAGTTTCACAAGTCGATAGATGGAGAAGAACTTTGTCCCTGGATGGGTGATACTGGGACTCATCCATGTCTGATACTCATGACTTCGATGATGACATTTGGGGCTTTTTGAGCTACTGATGTGTAAATGTGGGTTAAGATCTTGGAACTCTTGGATGGGGTGAATGTATTTTGCACATGAGACAGATGTGAATTGGGTGGCCAGAGGTTGAACTGCGGTGGGTTGAGTGGTGGCCCCCCAAAAGACATGTCTACATCCTGAACCCTGTGAATATGGCCTTATTTAGAAAAAGTTTCTTTGCTGATGTAAGTTAAGGCCCTTGAGATGAGATCATCCTGGATTATTACGGTGGGCCCTTAATCCAAAGACAGATGTCTGTTAAAAGGCACACAGAGAGCAGCCGGAGAAGAGAAGGCCATGCCAGGACTGAGGCAGAGAGTGTGATTGCACAACCACAGCCAAGGAAGAGCCACAGACGCTGGACAAGACAAGGAAGGGTTCTTCCCCAGAGCCTTTGCAGGGAATGCAGCCCTACGGACACCTTGATTTTGGACTCCTGGACTCCAGAATTGTGAGACAGTAAATTTCTGTTTCAAGCCACCCAGTTTGTGATCATTTGTCATCACGGCAACCTTTGGCAGCAAGCGTGCAGAACACGAAATCTGACAAGGCGCCTGTTCCAGTTCTCTACTGTAGCAGGTAACTGCCACATAACAATCCCAAAGCAGTGGCTAAAAATGAGAACAAACAAACATTTTTTTTTGCTCACGGATTTGGGGGTTGTCTGGGCTTAGCTAGGCATTTCTCATTCAGGGTCTCTGGGTCTCTCAGGTGGTGGTAACCAGAGGGTGGCTAGAGCTGGGACCATCCAGAAGGTATCTTTCCTCACGTGTCTGGCTCTGGACTAGCAAGACTCAAACATCTGGGCTCTGGGGAAGCTCAGGGCCCCGTGGCCATCTTTTTCTCCCTCTGTGTGGACCCACATGATCCCTCTACACGGCAGCTGCACTGTACTGTAGAATTGTCACAAAGATATGCCCAGCCTCAAGGGAAGAGAGCGTAGATTCCACCTCTTAATGGGTATATCAAACAATTTGCAGATAGTGCTGCCGACTCAGTCCAGAGAAGATGGTGAAGTCGACTTGCTATGGGGGACAAGGAAGCTGCAATATTTACATCCCAGCAGCCACGAGTCATCTATGCAGTTAAGGGGTGTCTGGGAAAATTCATGTGCCCACATCCTCCATGAGGGCAGGAAACATGGGGACCCCAACATGCCAGCAGGGTTCTGGCAGACTGAAGGTGCAGGTGCTGGCTGTTGGAAATAAAAGCAGCTACGGGAGGCAACGTGCACACATACAGTGCTGGATCCCAGGGGATGCCGACGGAATGCCTATGTCATCAGATACATAGCGCCAACTCCATGTGGAAATGTAGTGCATGGTGCTGGTGCCATGTCACAGTTTTGGGGAAAGTCAAGATTACTCAAATAAATGGCATTGGGAAAATCTGTTGTTCCTTTAGGAAAAAATAATTATAAGGCCCATACATCTCATCCTACAAAAATAGAGTTTCCAGCGTAATTAAAGCGCTAACTGTAGGCAACAACAAACCAGTGCAAGCGTGGAAGATAGCCTACGTCTAGTGGAGATGCCCTTTCTGAGCAAGATCTGAATCCACAGGCAGTCAGGGAACAGTCTGACACATTGTGTAAAATCTAAATTGTCAGTGTGACAGAAGACAACATAAACAGCCAGAAAGAAACAGGGGAAAAATGTCACCTATGAAAGAGGAAAATATAAGATGTTCAGAATGTAGAAAGAGCTCCTGTAAATCCATAAGAAAATGAAAAATCACCAAAAGAAAATGGGCAAGGAATATGAATTGGTGATTCACAGAATCAGTGCTACAAATGCCAATAAAAAGTTGCTCAACCTCACGAATAACCAGAGGCATAAAAAAGAAAACTCAGTGAGGTGTCCTCTCGTCTCCGTTAAATGGGCAAAAGTTTTAAAAAGATTGATTATATCCATCAAGGAGCTACAGTGTGGCTACACTTTCAAACATTTTAAAGTGGCTGAGCCATTCTGGAGAACACTATGGCGGTATTTCCCAAAGTTAATACTGTGCATACTCTGTGACTAAAACTCCACTTTGAGAAAGTTCTTCAGAAATATTCCCACATGAACAGGAAGATACATGCCCATAGATGTTCGCTGCAGCATTGTTGGTAACAGAGATAAAAGTGGGAAACAACCTAAGTGTTCACCAACAGGAAAATATTTAAGTAAAATGGAACAAGAAATACGTATATATAACATATTATTCCAAGACGTAGTCTTCTTTAAGATTAAAAATACAAGATTTATAGACAAGTGGAAAAACACTATAAGAAAAAAAATAGAAAAAAATCAAGTTGTAGATCAGTATTTTCCCTAGGGTCCGTTGTATTTAAGACATCCAATCCAAGTAAGTGTGCACACCACCTCTGCATGTGCCTACAAGCATTCTAGAAGATTCCACACCAAACTGCTGTAGGACTTAATTCCTGCCAAGCATTGGTCTATGCAGGACACATCGTTAAGTGCTATATAAGAAGAGGCTATTTTTATTTATATTTCTGTACTTTTAAGGTTCTGTACATTCCTGGGTTAACTTCTGTCATTTAAAAGTAAAGAGCCTGTCTGTAATTTCAGAACACTACCTGCCCAGAGCAGGGGCCATTTATTATTAATCCCTCCATCCGGAGAGCCCAGCATGGACCCTGGCACAGCTCAACCGCAGGAGATCACCTGTTCCCACCCCGCCCTGCCACCAGGTGAGACCCCAAGGCCTACATGCCCCGCCTCTGAGGCCCCGGCTTCCCGCTTTCCTCCCCCGCTCAAGCGCCAGGAGGCGGAGCCCAGCGCTCGTCAGTCCCGCCCCACGCGCTAGACGTCACTGGGCTGCGCCGCGCGCTCTTTGACGTACCTGCGACTCGCCTTCCGGAAGGAAGCTCGGGTGGCTGACTATGGCGACCGCCGCCGAGCAGTGGGTACTGGTGGAGATGGTCCAGGCGCTTTACGAGGTGAGCTTGACCGCCCGAGCCGCCCACGACCACACCAGGCCCTGCGGGGGTGGGACGGGTCTGGTGGATTTGTGGTCTGAGTCCTGGGCGGGGTTGGCTGGGTCATGCCCCGACCCTTGGCTTCTCTGGCTGGAGGGGCTCGCGGGGGAGGCACGGGCGGGAGCGGGAACCAAGGGTCTCCTTCCGGGCTCAGGAAGGAAACAGGTGGGAGGGGGCGCAGGAGCGAAGCTGGTCTTGAAAAACCAGAGTTGGGACTGATAGTAAAACGGGGTGGTGAAAATAGAGTGGAAGATCTCAGTCTGGGAAGGTCCTAGGGAATTCAGGTCCTTGGGATTGTGGAGCAGGTAAAGGGGACAGAGTTGTTGTGTATTGGAGTTTGTTTTTGTCGGGGCGCGGGGTTACGAAAGCCGAATGATTTAGGAATTGGGAATATGAAATAGTTTGTCATTCTCCCACATGCGTCCCATTTTCTGTCTTGTAAAGATACACTTTTTAGAGATTTTTAAAGGCAGAGTAGGTAAGAGTTTTGAAAGGCTAGCTATTTCAGGTATGTTAGATATGATATGATAGCAGAACTTCAGTCTTAGAGAATGTTCATTCACTGGACATGTATCTACTGAGCTTCGCTACCCTGTCCCAGTAGAACTTTCTGCATGATCTATATTTGAGCTATTAGGTGTAGTAGCCGCTAACCAACCACATGTGGCTAGTGCAAGTGAGGGACTAAATTTTTCATTTAACTTAAATTAGATATATATTTACACAGTTACATGGTGACTGGTGGCTACGGTATTGGGACAGCACAGATCTAGACACTAGGGATAGTGCCGTGAACAAACGGGCAGAAATAGAGCTTGTATTCATTTAGAACGAATCTCAGTTTTTGATAATTTTGTAAAAACTGAACATTGCTGCTTACTGGCAGGGGAGACTGTGGTGTCTTCCACTGCAAGACTTGTCAGGACTTCCTGAAAAACAGTTGACAGAACAGATGTGGTATAAATGATGGCCAATATGAGCCTAACTATAGTAACTAAGATAAAAGCCACTGAAATTGAAGTAAAAAAAAAAATTAACAATTTTCTGTTCTATGTTGTCGCTTCCTTTTTGAGGGCTGCATAACTGATCAAGAGTGAGGTATTTTCTTGGATGTAACATTTCCAGGAAAAGAAGCTGCATTTGTGATTTTGATTAAGTCACTAGACAATTAGTGTCTCAATTTTTCTTAGGATGATTTCTTTGTGGAGAGAGATGCTCAGTAACTTGGGCAGATGCTTGCCTGCTAGAATACAATTATTGAGAAAACCAAAACAATATTTTTTCTTGTTAAAGATTTTACTTATTTGTCAGAGAGAGAGAGCACGCGCGAGAGCACAAGCAGTGCGAGCGGCAGACAGAGGGAGAAGCAGGCTCCCCGCTGAGCAAGGAGCCTGATACGGGACTGGATCCCAGGACCCTGGGATCATGACCCTGAGCCAAAGGCAGATGCCCAACCGACTGAACCACCCAGGCATCCCAAGAAAACTGAAAGAATACTTAGACTAGAGTCCTTATTCTTAAATGAATTATTTTCAAGGGGGATCAGTATATTTAAAAATTATCTTAAAGAGAGACTTCCATTCTTGTTCCATTCTTGTTACAGTTACTCTATAGAATTTGAGGAGAATTCTAAAAAGAGAAATAATTGTGTGTGTATGTAACATATGTACGTAGTTAGAAAGATAATTGTATATTGACTTAGAAGTTTACCTATGAATTTGTCTGCGGTTTTCCTGTCTCCACATTCTGGTTTTTTAAAAAATTATAGTGAATCATCTTCACTTTCTTTTTGTCTAATGTTTGCAAATAATTTGTATTTACGTTTCTATACCTTTTTTTTTAATGACTTTCCAGTGACAGTCTATTGGAGTAGATCACTCTGTAATTGACTGGGGTTAGTCACTATCTGGAATCTTCCACATGCACTTAGTGTGTCTGGTTGTGCAAAACATTAAAGTCAGCCCAGCCTTTATGTTGGAAATGTACAGTTGAAAAGAAGACTTGGCATGGATAGTTTCAGTAAGGTGTCTTCATGCCTGTTGACTTGGAACACACTGCATACTTTTGGGGAACTGCTGTAGGAAAAAAACCTGCCATTCCTTTAGGCGTTTATTATAAAGTCTTGTTTTCCTCAGCCATGTTCCAGGAAGGATTTAAAGAGGCTTACTGGGGATACAGAAACCATAGGAAGATGTGCAAAACTCTAAGAATTGTAGAAACTGAATTTCAGATGACTCTTCTAACTCATCCGTGGTACACTGGGGTGGTAGAAGGCTAGCAAAGCTGTGAAATGTTGGTTACTGTCCTTTCCCTCCAGTAGAAACATACATTATCTGAAGGATCTGATAGTTGATATTGTTCCACATGTTGGGATTCTGCATTTTATTTTATTAGGAATTAAATTTCTTTCCTATAGAGATTTTAAAGCTGTGCTATTAGAGATTTTCCATGTGAAGGAGAAATTGCTGACTGTTAGAAATGGGGAAAGGAATGAGTAGAAATGAAAGGAGTTTTGAAAATAAATCTTAAGTAATAGGTTAAAGGTTATGGGAGGCAATATATACGAGTGCATTACATTTTATGTGCAGATTTTGGAAGTGTTTATTTCATTTCTTTTTTGGTTTTTGGCTCATTATTAGGCTCCTGCTTACCATCTTATTTTGGAAGGAATTCTCATTCTCTGGATAATCAGACTTCTGTTCTCTAAAACTTACAAATTACAAGAACGATCAGATCTTACAGTCAAGGTAAGAAATTAAATCTTTTTTATTAATCAGTGTATGATTACAGTTGCTACATCCTTCCAAAAAGTATTTTTTGTGGTGGTTCACCTATGTATGTTAAAATATTTTCTGTAATATAAAAAATCAAGGGAAAGGAAATATCAGGGAAGCAAAATACGGAGAAGCCAGGGGTAAAGCAGACACCCAGAGGAGCACCCTGCCACAGAGTGCTGCACTTCGTCAGAGGAAGCAGCAGTCTCAGGGACAGACGGTAGGAAGGAAGCATGGGCAGTGACAAGATTTTGATTTTCAACGTGCAGGGTGACGTGAGCTGCTCAGGAAGAGCACCACTGTTCTAAAACCCGAAGGAAAGTTTTCCCAGTGTTCTTCATAAAGGAAATTCGGAGTTGGAAAGAATCCTCCCGCCTCCCCACCCCAAACTGAATTTTGATGTGTTTTCCGTGGTAAGGGACCCAGTCCAAACCCAAGCCAGGAGAACCTTAGGAAGCAGTAGTGTCTAGGGGACTGCGGCACTGCCCACGTGGAGTCCTGTTCACCTGAAGGATGAGGGGGCTTGTGGAAAAGAAGTTTATCTTTCTCACTCCGGTGGGAGCACCTAGGAACGGTGCCCCAGTGCAAGAGGGAAGAGTGGTTCTGATCGCACTGTGGTTTCCGTCACTCGGATCTGTTTCCTCTCCAGCCTCTATAGCATTGGGTCAGGATGCTTAGAGAGACCAGTGACTGTGAGAAAGGTTTTTCCATGAAAATCTCTACTACAACTTTGGTTCACAGGGCAGCACTGAGTCCAGCATGGAGATGGGGCGGAATTAATGAAACAATGTGGCAGTCACTCCCTGCATTGCACCGACTGGCTGCCGCCATCCTGATCTTTCATGTTAACTGTAGGGTGATCAGGTGTGTCCTCCAAAGGGCATGCAGCACATGGTTCTTAGGGCAGATACATTTTGGAAACCTGGCTAAGGCAGAGTAGGGGATGTCTTATTATATGATTTCATATAACCTTAGTAGGCCAGTGGATATTTGAAGCTCTGGTGAGATGCCCTCACCTTGACCACAGGTCCTTCCCTCCCCCACCGTTTTGTCCTGACTACCTTGTGGGATTAGCGTGCCATGGAACACTCTGGATAGCATTGCAGTAAGATTGGGCCATCCAGGGCAGAGGTCCCGTCTCTGCTTTTTCCTTTGGCATTTCAGAACTCCTTGTGAATGATCAGGTGGCTTGCTTCTAGCTCAGCTTTTTAAGCAGTTGATCATTCCTGGTATTTTGAGTTTTTGTTTAAAAAGCTGGCAATCCACATATATATACATTTTTTAAATGAATGATTAGGCATAACTTTACAGTAATCCTCTGAAAGCCAAACTTAGCAAGATTTAGTAATCATGGACATCTTACCCTAAAAGCCGTGAAAGAAAAAAAACTGTGTTTTTAAAGCTTAACTTCTGGCAACATAGATGCATTGCCCTTCTGCTGTACGGATCTGCAGTTTCTTGAATACGAGGGGATCTTGAGATGCTTCTGACGTCTGTCCCACAGTCACAGGTGGACAGTATGCATGATGTACTCTGGCCTTCCGGGCTGCTGCTCTCTGCCACTCGGTCACTGGCAGGAACAGATGAGGAATTTATTGGTTGATTTATAACAGCAGTGTGGGAACAAAACAGTCACTGTCCAGTGACTAGCATTCTGCTGTATTTTCTTTCCTTTTCTCCCGTAGGAGAAGGAAGAATTGATTGAAGAGTGGCAGCCAGAACCTCTTGTTCCTCCCATCTCAAAAGACCATCCTGCTCTCAACTACAACGTCGTTTCAGGGTAAAGTGGTTTGCTTCTCAAAGGACTTGTATCTGGTTTCCTGTAGATATACTGACCAAAGCATACAGAGGTTTATGTAGTGTTTCTTTTTTAACAGAAATAAGATATTCAGAAATCTCTGACGATCAGAAACTCTCTGCTTTAGTGCCCAATATATGACTCTCTTTTAAGGCTGTATGGACATTTTTTATAGTCTCCAATTTGGGCATTGCAGCTTGTCCCTTTGTTCCATTAAAAAAAATCTTTTTTTGCAAAATAATACATGCTCCTGATAATATTTCAAATAGTGAGACACACTTGAAATGAAAAGCAGCGCTCCTGCTTTTTCTCAGCTTGATTGTTACTGATTTTAGATCATTGTAGGTTACCTTCGTAACCAGATATTAATAGTGTGCTCACACTTCTGCTTAGTGATTAACTATAGACAGCAGCACTTGACTCTCACAGGAGGAATTCTGAAACTTGACCTTCCTTGTGCTGCCTCTCTCCCTGCTTCCAGGGTCTGATCTTTGTGTTTAGTTCTTCTGTTGCTTGTCTTTGCTTCACCATGTATGCTTTCTTAAATTAAAAAGTATTTTAAGTTTGCAGGAAATATCTGACCCGTGTGTACCCACCATCCAGAATAAGTAGGCATTAACATTTTGCTATCTTTATTTCAAATCTACTTTTGAAAAAAGAAATAAAACATTCCAGATATAGGTAAAGAAACGCCTTCCCATCTACCACTTAACTCTTATCTCCCACAAAGGACAACCGTTACCATGAAGTTGGTGGATGTCTTTCTTTCACTTACATTTATACTTAAAAAAAAAAAACAAAACTCATTTATTTTAGAGAGAGAAAGAATGTGGAGGAGCAAAGGGCGAGGGAGAAGGAGAATCCTAAACAGGCTCCATGCTCAGTGCAAAGTCTGATTGCGGGGCTTGGACTCAAGACCCTGTGATTGTGGGGCGCCTGGGTGGCTCAGTTGTTAAGCGTCTGCCTTTGGCCCAGGATGTGATCCCGGCATTCAGGGATTGAGCCCCACATCAGGCTCCTACGCTGGGAGCCTGTTTCTTCCTCTCCCACTCCCCCTGCTTGTGTTCCCTCTCTTGCTGGCTGTCTCTCTGTCAAATAAATAAATAAAATCTTTAAAAAAAAAAAAAAAAAAAGACCCTGTGATCGTGACCTGAGCCAAAATCAAGAGCCGGACACTTAACTGACTGAGCCCCCCAGGTGCCCCTATATTTTTACTTTTAACACGTATCCCTGATGCCATGAAATTATTCAGTATTTTGTCTAAAAATGTGGTGCAGCATATTCTCCTGAGTGTATCCGTCCACTTCTGGTCTGATGTAGGGAGGCTTGTATTCTTCACTCCATGGATTTCTGTGGTCATACAAAATTTTTACATGTTCTGAACTCAGACTTACTCATCATTAATGCTGTGGTTAACAAGTCCTTCCCCGCCCCCAGAGGTCAAATCTGCCTGTTTCTGTATGGTCAGTTATCCTAGCATTCTTAATTGAATTGTCCATTGTTGACCTACAGAATAGAAATTTCCCTTTTTTGTATACTACGTGCCCCCCTAACAGGTCTGTTTCTGGCTATATTTCCACTCTGTCAGTGTATTTGTCTCTCCCTGTGCCAGAATTTCATATATATAGTACAGCTTAAGAATAGGCCTTAACTAGAGTGAGCCCTTCACCTCCTTGTCCTTCAGAATTGCTTGGGCTATTTGCAACTCTGTTTCTTAGTGTGAGTTTCAATTTAACTGATCACATTTGGCCAAAAAATGAGTGTGGGTTTGTGACTAGCAGTGCACTGATTTGAATTAACTGGAATCTTGCTGATACTGAATTTTCTCACTGTGTGCCTGGTGTATCACTTCGGTCTTTCACGTCCTACAGTAAAGTTATGTCACTTTCCTCATAAAGACTGCTTATCCTTTCCCCCCTACTTTTTACATTGAAATAATGGTAGATTCATATGCAGTTGTGAGAAGTAAGGAAGGTCCCACCTATCCTTCATCAGTTTCCGCCCACGGTAACTCCTGCTTAACGACCAGGACATGGATGTTGTGTGTCTTTTAATGGACTCGTCTCTAGGAACCAGAGCGTGTTCGTTTCTGTCACGAGGAGCATCCTTGTCTTCTGTTCCTGTGTTACTGTGCTGGCTAGGACACCTCCCATGCGGTTGGATAGGAGTGGTGACGGGGTCTCAGTGTCCTGGTAGCTTCTGAGAGATGACCTGTACCAGTGATTGGCCTTCCTGTCTCTTGTCAGTTTGCTAAGGGAATTTTTTCATTAGTTTTTAAAATCAGAACATTAAATGCTATCCCATGTTTTCCTGTATCTATTGAGATGATGGTATGAGCTCTCTGCTCTAGGCAGTTACTGTGTTAAATTATATTGGTAGGTGTTTTTAAATGATGCATAGATGTGAGTTTTTATGAGAAAGACTGCAGCCCACCATGCCACCATTCCTCACCCCAGATTCCCACTATCTCCAAGTAGTCACTTTCTGTTTCTGGGATTTACCTGTGTTTTTCTAAGGCATGTGCTTATGCTATTATTTCTTGGTGGTGTCCTTTCTTTTCCAGTTTTAATTTTATCCATTCATTGCAGGGGGCAGAGACTGGCCCTCTGAAAACACACCCACACTTGCCCTCCCCCCTGCTGTAGTCGCTCCTCTACTGCCTTCGCGTGATCAGGAAAGGAGGCCCGTGCCCCGGGAAAGGCAGCAGCCTGCTGTGACCCCTGGCTGTGGTGGGGCTCCCTGGGTCCCCTCGACAGGACACCCCCTGCAAGCCACACACAGGCCCCTTTTCCTCCCTTCTCCCCAGCACAGATTTGTTATTACACTGTGTGTCCCTGGATTACTTAGTGTTGACAGTTTTGTGACCACATTAGTATCATTCAGGAGGTAAGCTTAGCATCCATTTTTCTTATTACACAGAATATTGTAATTATATTGTCTCCCTCGTACACTTTTGTTTTCCTCGTTTCCTGCTTGCTTGCTTGGCTCTCCCAAGTCAACCTAATTCATCCTGTCATCTGCCTCCAGGAGCATCAGTCTCCATTCAGAATGTCCCCATGTACGTTATCTGTGGGGTTCATTTGCTCCCTTCCTGAAACCTTTGTTGTGCCGCAGGCTGACTGGTGCTTGGTACCTCGAGTGGCTCCCCGGGCGGCCTGGGCCTTCCCGTCGCCCTAGCTCCGGAATTCCCTTTGTCCCTCCCCTGCCTTGGCCGGCTCTGTCCGGCTTGCTCCCCCGCGTTAGAGTCCACGTAGCCTCCTGAGGAAGGGCTATGGAAGGTACATTTTTTTTAAACCTTTCAGATCTTAAAATTGTTTTTTATTTTACTATTTTACACCAGAGTGATTGTTTTATTGGTTCTTACTGATCTGTTAGACACCTCAGTGTCTGGTGACCCTTAGCATCTATACTGTTTTCACTAGATAAAATATTTTCATTGTAATTAACAGCATTTTGTAAACAGTTTGCAAAAATCACCAAAAAATCTTGAAGCACGTTTTGCTGTTGTTGATAAACTTAGTTACTTTTCAGTGAACACAATAGTGGTGCTCATTCAGTGCTGAGTTAACCTGAAAGCAAGTGAATTTACTTAACTTGGATAGATTTTTTCTTTCAGTAACAGCCTTATTGACATATAAACCACAGACCATGAAATTTGCTCTTTTAATTCACCACGATTAAGTGGGTTTTAGTATATTCACAGAGATGTGCAACCATTGTCTCCATCTAATTTCAGAATATTTTTATCACCCCCCAAAAAAAATCCCACACCCACCCTCATTCACTCCCCACTTCCCCCTTCCCCAGCTACTTTCCCCTGATACCTACTAATCTACTTTTTCCATGCCTTTGGCTGCTGTTCTGGACTTTTTATATAAAAGGAATTATGCAGTATGTGGCCTTTTGTGTCTGATTTCTTTCACTTAGCATCATATTTCCAAGGTTTGTCCATGTCATAGTAGCATGTGTCAGTTTTGTTCCTGACTAATAAAATATTTCACTCTGAATATATCCCATTTTGTTTGTACATTCATCAGTTGATGGGTGTTGAGGGTTATTTCCACTTGGGAGTATATGAAAGGAGAAAAATTATATACATACATAAACTCTCAGGAATATTTGTGTACACATTTTTAAAATTTTACCTAAAGAATTTAGAGAGAGAATGAGAGAGAGAGAGACAGCAGGAGCAAGGGCAGAAGGAGAGGGAGAAGCAGACACCACACTGAGCAGGGAGCCCAATGTGGGGCTCAATCCCAGGACCCTGAGATCATGACCCGAGCCAAGGCAGGTGCTTAACTGACTGAGCCAGCCAGGTGCCTCTGTACACATTTTTTCTGTGGACATATGTTTTTATTTCACCTGAGTATACACCTGAGAATGGAATTGTTGAGGTTTGTGGGAACTTACTTTGAGGAACCATCAGTCTGTTTAACAAAGTGGCTGAATCGTTTTCCATTCCCGTCAGCAGTGCATGAGAGTTATGATTTCTCCCTGTCTTGGCCAACACTTACTGTCTTTCATTGTAGCCATCCTGCTAGGTGGGAAGTGATATCCCACTGTGGCTGGGATTTGCATTTCCCTGTGATTAATGATGTTGAACATCTTTTCATGCACTAATTGGTCATTTATATGTCTTTTCTGGAGAATAACCTATTTAAGTCATTTGCCCATTTTTTAACTGGGTTATTTGTCTTTTTATCATTGATTTATAAGAGCTCTTTGTATATTTTGGATTCCAGTCCCTTATCAAATATATGACATGCAAATATTTTCCCCCAATCTGTGGGTTTGTCACTTCTCTGACAGTGTACTTGGAAGCATCAGTGTTTCCAATTTTCATGAAGTCCAATTTATCTGTTTTGTTCTTTTGTTGCTTGTGCTTTTGTATTAGATCCTAAAATCCTTCCCTAATCCAAGATTATGAAGATTTACTCCTTTGTTTTCCAGGAGGAGGGCTTAGTGTCCCATTTTTCATTATGTAGATTTATATTTGATTTCTGTTTTCAGCATGGCCCCATCTCTCAGCTGTCCTTAGGACTTTGAGCTGATATTCAGGCTTTTCCAGAGAGTAAGTCTCCTATCTTTCTGCAGAGCAGGAAGGGGATCTGAGCGAATGGCTGCTGCTTACACGGTTTCCAGGCAGTCCCCATGTTCACAGGGAGCTGTTCCCCTAGCGTGGGATCATTTCCCCGAAGTTGTGGCTGAGCTGCTCACTTCCAGCAGACGTGCTCTCTCTGGTCTCTGACGTCTCACATACAACCTGCCGTTTGCTGAGTGTCATCTCTGCTTGCATCCTGGTCTTAGTAGCATCAGATGTTTACATCTTGGCATTTTATGTCCCATTAGAAGGGACCAGAGTTTGATGGGTTTTTCCCTTCATTCTGTTTTGTTTACCAGAAGCCACTGGTAGGTTTTCCTATTAATAAATAATTCTTACATTCCTGGAATAAGGCTGTTTGGTTTGTTTTTCTACATTGCTGGTTTGTTTTGCTAAAGTTTGGGATTCTTAAGTTGTATGTTGAAACGTGAGTTTTGTTTCTTCTTTTCCCTTACTGTGCCTGGTCCAGTTCAGGTATCCGTTATAATTGGTTTTACCCTTTTCTTAGCCACTGTATTGTAGGCATGCTGACCACACTGCGTCTCTGGCCCTCCATCTTCTTCGTGCCTGTGCAGTGACCTCGCTCAGGGCTCCATGATCCGGGCCCCGTGGAGGTTAATGTATGCCCTGACCAGAAAGGGGGAAGGCTTGTTCTGATCCTGCCTAAACAAGGCACCTTAGGTAACTGGTGAGGATCACTGGCGTGCAGAAGGCCCCACTTCAGATAACTACCCTGTGACCTCACCCGCATGCCCTGCTCTCCGTAAAAGCCGGGGGTTAGGCTCGCCCGGACTGGGCCGAGAATGGGGGCTGAGAGTGGCTGCGCACTACCGGACCGCCCACCTGCCTCATCCCCCGTCAGTAAGTTACCCTGAGCAAAGCTCCGTCACACGATGGGGTGGCTGGCTTCAGTTTTCAGTCTTCAAGTGCCTTCTCAGCCTGGAGGACACTTTACTGACCCTCCTCCGCCTTCTAACCAGTCTGCATCTGTCGTGCTGTTGGTTCTGTTGAGCCTAGATTTTTAGTCCTGAACTTCATGTCTTCAGTGAATTCTTCAAGCTGTTCAGGTTTCCTTCTTGAGTAATCTTGGTTACTGTCATTTAGTAAGTGTCCATTTCTTCTTGCCATTTTTGAATGTATTGGCCTGAAGCAGTTTCTAGGACTCTGTGGAGCCTGCAGATGTACAACACACACCCTTACGTACAGACGTATCTGTACGCATCTGCGGGGTCGTGTTTCCCCTGCAGGCAGTGTTTGTGTGCATCCCCCTCTCTCACTCAGCTTTGCCGGGGGCTTGTCTCCTGACCCGACTCGGTTGAGGCTCCGTCTTCGTTTCTCCGCGTGGGGCCTTGTGGACACAGGTGCTGACCCTGTCCTCCATCCTACTCTGGTTGGCGCCCGCACAAGGCAGTGCTGGTGCTTTGCCCCTTGTCTCCTTTCATCCTCCCCCACCCCCGACTCAGCCGCCCCCCTGAAATACTGCCACTGAGCTTTCATGAGTCACTTGATGTCATATATTTCTTAATTATGAAAATAATACATTTTATTTTTATTTTATATTGTTAACCTTAAAAATAGTTATTTTTATCAACAAAAGTGGGTTTATTGGGGAGTAAATATTGCAGTTTGGGACCTGCAGGTTATGGCTAAACCATAGTCAAGTCCAGCAAACAACGGAGAAGAATGTTATTTTCTGGAGAAGGAGGAGGCTATTGAGAAGGGCTGTTTTAATGGAAGTTTATTGGAGAAAAGCAAGAGTCCAGGGCAGTGAGGGTTTCTCACTGGCCGAGCTGCAGGGCTGGTGGATCTCTTGTAGGAGACACAGTGTCTGTCTCTCCCGGTTGGGCCTGTAATTGTAGATTTCTTCCTCTGCAAGAGGCCTGTAATCCCCAGTTCTTCCTGGGACTGGCATGGAGCCCAGCTGCTCCCCCTTCCAGCCTCCCCTCCAGCACCCCAAGTCCACTTCAGTGCAGTTTCCCAGTACCTTTGGAACCACATCTTAATGGTTTATGAATGTATGTTTTTAATTTTGTGCTTCATTCTGATTTTTTGATTCACACTCATTTTTTTGAACATGTGTTTGAGTGCCCATTGTGTTCCAGGAATGTGCTGAGCACATACAGTAAGTCAAAATCTTAGTTCTTCTGGGACAGACAAACCAACAGTGAAATGAATAGAATGTTAGCTGGTGTTAAGTGATAATGAACAAATCTCAAAGCAGGGCAAACAGAAGATGTGGAGGGCTTGATGTATTTCTTGTTCATTCCTTCTGACTGCTACGTATGATTCCATTGTGTACTTAGCTGCTTTCCCCATAATGGATACCTAAGCTGCCCCCACTCCCCACTGCCGCACAACATCTGGTGATTACTGGCCCCTTGGGCAGCCGTGTGAGTCTCTCTGGAGCCAGGAGTGGGGTCTGACGTACACCTGTCTCATTTCCCTGTGGGGCTTCTCTACATGGTGACCCACCCATCTCTGCTCCCCTGAGTTAGTATACGGGGGTCCGGTTTCCCCACAGCCCTGTTTGGCAACATTGCTTTATTTTGTATTTGAGTAAGTGTCATTTCATCTGCTTAGTAGCTGCTGGGGTTTTCCCCTTCTGTGAATGCCTCTTCCTATCTTATACCTCTTTTTTTTTTCTTTTTTTTTTTTTTTAAAGATTTTTTTTTTTATTTATTTCTGTGACAGAGAGACAGCCAGCGCGAGAGGGAACACAGCAGGGGGAGTGGGAGAGGAAGAAGCAGGCTCCCAGCGGAGGAGCCCGATGTGGGACTCTATCCCGGAACGCCGGGATCACGCCCTGAGTCAAAGGCAGCCGCTTAATGACTGCGCTACCCAGGCGCCCCCTTTTTTTTTTCTTACCTGAATTCCCAGCCTGTTTTCTGATTAGCAAGAATCCCATGTACCACGTAGACTTTAATCTATGGTCCGTTTTCAATGTAGTACTCCATTATGCTAATTTCAAGACACACGTTCTTATTTTTCCTATTTTAAGATCTCTGAAACGGGGATGAATCTGTGGTTGCTGAGAGCCTTTGTCGGTGGGTGGGGTGTCCTTGCTTGTGTATCTGTGAACTTGGTCATGGCTGTGCTTACTGCCAGCGCTTCAGCTGAGTTGTGAATGCTGCTGGCAGGAAAATCAGGGGATGGCAGGAGAGAGCGCCAGACTCCTCTGAGCCAGAGAACAGAGGCTGCAGTGACTAAGGCTTTGAACATCCCTTTGTCATACTTCTGCCTGTGGATAATTACAGCATCAAAATTTGAAGCACGGGGGACACTAACCTGTCAGGTAACCTCGGAAATAATGGGGGAGCATCCTCCTAGATGACATGGGGTACTCCTCACAGCAGGGAGAATATTGTAGGAATACACATGCAATCTATGACTTACCAGCGGGGAGAAAACCTTCGGGACTCGGTTAAAGAGGTTAAGGATATGCTGACTGATTTATGTTTTCCCTTTTAGATGTACAGATGTGGTGTGACAGAAATCTGTGTCTAAGCATACCGAATAGAACTTCTCATTAAACGTAAACTCAAAAATCGTAAGATCACAAGAAAACATCATTACATTTTCATCAGCAGTGTTTTCTTGTTTTCCTTCCTTAGTGGTAGCTAAAAAAACAGCGATGGCATCTTAGATTCAGGGAAGTACAGTAAATATCATCCATCCGTTAACTCTGTCTGTGGTGTCGTCACTGAACTAAAATTCTTTTTTTTTTTTTTTTTAAGTAGGCTCCACACCCAGCATAGAGCCCAACACGGGGCCTGAACTCATAACTCTGAGATCAAGACCTGAGTTGAGATCAAGAGTCGATTCTTAACCGACTGAGCCACCCAGGTGCCCCAACCAAAATTCTTAATTTTGACTCTGATTCATCCATCTTGGTCTCACTCTGTGTGTGTGGGGAAATTTGTTCAGAAATCATTTCTACTCCAAGGTGTCACAAGGACATTCGTCCACGTTTTCTTTTGTTACATCTTCTAGGTTTTTAATAGGTCTAGAATTCACCTTTGTACATGTTTATCCAACTTTATTTTTCTCCATAGAAAAAGAAACATGTGTGTGATTTCGTAGTTTGTGGGGCAACTGCTGTCATTCGCCAGGTGTTTGGATACACACAGTTCTCTTGAATTCTAGAGTCTTTCATTGCTCTAGGTGCCTGCTCTCACACTGGTAGCCAACCCACTGTTAATGGGGTTCTGTAATCCTAGGCTCCTGGTAAAACACCGTTCTCCTTATTTCTAAGTTCACTTTGTAATTACTGACCCTCACTAATAGTGAGGTAGTGGTTTTTGGTTGGAAAGGGTTTCATTTTTCCTCCTTCTGGTCCTCTGATGCCTTGATTGTGGAGTCGTCTCTGGGTTGACTTTATTTGCTTCTGCGAGAGACTCTGAGGGGTCGTGTGCTCCAGCATTCTCGTGGTAAGTGACGGGTGTGACATCCCTGCAAGCCTGCGTGGAGCAAGGATGTGAACCTTCCATTTCTTACTAGAAACTGCTTTCTTCCCCTGCTCCAAGTGCCGACGGAAATGAGATCCCTGTATCCCTGCATCATGGTGCCTCTTGACAGCTTATCAGCTGTGGTCACGGGCATTGGGCGTACTTTCTCTTGATGATTTGATTTCTCAGCCTATTGGTTTTTGTAGAATGACCTTAACTTTTCCAGCAGCAACCTTTAGTATAACATTGTCTCCATAGGGGCTCTGTCTTTTCATTTCTTTGTGAGCGCCAGCACCTCTACACCAGGAGGATCGGGAAACGTAAGAAAGCCCGAGAAGTAGGAAACTAGATGACATGGTGGATTTGGAATCAGAGCAGGTGCTTGGGCCCTTGAGGCCAGAGGGAAGCGGGAAGGAATATTTAGAGAGCACCTCTTATGGACCAGGCACTTTTATAGCAATTACCCTGAGAGGGGGTTCTCTCCCGACTTCCTAGATTAAGAAGCAGAGACTCACAGAGGCCAGGGAGCCTCCCCGAGCTCCTGAAGCCAGGAGGAGCCGTGATGCTGGTGGAGGCTGTCTGCCTCACTGCAGCCCATGGTCTTTTCCCGGAGTCCTCCTGCCTTCTGTATGGGTCCACCTGCTTCTGGTGGTCATTCTCTTCCTTCCCGGGTTTCCCAGCGTCTTCTGTTTCTCGAACACCAGTTCTGTGAACACGTATTGAGAACAGGTTTCCCAGCCTTTTCTGGCCCCAGGGTGTCTTTCAGAGCAGCCCGTGTGCACAGCAGCACATGGGGACACGGGAAGCAGCTTCGTGCCACAGCCCTGTGCCGGGTGCTCTGATGGTTCCGTGCCACTCTTGTCATGGCTTCCTTCAGCTAGAAGAGGCTGGTCGTGACCAGTTGGCCTCACTAGCTCATGACCTGCAGTTTGGCCCCGTGTTTTTGAAGCCTGGCCTGTGGGAGTATTGTCAGCAGAGCACTTGGTGATCTCAAGAGCCCGTCTCCTCTCCCAGCCCAACTGAGACCTGTGCTCCTGGCCACGCTGTGTCTTTGTTTCTCCCCAGGGGCAGGGGAGGAATCCCTCTTACGTAGTATTCCAGCACTAACTGTAGAGCTTGGAAACGTAGCCCACTGATTTTTGTAGTGTCTTTCTATAGTTTACATGTATTTTTAAACTACTTAACAGTAAAGCCATATGTTTTTCTGCCCATTCTTGCTTTTGATCTTGATGTTTTTATATTTCCATCTTGTTTGTCTTATTCCATATTTTTTTCCCAAGGTATTTCATTTCATTTAGCTACTTCTTTCTTAATGAGTTTTAAAATCAAATAAGATTTGCCATTTATATGTGTTGGAATTATAGCTCACTTTTTTTTTAAGTACTACAAATTAGCCTGATTTGTAATACACCACTTTCTGATTTTACATTTTAAAAATAAGAGGGGCACCTGGGTGGCTCCGTCAGTTCAGTGGCTGACTCTTGATTAAGGCTCAGGTCACGGTTTCAGGGTCATGAGATCAAGCCCCATGGTGGGCTCCATGCTCAGTTCCAAGTCTGCTTGAGATTCTGTCTCTCCCTCTGCCTCTCCCCCGGTTTCCGTGCATACACTCACGGAAACATTTATTTCTCTAGAAATAAATAAATCTTTAAAATAATTAATCAGTTGTTAAAATAGAGAACTAGGTGTGCAACTAGGGTAGGGTAACACTTCTGTGTCTTGCGTGCCCCCAGGGTGATGTGACAATGTGTGCCCTGTAACGGGAATACTTGCTCAAGTACAACACTGTCCTCTCTTTCCCCAGCCCTCCCAGCCACAACATTGTGGTGAATGGAAAAAAATGTGTGAACTTTGCCTCATTTAATTTTCTGGGATTGTTGGATAACCCTCGGGTCAAGGTAAGTAGCACCTGTGCGGAAGACGGCACCATTACTTAAGAAGCTGGGCACGAGGGAAGAGACAAATGGAGAACATCAGAAAGGGCTCTCTCTGCTGGCCATTTGCCATGACTCCTCTTGGCAGAGCTGTGACGGGGGTTTCGACAAAGGGTGGGCAATCAGGGTGTCTGGTGTGGCTTAGTGACGGTGACATCCAGAAACCCATGGGAGCCAGCCCCAGGTAATAGTCAGAGGTGTGCCCAGGAAACTGCTTCGTCTCCTGTGAGGATTGTGAGCCAGTGAGCCGTTCTGAGGAAAGACTTCTGCCCAGAAATGGCAAAAATTATAAAGGCCTTGAGTTAACCACGTTTGGATAATCAAACCAATACAACTTTCCCACATTTTAAGTTCTGTCCCTAAATCTTTACATATGTTTGCTCTTTATATCCTGTTGTTAGAATTGCCATGGTTCTAAGAAAGGGAGGAACCTAGTTGGGGGAGGGAGGCGCTAAAGAATAGGAAATGTCAGTTTTGAACCTGAGAGATAAAGTATTAAGACCTGACGTTTCTCCCACAAAGGCAGCAGCTTTGGCGTCTCTCAAGAAGTATGGCGTGGGGACTTGTGGACCTAGAGGATTTTATGGCACGTTTGGTATGTTCCTGCTGTCTTTTTCAAACTAACTGCTTTTAAGGATTGATTCAATTGGATTTCAAAACTGCTTGGAAGAGATATCCTTGATGAGTTGTGATGTCGAGTGGGTGAGTGCTGTTTGTGTGAGCTGCCCTGGTCCGGGACTGGATGTCACTCATAGAGGAAAGGCCTTGCTGCCTCGGGGGCACCATGTCAGTAGGGCGGAGCCTGAGCTGCTGTTGTAGGCGCCCCAAGGGCGGTGGTATGAGGAGACCCGGTTTGTTTCTGTCGGGCATGACTGTTGGAAGGGGAAGGGGGAGTCCCATTGCAGGTGGCTCTGCTCTTCATAGTCATGGAACCTGGTTCCTCCCTGTCCACTTCAGGTACTAGTACTGAGGGCACCGTCCTTGTCCGCTAGGCTGCAGCCAGGTGGCAAGTGGGGGTCGGGGTGCAGGCTGCGTGGCTGCAGTACCCCTTGAGGCAGGCAGGGGGCATTGCACATCACTCTGCCCACATTCCATTGTGGAGCCCAGAACCTGGGTCAAGCCTCCCTCTGAGTGGGCTGGGAGATGGCTCCAGCTGGGCAGCCACCTCCTGCCAGAAGGAAGGCAAGAACAGATTGGGGGGGGCGGTGAAGGAGTGACGATTAGCTCTTTTCTTTCTGAAATGAAGAGGAAGGGTCATTGATTACCAGCTGCATATTAGGATGAGTGTGGTTTCAAACACTACAAAGTCCCTAACTCAGAGTCCTCAGAGAAAATGTTAAATCATTGTTCAAATGAATGTTACTGCAAATAACTTTCTGGCTTACACATGTCAGCATGGGGTGAAAATGGAGCCCAGGGAAGTCTTTTTGTCTTCTCTTGCATTGCCATCTTTAGGCCTTTGTGTTTTGCTTAAATAGTTAAGGTGCTTTTATTTAAGGGAGCACCTTTCTTTAGTCCTTAGCTAGCTTAGTAAATTATTTGTATTGGAAACAGACAACAGAGTAGGCGTCTATGCATTTTTAAGGTGTAAAGGATCTGAAATATCTTGTGTTCCAGCATCCCAGCCATTCAGAAGCGGCGTAGAAAGTTCAGACACGTTACATGACTTTCTCACAGTCACACAGCTCATTAATTTCAGTCCTATGACTAGAAACCAAGTATCCTGACTGCCAGTCTTTATGGCAAGATCAAAGACTTACAGAGCGCCGATCAGTCTCCCTCTTTGCCCCAGTGTAAAGCAAACATGGGTTGTTTGCTTGATTTTTATTGGTAAGGAATTATTTCCTAGATATGTAGTATTAGAAAGCTAGGAAAGGCATTTTTTATGGGTTGTTCATTGTAATCTGATCAACAGGACTTTCTATGATTTGCTTGCTGGGGTTAAAAAAATTACTTTCTTAAAAGCTTTTCTTTCTAGGGGATTTTATTTGCATGTGTGGCCTTGGCTTCTGCTTGGGAATTAATTTGAGAAAACAGATAGCAGATTTATTGCTAAATCAAGTCGTGAAAAAGAAAGGCTTCAGCTCTTCAAAACCAGTTTTCCCAGAGCTGGTAAAAGAGCCCAGTCAGCTTTCTGTTTGGATTACCTGGAATGTAATATGCAGTAATAGGTGGGTGTGCTTCCAGACATGAGGTCTTCAGTGAATGGTTTTTAAGTTAATATTCTTGATCGAATAATTCAGCCCATGATAAAAGCTTCGGAAGGTTTTATAGAGAGTGAAAATTGTCTCCTCCCCCACCATTATCCCACACCTCCCCCCAAAAAAGACAGCTACTATCAGTAGTTCCTTGTTAATTCTTCCAGAGACTTTTTCCAGCAAATGCAAACCACTTCCATACATACATTTTCCCTCTATTTTTACAAAAATGGTAACATAGCCTGCATGTGTTCTGTGCCTTGCTGTTCCAGTGAGTTTGTTTGAAATTTAAATTGGATTTGGATTTTCAGGGGTCTTAAGCAGACTCCTTGCTGAGCACAGAGCCTGACGTGGGGCTCGATCTCATGACCCTGAGTTCATGACTTGAGCCGAAATCAAAAGCAGATGCTCAACCGACTGAGCCACCCATGGCCCCCCAAAAGGTTATTTTTAATTTTCCTGGAAGGAACACATTCAGGCATCTATTTTCAAAGATGAAAATACTTCCTTGTTTAGCTCTTTTCTCAACTTTTCAAGAACGAATGTAAATCACTAGTAAAAGTAAATTTCCTTTTTAAAACGTTCTTTTTATTATTTCACAGTAACATATTAGATGACATTACGTGATTAATACAGAAAAAAAATCAAACAACAGTTGAGTTAAAATTCGTCTAGCTTCTTAGGCTGGATGTTCTCTTGCCTTTGGTAAGTAGAACACTACAAGTTCTTCTGATAATCATATAAGGACCATATGATTAGGAGTTTTTCCACCTTCTCATTTTATTGTTTGAATGTGTGTTTGAGAACGGAGCGAGTGGATTTGTCAGGTTAGAGAGCGTACTTTCCTCTAGAGCTAACGGGTCCCATGTGCTTTGATACTATCTCTTTTCCAGCTTCTTTGTTTTCTTTGACTATGTTCAGATCTCTTTTGCTTGAGGTTTATCACTGGTTCCCCAGGATCTGCTTTGCATATACAATGCCTACTTGACTCTTTGTTCTAAACTAAATCAGGATATAGTCAGTGGCAGGATTTCATGGTGAGGGATGGTGGCGTTTAATTGTGTTCAGGAACCATTAGTAAACAAGTAAATTGTTCAGTTGTTTATTTTTCAAAATATATTCTTTCTTTATTTTAGAGCAGTCAACTGAATCATGACTGCATGTTTTATTAGAAAGAATATTTGGTCATAAAGTTCCTCGATCTGCCACTTCTTTCTACCAACCAGCCATGGGATTGTTTTTGCAGTGTAGGAGGGGAAGAGGCTTTGTTTGCACAGCTTAGAACATTTTGGCAAGAATCACATAAGATGCTGCACATAAAACATTTTGGAAAACATTCGGCCCTGTATTTATGTTCTAACGAGTGCATAAGTGATACTATTTGTACTTTTAAGAAAAGTTGTCCAAGTCTCAAGGGATTAAAAAGAAAACAGTATATAACACAAAATGTAGAAGCCTTAAGAAAAAATGTAGTTGGTTGTTTTTAAACTGTTCTAAAGTTGACTATTTTATAGTCTTTCCTTTGGAAGACAACCAAGAAAATGGAAATACCTCTTAGCAGAGTAAAAGAGGAGACATTATATAAGTGGGAAGCTGAGTGAACAAATTACTATAACATGAAGTTCTTAAATATCTGGGATTTGGACAACTTAATTAGAAAATAGTATAAATGCTTTTTTCCTTTTAAAAGAAAACCTTTTCTTTTATTTCATAAATATTGATTTAATTGTACAAGCACTTAAACGGTGTATTGGTTTTTCCACGCCGGGCGTTACTCTGAGTGTTTCATAGGCATTAACTTGTCGTTCTGGTAACAATCTTTTGAGGCAGGTCTGTTACCTGTTTGACAGAGGAAGGACCTGAGAGGCACTGAGCAGTTTCAAGCCTGCCCTGGGTCCACACCCGGTGAGGCAGGAGGCCAAATCTGGAACCCCCTGCAATGACTGCCATGGCCAGGCCCCACCCTGGGTGCCAGACATCCTGTACTGGCCTTGAATTCCTTTTCTTAGGTTCTGGTTAGGGAGCAGATGCAAGAAAGGGCAGCGAGCGCTGGGAGGGACACAGAGGCTTTCTGGGCACTTCCTCCGTGGCCTCTTCCCTACAGTGTTTGTTCCTACCAGGAATCAGAGGATGTCGTGCTTTGCTGGCACTCCTTGCAAATCTGTAGCAACAGTTGGTGGAATGGGTCATCTGCACAGAAGAGAGACATGAGGAGAACATGGCCTGGCACTTTCCCTGTTTGCTGCCTCCCCCTCCCTTGGGGTGAGAGTTTTTTCATTCCGTAGAGTAGCTCTCACACATCCAGAGAAGTTAGGCAGAGCTCCGTATCTGCCTGTCACAAAACCTGCTTTGCAAGGCTGCCATCAGCTCAAACCCAGTGTCTTCAGGTACCAGGAGAAAAAAGCCAGTCTTTGTTAAACTGTTGGGAAAGGCAAGAATCAGTAAGTCACGGACTTACTGTAGATTCTTTTTAACCACCTTATGGCAGTGATATAAAAACAGTTGTGAGTATGTACAACGATGAGAATGTTTCTAACATGCAATTTTCATCAACTGGGTAACTAACGCTAAAGCCCTGAAATTAAGCCAGGATTGTTTTACTTTCTCATCGCTCATCAGTGAAAAAAATGAGTCCTTTAAAGTGGAGCCTACAGAATGATTTAAAATCCTTTTTGTATTTAACAAAAATAGTTTGTGCTCATAGCATGTTTTTTGTTTCTGTACTGGAGGAGAGCAGGTCTGGGGCTCGGATTGTCCGTTGCTAGCTGAATTATGGAGATTTGGGGTAGATAGTCCCAATGTAGAGGCCACATTGTCATTTGTAGGAAGGGTACCTGCCCTCATTCTGATCAGAAGTGGGGGTGACAGGGACTTGCCTGTAGGCAGGGTGCACAGAGCACTCTAAGGAAGAGGCTGGTGCTCCTTGCTCAGCGTGGGAGGTGCTCGGTTCTCCGGTGTGTGGCCGCTTTCCTCATTCTCATCCGATTTTCCCCGAAACCTTTCACTAGCAGCATATAGCAGAGGGGGGACAGTCAGGGTCAGGGTAGTGTCCTCTGTGCTGGTGATGTCACAGATCTAACGCTTGAAGACCTAAGCACCCCTTTGATACCATTTTGATCAAATGGGATATAGTCGTCTTAACTTTGTTACTATAAAATCCCACACTTATTTAATGTCGATGTCATTCTGTACAATGACTAAGACCTTCTGGAAATGGAATCAAATGGCACTTCATGTGCTTTTCGTAGTAGACGATGTTGGTGTACGTTCTAACTGTAAGTAGGAAGAAGCATGTTTGGTCTTTGTGCATACACGTCTTGGAGGAATTGTGAAAATGAACTGTTTATCCCATTCCAATCAAATAATAATAAAAGAATGGACTTCTTAAAAATATATTTGAAAAAGTAATTAGATGAGGGGAGTCCATTAATGTTCTCAGTTAGTTCATTTATTAATCAAACATGCAGTGACTATCACATAGACAGGTAGTCTGAAGTCCGATAAGCACAGAGTCAGGGAGAAAGACCAGGTTTGTGCCACCTGACAAAGCGACACAGCTGAGAGAAGCAGATAGCAGCTGACATAGGAGAACTCCAGAGCTCCGAGCCCAGAGGAAGGGACGAGGCCAAGTCGCGCCTTCGGTCTACTGGCCTGAAGTACCTCAGTCCGTTCTACACTCAGACACATGCATGGTGATTTCTGACCGAAGACTGAGAGCACTCAGTTGTGAACTAGCCACCGAGTGAGAGATGGCAGGGTGCAGGTGCCCTAAGCTCAACCCCAGTTTGATGGCAAGGACCGATAGTGAGGAATCCGAAAATTGAGCAGCAATACCCAGAAAATAAACTAAAGCCCACTTTATGTATACGCTTACCTGACCCTTGACAGGGCATGTGGCAGAACCCTGATTTGTTGTTCAAGCCTGGGTCCTGGTGTAGTTAAGAGAGCTAGAGGAAGTTTTAAAAGTCCTCTTCTCTCATGGGTAATGCCTCGTTTTAAGGCCACTTTGAAGTTTTCAGTTTCAAAACTGGTCCGTGCACTGTTTATTCTAGATATTGCTGGGCCCTCCATGCCAGGGCATGCAGACTCGTGCTGAGCCTGGGAAGGTGAACGGTAGTAAGGAACCACGATAGGAGAAGGAGAGGTACCTGGTTAACAGGCGCAATCCATTCCTGCTGTTACGTCAACATTCTTCTCAAGGGGCTTCTGTAAAATACTGCATTTCTCTTTGTACTATTCATTTGAAGTCGCCACTGCACTTAAGAAATTCAGACAGAAAAGTCAGTGCTGCCGAGCGAGAGCAGGTGCACAGGGCATATAGGTACAGCTGTCAGAGAAGGGAGCACTGTCTTGATGCAGAGCATGTGGGGTTCTTTTACTCTTCTTTTTCTTTCCTTTTAAAAGTTGGTTAACAGTTGTCTTAATGTCTGGTGTGGTACTTTCTGCTAAAATGCAAAAAGCCTTTAATAAATTAATGTGTCACACGTCGGTAAAGCCCCGGTGTGGTTGGTTGAGGGAAGTTAAAGCAGGTAAAGTCACTGGGCCTTGTATTGCCGTGCTAGACTGCTGTAGAAGCCAAACCCAGAACTGGAGCTGCCCCACTAACACACTGTAGGGACAGAGGAGTAGCGATTCCATTCACAGGTGTTAGAAATTGTTTTGGCTGGGAATTATCTACACTGATCTCATATAAATTATAACTCAAAAAAATTTCATTTTGGCCATAAAGTGACAGTATTACTAACTAAACTTCTTACATTATTTTCTTTATTCTTAAAGAATTAGAAGATGTTTTAACCATTTAACATCTTATTATAGATGTGCACTTGGATTTGGAAGACCGCCTGGCAAAATTTATGAAGACAGAAGAAGCCATTATCTACTCATACGGATTTGCCACCATAGCCAGTGCTATTCCTGCTTATTCTAAGAGAGGGGACATTGTGTTTGTGTGAGTAGCTTTACTGTGTTTCTAGTCAAAATTCCTTTGGAGATAATGGTGATCTTCCTGGAGAATTCCTTTGTTAGAGGTTTTCTGCCTTAGGTAATACTGACTTGCTGTTTAAAGAAATACATGAAGTAGCTGTGCAGCATTGATGAGACCGTCACTAGAAGGATGCCTAAAACATTTTTTTTTGTTATTGATTGGTTTTATTTGTTGATGTCGGGAAAGCCAAACTTACCCTGGGTGAGGCCCATTATCTCCCTTCCCTCTGCAGTTCTGTGACAGTGTAGTGTCCTCGAGAGTCCATGGTCACCGCCCACGCAGTCGCTCAGACTGCCTGGTGGAGTCTTCCATTGCTCACCACCCCACCCCGAGTCCTGGTCTCTGCTGACGGTGCTTTCTGGCTTGCTGGGATCTTAGAAGCCACGAGCAAATCCGCACACTCGAGCACACGCGCACTAGCTGTGTGGCGTTGGCCGCTCTTCGGAGAGGAAGAGCGGAGAGCTCTCCTACCCGACCCCTGCTCACCCTGCTCACCCTGCACGTGTATCGCCTCTGCAGGGAAGCCCTCCTTAACCTCTCAGACCAAGCGGAGAGCTCTGCCGCATGTGGAGAAAACCTCACAGCCAGAGGAATCCATGATCACGTGGGTGCTCAGGCTGCCTGTCAGAGTCCCTCTGCTTCTCAGGCCTCCTGTACACGCAAGTGCGCACGCCCATACACCTGCACACACGCCACAGAGCCCCTCTGTTCTCTGCTCATCTTGCCTCCCACTCACTGTGCTCTTCCTTCGTGGCGCTTTCCTCGGTTTATACGAGCATGTTGCCTAGGAGAGCATTTGCCATCCGGCTGTGCTCAGTGCACGCCAGCCCAGTGAATAAACGAACAGAGATTGGCCCTTAGAACAGGGGTCCGAGCGACAGGCCTTCAGAGTCCAGTCTCACTGGCGGGCTCCTGCCGGTGCAGCAAACTCAAGCTCACGCCACAGCACCGGCTCTGCCTGGGCTTCGCGGGGTGGGGGGGGGGGTGCGTGTGCTCCCGTGCTTCCCCACAGCCCCGCAGCAGCCTGGGAGCACCAACACACGGCCTGCACTGGACTTGTTTGCTTCCTTTGTCGGATCACGAGCACAGTATTGTCTTCTCCGTTTTAACTGCCGGGAAGCCTGGGCCACACTCACTCCCGCATGCTGTTCACTGCATCTAAGAGCTTCTGTCGCTGTTCAGTTAGGCAGCTTAATTATTCTCTGACGCATAATTTTAAATATTCTGCCCGGAATTCATTCAGAGGTAGGAACACCAGAGGTAATGATGGTGTTTAGTAAATTGTTTGATAAATTCATTAGGCCTAGAAAGTATGTCCAGGGCTAAATTTCTTCCTTTTAGTAGATAGTAGTAAGCTTTGCCAGCAGTAGTCTCGGCACAGTGGGTGCTCATGTGCTAAGTCTGTCGCTGTTTATGACAAGTCAGAGATTCTGTGTGCCCTTTGCCTAGTCTCCCCCAGTGGTTACTTCATAGCTGGGATATGGACTTGGATAAAGTCAGGATACAGAACATTTCCATCACCACAAGGATCCCTCGGGTTGCCACACCCATGGTCGACCCCCCCCCCCCCACTCCTTATGCCCTAGCAACCACTATCTGGTCTTCTTTTTCGTAATGTTGTCATTTCAGGAGGGTTAATACAAGTGCAGTCATGCAGTGAGGAATATTTGGGGATTCACTTTTTTCACTCAGCATTAATTCTCTGGAGATCCATGCATGTGTAGATCGGGGATTCACTCCTTTTGATTGCTGGGTCATATTTCATGGTACGGAAGCACCACTCTTGGTTGAACCACTCACCTCTGAAGGACATCTGCGTTGTTTCCAGTTCGGGGCTATAACAAATAAAGCTGCTGTGAACATTTATGTACAGGTTTTCTCTAAAACTAACTTTTCATTTCTGTGGGATGTATGCCAAGGAGTATAGTTGCTAGGTCATATGGCGTTGCATAGTTTTTTAAGAAATTGCCAAACTGGTTTCCCAGAGTGGCCGTACCAGTTTACATCCCCATAAATAGTGTATAAGTGATGTAGTTTCTTGACATCCTCAGAAGCATTTGGTGTTGTCATTTCTTTTTAAATTTTAGCTATTCTGATGGTGTGTAAAGATATCTTCTTGTGATTTTAATTTATATTTCCCTGAAGGCAAATGATGTTTACATTTTTTGGGCTTTGGTCTTGGCATCAGGAGACCACTCCGTAAAATCTGTTGGGATTCCCTCTTGTATTTTCTGGAGAAGTTGTGTAAAATTATTGTTAGTTCCTTAAATGTTTGGTAGAATTCTCCGGGAAAGCCAACTGGGCCTGGAGATTTATTTTTTGGAAGTATTTTAATTATGGATTCAATTTCCTTAGTACTTAGAAGGCTGGTCAAATTATCAGTGTCATATTAATGAGTTAAGATGGTTTGTGTTTTTCGAGGAATTGGTTCATTTCTTCTCAGTTGTCAAGCTTCTGTATGTTGTGTTCTTTATATTTCCTTATTCTTCTAATGTCTGCAGAGCCTGAAGTGATAACACGTTTCATTTCTGTCCGGTAATCTGTCTACTCTCCTTCTGGTCAGTTTTGCTAAGGTGGTCAATTTTATTTATCTTTTCAAAGAATCAGCTATTTGTTTCATTGATTGTTCTCCATTCTGTTTTTGTTTTCAGTCCTGTCACTTTCTGGTATTATTTCCTGCCTTTTGCTCTTTCTTGGTTTCTTTTTGCTCTTCTTTTTCTAGATCCTTTAGTTGGGAATTTTGATTGTTGATTTGAGACTTTTCCTCTTTTCTAATGTGTTAGTGCTGTGCTGTGCAGTACTTACACGTTCACACCTTGATCTGTTTATTTTCATTGTTTGGTATATTTTCTTTTCCTTTAGACTCTCTTTGACCCACAAATTATTTAAAAGTGTGTTTAATTTCCAAGTATTGGGAGATTTTAAATTTGTTGCAGTTTGTGTCATGGCTCATGCTGTGGACTATGTTGGAATAGTTCTCTAGGCGCGTGAAAAAGAGTATTCGGCCATTGCTCAGTTGACTTTTATAAGTGACAATTAGATCTTCTTAGTTGATGGTGGTGTTGAGGTCTAATCTACCCTTGCTAATTTCCTGTCTTGTAGTCCTACAGTTACTGTAATTGTGATTTATCTGTTTTTCCTTTCATTTATCTCAATTTTCCTTCTCACCTTTTGTAGCTCTATTGTTTGGTGCATATTTTCTTGGTTAGTTGATCATATCACTATATAATGTTCTTCTCCATCTCTGGTCATTTTCTTTGTTCCAAAGTCTCTATCAGATTTTATTTATTTTATTTATTTATTTATTTATTTAAAGATTTTATTTATTTGACAGAGAGAGACACAGCGAGAGAGGAAACACAAGCAGGGGGAGTGGGAGAGGGAGAAGCAGGCTTCCCACTGAGCAGGGAGCCTGATGCAGGGCTTAATCCTAGGATCCTGGGATCATGACCTGAGCTGAAGGCAGACGCTTAATGACTGAGCCACCCAGGCACCCCTACTTTATCAGATTTTAACACAGGCACTTCTGTTTTCTCTTAATGAATGTTTTCATGCTGTATTTATTGCATATATTACATATACATTCACTACTATATTATTTTATATCTTACTGTATATTTTCTTATATTGTTGGGCCATGTTTAATCCATTCTGCCAATCTTTGTCTTTAAATTGTATATTTTGGCCATTTACATTTAAAGTAATTATTGGGGAGATGCCTGGGTGGCTCAGTCGGTTAAGTGTCTGCCTTCGGCTCAGGTCATGATCCCAGCGTCTTGGGATGGAGTCCCACGTCAGACTCCTTGCTCAGCAGGGAGCCTGCTTCTCCCTCCGCCTGCCACTCCCACTGCTTGTGCGTGCTCTCTCTCTCTCTGACAAATAAATAAATAAAATCTTTAAAATAAAAAATAAATAAAGTAATTATTGGGTGTGTGAGGGCATTTTATTTTTTGTTTCTTATTTGTTATCTTTTTTTTCTGTTTCCTTTTTCCTCCCTTTCTGGGAGTTAAGTGAACGTGTTTTAGAATTCCATTTTTACTTATCTGTGGTGTTTTTGAGTGTTTCTCATTGCATAGTTTTGTTTGTTTGTTTTTAGTCATTGCTCTAAATATGACATTATGTATACACTTAAGTTTTCGCATTCTGCTGGTCTTGTCATTTTACCAAGTCAGGTAGAGAAGCCTTTACCTTCTTTTACATTTCTGTTCTCTCCTTGTTTATAATTATTTTAAGTACTTCCTGCACATACATTGAAAACCCCATCAGACAGTGTTATAATTTTTACTTAAATCATCCAAAATAGGAGCGCCTGGGTGGCTCAGTCATTAAGCATCTGCCTTCGGCTCAGGTCATGATCCCAGGGTCCTGGGATCGAGCCCTGCATCGGGCTCCCTGCTCGGCGGGAAGCCTGCTTCTCCTTCTCCCACTCCCCCTGCTTGTGTTCCCTCTCTCGCTGGCTATCTCTGTCAAATAAATAAAATCTTAAAAAAACAAAAAACATCCAAAATAATTAAGAAAACTCGGGAAGATAAGAAAAGCCTAGTGTGTTTGTTCATACTTTTTACTTACTGTGTTCTTACTTCCTTTCTGATAATCTAATATTCTTTCTTTTGTTTTCTTTACGTATTTTTTTCTGTGTAGAGAACTTCCTTTAGCCATTCCTTTTCCCCCGGTCTGTTGGGGTCGTCTTCTTTTGGGTTTCCTTTAGCTGAGAATGGTTTGGTTTCTTCCCCTCTACTCCTAAAGGATCTTTTTGCTTGTTCTAGAATTCTTGGTTGAGAGTTCTCTTCTTCCAAGTATTTGGAATATATTATAACACTTTCTGATCTCCATGGTTTCTGATGAGAAATCAGTTATTCATATATTTTTCTCTTCTGTGTAAGGTGTAATTTTAGTGGGGCTGCTGTCCCAGATTTTTTCGTTATCAGCAGCTTTACCGTGATTTTGGTGTATATTTGTTTGGGTGTACCTGTATGTGAATTTCACTCAGCTTCTTTATCGGTTTCAGCTTCTTACAAAATTCGAGGTGTTTCAGCCCTTTTCTCTTTGAGTACCTTTTCAGCCCAGCCATCTCTCTTGTCCTTCAGGACTCAGTTGAGGCCAGCGTGGCATCTTTTGTTGTAGTTCCACAGGTCCCTGCAGCTCTGTTCCTTTGCCGTGTGTTTCTCTCTGGTTTATATTGCCTAGTTTCTGTTGTTAGGTCTGTCAATTCTCCGAGTCTTTCCTCCGTCCCGCCCAGCCTGCTGCTCAGCCCATCCGCTGTACTTTTTTTCGTGGTCATTGTGTTTTTCAGTTTTAGTTTCCCCGTGGGATTCTTTGTCTCCTGTTTCTTTGCTGAGGCTTTCTTTTTTTTCCCCTTGTTCCAAGCATGTTCATAAACGCTCATTGAAATATTTTTATCATGACTGCTCTAAAAATAATTTTCAGATAACTCTGACATCTGTCAGCTCAATATTGGCATTTGTTGATTATTTTCTTTCATTCCGTTGATATCTTTCTGGTTCGTGGTTCATGATAATATTTGAAATTGGGACATTTTCATATTCTGCTGTTATAGTTTATGCTTTATTTAAACCTTATGTTTTAGTCGGTTTTCTCTGTCACTCTTCCATTCGGGGCAGGGGGGCACTGCTGCCTCATTACTTCCAGGTAGAGGTACAAGGCCAGGGTCCCCCTTCTGCCTCCACTGACGTCAGGGTGGGGGTGTTTTCTTTTCCACTGGTGTTAACGACAGTCCTACTCTCCCTGAGCCTCCTCTGACACAGCCCGAGCCAAGAAAAGGAGGGTGCCCCTCCCTGCAGGGGAGTGGAGGTTAGGGCTGTCCACATGGTCTTCACGGACACCACAAAGAGGCCACTTGTTCCCATCCCGTGGAGATAAAACTCCTGGCTGCCTTCTCTGATGCCGCCGTTGTTGGCGTGCTTCTTAGCTTTGTGAGGGTCAGGATCTAGCTACCCCTCAGCCCTCGCTGGTGTGGAGGCGATGGGTCCAGGTTTTTCTGTGGTTTGGCTGCAGTCGAGTCATTTCTACTTGCTGGGCTGCCCCCTTTCCTTCCCTTTGGCTACAAAGAGCAGGCTTCTGTGAGCTTTTTTGGCCATGCCCCTTGGCACTTCGAGTTGGCCAGCTTCATCAGCTCCAAGTCAGGGAAGTCCACGAGACGTCATTTCGTAGGTCCTCAGCCAGCCTGTCATTTCTCTCCACTTTTCAGTGTCTTCTTATGTTTGTTTCACATGGAACATCCAAAGTTTGGGGTTGTACTTAGAAAAAACAGGGAAAATAAGACCATTCCATCTTTGCAGAAGAAGTCTTGGGTATACTTTTAAATAGTACATCTTAACTTCAAAAACATATTCCCTCCCTAACTAACTCAGTTTAGAAGATCTTACTGAAGTTTCATCGGCAAGAACCAGAGTCAACAGTCAGTAGTACTTGTCATGGCCAAGTAGTGGCAGAGTGTGTGCCGGTCAAATCCGAGACGCCACCGAGGGTGAGCTTATCGGCGTCGTGCGTGTTTCTTGAAAAGAGGATTGCTGTGGGTGAGCGGACGTGCATGCTGACCTCTGAGAGGGTGAGATGCGGCAGGGGAGTGCTTCGTGCAGCAGAATCAACATGGTAGCTCTGTGAAAAGCACATGCAGAGGGAAGTGCAAACGGTGTGTAAGCCGTCAGATGTGTTCTATTGATTTGCCGTGTTAACAAGGGGATGTTGATCAGCTTACAAAAAGCAAGCATTCCTTTTCTGAGAATGTTGACAAGGCCTTTTAAAACCCCAATTTGGTGCGTCTCTCTTCCTTGCAGAGATAGAGCTGCCTGCTTTGCCATTCAGAAAGGATTACAGGCATCACGTAGTGACATTAAGTTGTTTCAGCATAATGATATGGCTGACCTGGAGCGCCTACTGAAAGAACAAGAGATGGAAGATCAAAAGGTATGATTCTTTTGAAGAGAATTATACAGTTCTTTTGTACTTGCTAACCAGCTAAATTATATATGAAATGGTAATTTGTCATGAAAACTTGCCTGCGGATCACATTTGGATATGAAGTGAGGGCATCCCTGCTTATTAAATGCACTCCGTGTTGGAGAGCCAGGTCTGATTGTAATTGCTCATCGTTGCCGTAATTGCATACGGCAGCTTTGGGGGAAGGTAACGCAGGCAGCTTTCTGAAAGAGAAAAATGGTGTGCGTGTTGGGGGGCTGGGGGTGTACTCACCACTCTCCAGAAATAACACCAGAGCGCATTAGTGTGGTGACAGGATATACCTTGTGGATTCAAGACAAGTTTATTTATGTCAGAATAAATCACGTATCAATTAACTGGAAGGAACAGTGGCAGCAGATCTTAATGTATGAGTTTATGAACAAAGTGACTCTGTCCCTCCGAGCAGCTGCTGTCTGTGGGCAACAGTGACCCCAGCCTGATTTTCTTCCCGAGCACCTGTACCTGCATCCCTGAGGGGTGGGGAGTGGGGGGCCCCAGCTCCTCGGTGTTCTGGTGAGAGAGTGCAGCGGAGGAAAGGTGCCGAGAGCATCACTGGGCTTGTACTTGTTGACTGACCACGCGGGTGGAAAAGGCAGTTCTGACTGTTGCGTGTGGGCCTGTACAAACCTGGGCACTACATCCTTCGTCGCAAACACCACTTGCAAGAGGGCTTTCCCAGTGCAACTCATTCATTACCAGAGTCACTGACGAAAAATGCTCATCATGGTCCTTAATTTTGTAATTTTTATTCTTCCAGATACATGCATTATTTGTTTAAGATTCTGTTCTCTTTACTTAGGTGACAGCCCAAGAGCAGCACTTAGAATACACACTTTCTCATGATGAATATGCAGAGACTCTCACTGTTTGACGCTACATGTGCTGTAGGCCAGTGTTACGCAGTCTTATCGTTTAGAAAAATCTGTCGGGAAAATCTTAAAATTGACACCATTCCACTGAGGAATTTCTTTTGACAGATTGTAAAAAGATGTCCCATATTCTGATTCAGTGATAGAATCTACCAGATTGGAGAAGGCAGACTTGACAGTGTGACCAATGAACCAGTCTTCCGTAGAGTTTATTTTCCCAAGGGAGTTTGTGCGGATTTGGAAGATAGGTTGTGTGTGTGTGTGTGCGTGCGTGCATGTTTTATGAGATTTATAATCTGTAGAACTTTTTTTATGAACAATGAGAAAATTATCTTAAATTTATTTCCATTTTATAGTTTTTACCTTTTTACTAATTAATTTATACCACATTTTCTTGGTAGGGGTAGGTTTTCTAAATAACCTTACACTTTGGTTTTTGGAAATCATTTTTTTTCAATTTCTATTTCCAAGTAAATACTAAATGCCCAGCGTTTTAATATTTTCTACTTAGACACTTACCTTTTATTTGAAAGTGAATTAAAATATGCGGTTTCATCCAGGTTTGGAACAAATTTTTTGGTGTCAGTTTTTTCATTTTCTTTCATATAAGGTTCTCTTGTTCCATACTAATTTTTCTTTTAAAAAAGGACAGTAGGGGGGGTACCTAGTGGCTCAGTTGGTTAAGCATCTGCCTTCTGTTCAGGTCATGATCTCAGGATCATGGGATTGAGCACTGTGTTGGGCTCCCTGCTCAGCGGGGAGTCTGCTTCTCCCTCTGTCTGCCCCTCCCCCTGCATGCGCTCTCTCTTTCTCTGACAAAATCTTTTAAAAAAATAAATAAAAAAGGACAGTAGGTAAAAACAGCAGTTCTTGGAAGAAATACCAATAAATGTGAGCAAGTGAAAAATACTTGGGCCTCCCTAAGAATTGGTGAAATTAGGCAAGGGGGTTTCACCTGTCTGATGAGGGAACATTTTTCACAGTAATAACCGGTGCCAGCACTGATCTGTGTACGAAACAGGCCCTCCTGTAACTTTGGGGAGAGTGCCAATTGGCACAGCCTTTCTAGAGGGTGAATGGGCAAAGATATTCCCGAATTCTGACATGTCTATACCCTTGTATCTGGGGTGCTGTCTTTAGGAGAGAATCAGAAGTGATGTTAAAGACTAGAAGATGGTCACAATGTGGTGTAAAAGAGGGAAACAGCCTACATCCAGCATTGGGGGAATAGTTACTGTATGGTATATCCACAGGTAGAATAGTGTATCTCCTTTGAAATCATGTTTCCAGTAATTATTAATCAAAATAATTTTTTTAAACTCAGGTTCTAACACTATTGCAGTAAAATCCTGATTTGAGCAAAGTCATTTATAAAGATACGTATTTACAAGAAAGACAGCAGTTATCAATGAGAATTGTAACTAGCTAATCTGTTTAAAAAATTTGTGTACTTTCCCATTTCCCAAAATTCCTACGTTGAATATTTTTTAAGTCTTAATAAAAATACTTCATTTTGGAAAGGTAGGGACAGGCTCACCTCTCCTCGCTTCCTCACCCGTGACCCCCAGCACACCCATGGCAATCGGGTTTGGGTTAAGAACAGTAAAGATGGCCAAGCACACTCAGTGGCATGTACTTCTGCATACTTCAACACTTTTCTGAGTGTCACAGCTGTGGGTTCTAGAATGTCCCTGATGAGAAGCCCAGAGGCAAGAAACTTTTGAGTAGGAAGATGGTGCCAACTCTACCTATGGACCTCAGTGTTTTTTCAGCCTTGCACGCCTAAAGCATCTACAGATTGACTAGTGTGAATGGTGTATTATTTGTGACTTGCCATCAGTGGGGTGCAGGAAGGTTGTGTGTTGTTTGAAATAGCCCTTCCACCTCCACCTCAGGCATGCCTGGATGAGGTCATGATTGAGTTTTACTTGACCCAGTAGTTAGGAAGGAGAGGATTGTATCTGCTCTTTGGTAGATGAAGGAGAGCAGGGTATGTCTGTTTAACTTTTTATCATAGAAAATCTCCGGTGCATCCCAAGAAGGTACAGTAGTACAAGAAGCCTCCACACCCTTCTCCCAGCTTTGTTACCAACATTCTGCCATTCTCGTGTCATCTGAGCCTCTGCCAAACTCCCTCCCTGTCTCTGTGATGATTGCCATCATCAGTGTGGTTCTTTCTGTAGACACTGAAGTGAAAACATCCTAGCCATGCGTTTTGCGCAATGGATAAGCCAGGTATCACGGCCCCTTGTGACCTAAAATGTGCCCATCTCCCCAGAAATTTCCCTTGGGCTCCTTCTCAGTCGTTCTGGATTTGGAGGGTTTTGTTTGTGTTTCAGTATTCTCAGAGCACCTAAATTGTGTGCACACATGCATGTGGTCACCTAGCTGATGGTGTGAACAGAAAAACCTGAGAGAAGAATGCACTGTTCTTCATCTCAAAGTAACAGGGTATGAAACCTTGAACTTGAAACTCACCCAGGCTATTTGTTTACTTATTCAGATGAATAGATCTTGTCAGGTGGAGTGTTAGGGAGCATCTCACAGATTCTGCATTTGGAGTTACTGAAATTTAAAATCTTTTTTTTTCCTTTTAAAGAATCCTCGCAAGGCTCGGGTCACACGACGTTTCATCGTAGTGGAAGGGCTGTATATGAACACTGGAACTATTTGTCCTCTTCCAGAACTGGTAAGCAACCACATTTGATCAGTATTTCAGTACTTGGACCGTGGAACAGTCATGCTGTTTGTTTATGAGCACTTCTAATGTCTAACGTCTGCATTGCTTTGCATAACAGGTACCATAAATACATTCGGACCGTATCAGGGAAGTAGATTAACATTACATGCCCACCCTGGTCTTTAAAGAATAATCAGGACTCAGCTTTTTAAAACCAACGTTACTGAGGTGTAATTGATACACTGATAAAATACATGTACTTCAAGTGTACGGTTTTTATTGTTGTTTAAAGATTTTTATTTTATTTGAGAACAAAAGAAAGCACAAGCAGTGGGGAGGGGTGGAGGGAGAGGGAGAAGTAGGGAGCCCGACAGGCAGCTCGATCCGAGGACCCCGAGATCGTGACCTGAGCCGAAGGCAGACGCTTAACTGACTGAGCCACCCAGGCGTCCCCAAAACAGCTTTTTTTTTTTTTTTTTAAGATTTTATTTATTTATTTGACAGAGATAGAGACAGCCAGCGAGAGAGGGAACACAAGCAGGGGGAGTGGGAGAGGAAGAAGCAGGCTCATAGCGGAGGAGCCTGATGTGGGGCTCGATCCCATAACTCTGGGATCACGCCCTGAGCCGAAGGCAGACGCTCAACCGCTGTGCCACCCAGGCGCCCCTCAAAACAGCTTTTTTAATAGGAAAAGCAATGTGCTGTTTTTAGAAACCATGAATGTTGAGATTTCTTTTTCATTGAGGTGAAGTTCACAAAAGATTTCGGAGAGTACGGTTCTGGCATTGAGCACAGGCACTGTGTTATGCAGCCATCAACTGTCTGGTTTTCTGCCAGTGAGACCTCTGCCCGCTAACCAGTCACTCCCCATTTTCCCCTGCCTGTAGCTCCTAGCAGCCACCAGTCTGTTTTCAGTCTCTTTGGATTTACCTATTCTGGATATTCCTGATAAATGGGATCCTATCATCTGTGACCTGTTGTGCTTGGCTTCTTCCACTTCCCATATTTTCATAGTTCATCCAGTTTGTAGCCTGTATCAATCCTTCATTCCCTTTGAGTGCCAAGTCATAGTCCACTGTGTGGACGTGTTGCATTATCTGTTGATGGAGATTTGGATTGTTTCCACTTTCTGTGAGTGCAGCCATGAACATTTGTGTACACGTATTTGTTTGAATCCCTGTTTTCAGTTCTTCTGTGTATATTCCTGGCCGTACAATTGCTGGCTCAAATGGTAATTCTATGTTTAATTTACGGAGGAACTTCCAGACTGTTTTCCCCAGTGGCTGTACCATTTTCCATTCCCAGCAGCAGTGGGGGAGGGTTCCAGTTTCTCCACAGCCTCACCAGCGCTCAGTTGTTTTGTTCAATGTTTGCTACCCTGGTAGATGTGTAACACATGGTTTTGATTTGCGTTTCCCAAAAGACTGATGATGTTGAGCCTCTTTTCTTGTGTTTGTTGGCCATTTGTAGATCTTTGAAGAAATGTCTTTACAAGTCATTTGTAGATCTTTGAAGAAATGTCTTTACAAGTCCTTTGCCCATTTTTAAATTGGGTTGTTTGTCTTTTTCTTGTTAAGTTATAAGAGTTCTTTATATATTTTGGGTACTAGACCCTCACCAGATTCATGATTTGCAAATATTTTCTCCAATTCTGTAGGTTGCCTTGTCATTTCTTTGATTAGTGCCCTTTGATGCACTGAAGTTTTTAATTTTGGTGAAGTCCAGTTTATCTAGTTTTTTTGTCATTGCTTGTGCTTTTGGTGTCATAGCTAAGAAATTTGTTGTCAAATCCAGAATCATGAAGATATACCCCTCTGTTTTCTTCTAAGAGTTTTATAGTTTAAGCTTTGTTTTAGGTATATGATCCATTTTGGTTTTTTGTTTGTTTTTGTTTCCTTTTTTTAAAGATTTTATTTGAGAGAGAGAGAGCACAAAGGGAGAGTGAGAGGGAGAAGCAGACTCCCCACTGAGCAGAGAGCCTGATGCGGGGCTCGATCCCAGGACCCTGAGATCATGACCTGAGCTGAAGGCAGACGCTTAACTATTGAGCCACCCATGCACCCCCTCTGATCCATTTTGACTTAATTTTTATATGTGCTATGAGGAATGTGTCCACTTTCATTCTTTTGCATGTGGCTTCCAGTTGTCCCTGTACCATTTGTTGAAGAAACTGTTGTTTTCCATTGAATGGTCCTAGTCCATTGACCATAGAGAGATGGGCTCTATTTCAGGACTCTCAAGTCTGTTCCATGTGTCTGTATGTCTAGCGTTATGCCAGTATTGCACCATCTCAATTACTGTAGCTTTATCGTAAATTTTGAAATCAAGACATGTGACTTCTCCAACTTTGTTCTTTTTTAAGAGTGTTTCGGTTATTCGGGGTCCCTGAAGATTCCATTTGAAGTTTAGAATCAACTTTTCTATTTCTGTAAAAAAAAAAAAAAAAAAAAAATGCCGTTGAAATTTGGGTAGGGATTGTATTGACTCAGGATTGTATTGAGTCTGTGGATTGCTTTAGGAAGTAGTTCCATCTTAATGATGCTAAGTCTGAATCCATGAACACAGAAATATTTCCATTTATTTAGATCTTCTTTAATTTTTTTCAGCAGTGTTTTCTGGTTTTTTACTCTACAGGTCTGGCATCTCTTTGTTAAATTTATTCATTTTATTCTTTTCGATGCAGTTATAAATGGACTTGTTTTAGGGGTTGTTAACTGCTAGTTTATGGAAATGCAACTGATTTGTAGCGTGTTTTATTTTATTTTTATTATAAGATTTTATTTTTAAAGTAATCTCTACACCCAGCATGGGGCTCAGACTCACAACCTGGAGGTCAACAGTTGCATGCTCCACCAACTGAACCCGCCAGACACCCCTGATTTTGTGTTTTGATCTTGTGTCATGGAATATTCTATATATAAACTCCCGTAATCTATGAATAGAGATAGTTTTACTTCTTCCTTTCCAATTTGGATGTCTTTTATTTCTTCTTACCTGATCATTCTGGCTAGAACCTGCTGTACAGTGTTGACTAGGAGTTGCAAGAGGGGAAAGCTTTTCAGGCTGCCACACTGAGTATGATATTAGCAGTGTGTTTTCCATAAATGCCCTTTATCAGGTTGAGGAAGTTCCCCCTTGTCCTAATATGTCGAGTGTTTATACCATGAGAGGTTTGGATTTTGTCAAATGCTTTTTCTGTATCAGCTGAGGAGTTGATGGTGTGGTTTTCCTTCATCCTGTTAATATAGTTGTTTTTCCTGTGTTGAACCACTCTTGCATTCAGTCACTGAAACTTGAAACTGAGTCCATCTATTGAATAAGGATTCAGAATAAGGATTTCATATCTTGTTTTCAAAGTTTTTCACTGTTTCTTGAGGATCTTAATACATCTTAAATGTCATTGAAAAAGATGTATTCATTTTCCTCTTCTTATTTTCATGTCAAAGACTGATAGAAGCATATGGGGGTGATAGTGGGCCAAAAGATAGCGGAAATGCATATTTAGGACTATACTAGTGAGGCAGGGCTGATGGGTAGATAATACAGCCAAGCCATGAAGCAAAATATAAAGTGTAAGGAACAGGTCGAGTATATATTAGCATTGAGTATGTAAAGATTATGGGATACAAATTAGGGTTTGACTTTGGGATTCCTGTTTTGTTTCACTGATTTGTCTATTTATGTACCAGTACTGTCATAATATTATTAAAATTTTCTAAAACATGATTTTTAGAAAATATTTCATTCATATAATGTTTCATACATATTAATAGATGGAAAACGGTCAGTGTTGAAAAGGTAGAATTCTCCCCAAATTAGCTTATTCATTATTAATAAAAATCTATCTAAATTTAGTGGTTGATAATCACTGTACTTTAATTCACTTGTGAAACTGATCACATTCATACCATTTAGGGGTAAATCAGTTAAACATTGGGGGGAGCTGTATACAAGCATGTATAGGTTTCCCACTGTGTAAACAAAAAAGTAACATGAAATAATTAGAAGAACCTAAGATAAATATGCATCTAAATCTTTGTTGGGAAAAGACTTTATTATAAGACCAAAAGCAAAGAGAAAAACAAATTGAAAGCATATTAATGAAAGCTTTTTCTAAATTAAAAAACAATGCCATGAATTCAAATTAAAACACAGCCACGGAGGGAAGAATGATACACATTTCCTCAGGAGTTTTATGTATAATCAAACAGTATTTAACAGATAGATTTCATGTCTTCATTTGTAATATCTTAGTATTTCCATCTTTAAAAATTTGCAGTGTGCTGTCTACATCAAGTTAAATTTAGGGCATCTTAAGTATAGCCTGTTTCCGTCATCATGGTACAGTTGACCCTTGAAAAATGCAGGGGTTAGGGGCACTGACCTCCACACAGTTCAAAGTCCGTGTAACTCTTGATTCCCCAAAAACTTAAGTACTAGTAGTCTCCTGTTGACTAGAAGCCCTCTCCATAACATAAACAGCTGATCACCACATACTTGGTAGGTCATATGTATCCTTAAACTTTATCCTTAAAGCAAGCTAGAGAAAAGAAGATGTTAAGAAAATCATGAGAAGAGAAAATACATTTACAGTGCTGGACTGTGTTTACTGAAAAAATCCACATCTCAGCAGACCTGTGTAGCTCAAACCTGTGCTGTTCGAGGGCCACCTGTAGTTATGTTCTAGAAAGTGCACGTACATACTTATGTTCTATATACAGGCTGCAAATACTGAACTATGGCTCCTAAGGCAAATGTAGTTCATTCTCTGCAAGCCTCGGGTCACAGCATTGTCATCAGCTGCCCAGTACATAACCTTGTTTTATGTGGTTTTGTTCAAAGACACTGTATTTCACACAGATTGGGGGGGATTGGGTTTTTTTTATTATTATTATATTTTAAAGATTTTATGTATTTATTAGAGATCACAAGCAGGGACAGAGGCAGAGGGAGGAGCAGACTCCCCACTGAGCAGAGAGCCAGATGTGTGGCTCGATCCCAGGGCCCTGGGATCATGACCCAAGATGAAAGCAGCCGCTCAACTGACTGAGCCACCCAGGCGCCCCAGTTTAACACATATTGTTGGTTCATTCACATTGAGCTCAGGGCCGTCAGCACTGTAACTCATGCCTGAAATGCAGCTGATCTAACACAACTGTTTTCTCCGTGAGACACATCGTAGCCTTCTGGCACTTGAGAACGCTGGACGGCACACTTGAGTGCTGTGCTCAGGGCCATCCTAAACAAAATCACCAGCAAAGAGCACAAAATGCAAGAAACGTGGCAATAAAGAAACCCTGATGAAGAAGGACACTTGTTTACGGTGTGAGCAGAAGCAGGAGTCAGACTCAGCTGGGGATGTGCAGAGATTTTGCCGCCCTCTCTATGCCTTGTGTGTTGATTACAAAGAAGCTTCAGCAAGTGGGCAGACGCACAAGTACAGATCCACCAGTGTGGAGGGTCAACTGTATGTGCTTTTTTTTCCTTTTTATTTTAGGTTTAGGTTTGTTCTTCCCAATATATTCTGTAGTGTGCTAATAATCAGTATTTTAAAGTTGTGTTTTGTTTACCACTTAGGTTAAGTTAAAATACAAATACAAAGCAAGAATCTTTCTGGAGGAAAGCCTTTCATTCGGAGTCCTGGGGGAGCACGGTCGAGGAGTCACTGAACATTTCGGAATCAGCGTAAGTTCTCCTTCTCAAGGACATTTCCTCGTACACAAAACATGCGGTCCCGTCCTGCTGGACACGTTTCATGGGCACAAGACGGCGTTCCTCATCAGTGTGCAGGGTCATGCAGCTTTGGGGTCTGTCACTTCGCTCAGCCCATAGAGAATCAGGTCAGCCAGACCATGGAGCCTGTAAACACACAGTGGCTACTCACAGAATTGCAGTAGCATTTGATCTTGGTTTTCAATGTCTCTTCTCTAGAAACGTGTTTTTCTTAAAATTAGTAAGAATTCCCTAAAGTAGTCCTTAGAATGTATTATGATGGCAGTGAAAAGATGTTCTTTCGAGTCCTTAGAATTTTGAATCCTCTGTTATTTCCGTGTGTGGGGTGTTCGATAGGACTGACTTCTTTAGACAGAGCGAGAGAATGTGTCAGAAACAGTGCTGGCACAGATTGTGCAAAGCCTCAAGGTTCCAGACAACTGGCGTGAGTTGGTCATGTGTTCTCTTGCTGATGGGAAATGAGCCCCAACTGCCCCCAGTCTTAATGGTTTGTGCCCCTGGAGCCTCAAGCAGGAACAGTGTCAGCCCGTCTGCAGGACCTGTCTTCACCCACCACTGTGTAACCGGTTGAGTTGAAGGGAACTTTTCTGCAAATCCTGTGTATAAAAGTTTTGCAACCTAATGTTAAAAAGTTGAACTAAAGAACATGAAAATCACCTTAGATTATCTACATCCCACTACCGATATGGTCCAGAGAAAAATGGAGAGCACAAGGAGTATCACACGAAATTAGATTGACACATACTCCTCAAAGATAGACTGACATTTGGTGATTAAAGGCACTGAGGAAAAGTGCAGAATATGTGGACCTTGTTTGGATCCTGATTCCAGCAAATACTGCAGAAAGCAAGCTTCGTGAGATGGGTATTTGAACACTGAATATTTGATGTTAAGAAATTTTTCATTTTTTTAGGTGTGATAATAGTTTTGTGATTGTTTTTGAAAGGGTCCGTATCCTTTAGAAATGCACACTGAAATATTTATAGATGAAACCATATGAAGTCTGGGATTTGCTCCAAAGAAATAATGAGGGCAGCAGGGAGCTATACAAGGTATAAGATTGTCCACGAGGTGAAAACGACTGAATCTGGTAATGAGAATTTTTTATTCTCTCTACCTTTGTATGTGACTGAAATTTTTCATAATAAAAGGATTTTTAAAAAGAGTGCACAGATTTCCTTTTTGGGTCTGTGGACCATTTAGAAATGCCCAGATGTGCTTGGGCCAGTTGTCATCACGGCCATCAGTGAGTGATTTTGAATGGCTCCTGGGTGCCGGTCTGCCAGGTGCGGAAGGTGAGGGTCAGCAGAGCACTGAGTTGAGAAGATGGTGGGGGACTCGGAAGCCCACGGGGCACAGGGTAATTGATTTTATTTTGAAAAGTTGAAAGGTAAATTGAATGTAGGGATAAAATGCTCAAAACTCTGACAGGTTTGTTTATATTTATTTCAAGTACCTTCTGGGGGAAGGCCAGCTGGACCGCTATTTAAGTAAGGAAATGGTCTTATTTTGTACCTCTGAATATTTTTAGTACGAAGCAGTTTTGGATTTCATCTTCTCCTAATTTCTCTCTCTCCTTCCACTGTGAATAAATTGTGTGTGCATGACGAAATGGCCAAAACTTGTAAAGTGAGACCCTTTCAGTGGTGCACTTCGAAACATCAGTCCTTGTAGCAATAAGTTTTGTATGGTTCATCCGTTATTTGCATGTAGGTAGTTTGTTTGAACCGAGACGTTGACATGATTGGTGCTGAAATTTTGTCTGCAGACTTGACGTTGGTCTTTATTTTTTCTTTAAATTGAGGAATGACTACTGCTGTCCCACTTTTTTGGCAGATTGATGATATTGATCTTATCAGTGCCAACATGGAGAATTCCCTCGCCTCTATCGGAGGTTTCTGCTGTGGCAGGTCTTTTGTGATTGACCATCAGGTGGGTTCATTTTAAAAACCAAAAGCAGAAACTGAAACTAGTCGTTCCACTGGTCATGCTAAGAAGTTACTCAGCATGTAACGTCCAGTCACAGAATTTCATTCTGACTTAGTTTACCACAGTTTTTATTTAAAAGTTGATTTGTTAGTAGAATCACTCAAAATATTTACATTTGAAATGATCTCCCTTTTTAAAAAAGTCTTGTGTTACATGTATAACTCGTATACACGCGTGGATCTTAGCACCTTACCGTTGGTACACACCGTTCGGAGGTGGTGCAGATCCGGTGCCTGTAGGTTTTTTAGCCAAAAAAAAAAAAAAAAGAAGTGTGTTTATGTCTTTAACTTGTTCGTTTCTTCTCAGCGACTTTCTGGCCAGGGGTACTGCTTTTCAGCTTCGCTACCCCCGCTGTTGGCTGCCGCTGCGATCGAGGCTCTCAACATCATGGAGGAAAATCCAGGTATAATCTTCTGAACCCAGGATACCAGGCACCGAAGGTGACGTCAGCCAGGCTGTTGGCGTGCTTTTGAAGGAATTCACTAGAGGGAAAGTGTTTCCCACACAGAGCCTCCGAGTGACGTTACCTGGGGTTTATAGAACGGTGACAGTGAAGACATCGTCCTGCCTCAGGAATTCAGTGTAGAGCTTCTCTCCCACCCAGGAGACAAGCCAGAGCCAACGTGGGGCTGGCTCCCAGGATGGGCAGCAACGCCAGGAGGAGGAGTCACCTCTGGACTAGTTGTCACTGGAGAAGTTAGCTGAAGTGTGCTGCTGATTCTCAGTACATATCATTTATAGCTTATCCTTTTTTTTCCTTCAGCCTTTGACTCATGAGTTGATACTAAAGCCAAACCCAGTTACCAGCCCTTAAAGCTTCCTTAATGGGCCAATTTGACTAAATTTCAAATGTACCTTTAGGCTGTGATACCACTCCTCACAAATCCTAAAACAGAAATGAAAAGCAAGTCTTAGCTGGTATTTCTAAATTTAGAATTTTTAAAATTTCTAAATTCTTAATAGTTTTAATTCAGAGAATCAGGAAATGTGCCTGTTCCTGGGTGCACATTAGTATGCTTGCTTGTCAGAAGGCCTGGCCCTCCTGCCTCTTGATTATATATTTTAGTTTTTTAATTTTCCATGAATAAAGTGAAAATATCAAGGACAAGATAGTAAACATTACTATAGTGGCTTTTACCAAATTGTTAAGGGTCCAGCAATAAGTAATATGTTTGTACCCTTTTATTAGCCGGATTATTTGTAGAATCAGATGAGAACAAGAGCCATTGTTTTGTTGTGAAAAACCTCATCCCAGATTCTGCAGAAAGTGGGAGAGGGGCTGCCAGGACGTGTGTGCTGAAGACTGGGGCTTGGGCCTTCAGAAGTATTTCTGTCTGTGTGCTAGTAGTCTGTAGGAGGGTTTGTGACATTTTTGAATTGGTGAACTTGAACTTTAAATATCTTTAAAAATATTTTTATTTGAATAATATCAGATCTTCCAGATATACTAACAAGTGCATTTTTTTTTTTACAGGTATTTTTTTAGTGTTGAAGGAAAAATGCGCACGAATTCATAAAGCTTTACAAGGGTGAGTTTTATATATTTTCAACCAGCTTAAACTCTGTCTGTACCACATTTAAACAACTAATGAAAAATTTTGCATGTCACCTCTTTGGTTTTGAGTATATCTAATAGGCTTGGATCAGTTCGACTGAATTACAACAAGGAAGGAGAAACTCTCTTCAGTCAGATTTGTCTGTGGGCTTGAAGCCAGAACATCCATTTTGTGGTTGAAGAACCATGACTTTGTTTTTCTAGAAAGGATACAAGCTCACTGATACTATAGCAGTGCATACAGTACAAAGATGAAAATAACCACCAGACATGCTGCCACCAGAAATAGCTCGGGTAAACATGGGAGAATCTCTCCACATCTGTACAGATAAAATGATACCATTATATGCTATGGAATTAGGTGACAGTGGGTTCATCCTGGCCATAATTTTTAGAAAATTACTAAGTTTTATTTTAATTTACTATAAGAAAGACAGGTAAAATTGAAATGAACCTTACAGGTTTTTACTTGTGTTTGTCTTGACTACACAAGAGTAGCTCTTTAAGATTCCTCTGGAATGGAGAAAAAATTCGAGTTGGTGACACCTTCAGGCAGATTCCTGGTCTTACAGAAAATGATCTCATGTTGCCCGAGGTATTTCCTTTTGCCTTTCCTAAGGTGGAAACATGTCTTTTCAATCATGAAAGTCCTGCCTATTGACAGATGTGGAAACTCGAAGCTTCTCTAAAGGACAAGGACAGTGAGTAAATGAGCAGATCACAGCTGTTCCAGATAAAGTAGGGGCAGAGGTAATTAAAGTTCTGGGTGTGTCTCCATGATAGTAACAAAAGTTCTTGCATGATTTATGGTTAGGAGATGTTATTTGTATTGGTTCCAGTTACTTTGGTTTATAAAATATTAATATGCCAGCACAGCACAGCATGGTGGGGTCACTGTAAATTCAGGAGCACCAGCCTCAGGTGCCCTTCATTCTGTCTGGGGCTGTTATTATGTCTGTCTTGTAAGCCCATCCCTCCACCGTCCCCACTCTTTCCCACGTTTCTCCCCTCCCAGGTCCCCAGCCCCCTGTCCGCACTCCACCCATGTCAGCAGACAGCCTGGCTTCATTGCTGTCCCTTGGTCTCTCGCATCTTCCCTCACAAATCACTATACATGCAGGCATCCAAACCAGTCTTCCCGTGGGTTACGGCTGAAGAAATTGCCTCCTGGGGCGCCTGGGTGGCTCAGTCGTTAAGCGTCTGCCTTCGGCTCAGGGCGTGATCCCGGTGTTCTGGGATCCAGCCCCACATCAGGCTCCTCCCCTGGGAGCCTGCTTCTTCCTCTCCCACTCCCCCTGCTTGTGTTCCCTGTCTCGCTGGCTGTCTATCTCTGTCAAATAAATAAATAAAATCTTTAAAAAAAAAAGAAAAGAAAAGAAATTGCCTCCTGCTGTCATAGCTCTGCCCCCTCAAATGCCCAGCACCTTTTTCTGTCCCCTCTCTTTTGTCAGCCTTTCCAGAGTCATTTGATTAGCACTGAGTACACCTCACCCTCTTGTCTCTTCACTGCCGTTTTCCCTTGAAGACCCCGCCTTCTCCTCCAGCTGCTAGCCTGTTGCTGCCTCTCCGTGTAGCTGGAGTTTGCACTTTGTCCTCATGACCTGATATCCGGCAGTCTTTCCAAACTCCTTCTAGTGGTTTGTTTCATTCTGTTTAGGATGATGTATATAAAAGTTCGTTATCTGAATAATGGTTCTCTCTTCCTTCCAGATTCTTAGACATCTTAGTTCTTTTTCTTCTCTTACTGCGTTGGTATAGGTTCCTGACATGCTTTTGTCATAGTAGTGACACACCTGTCCTTCACAGTATAAAAGCATTTCTTCATTAAGTATGAAATGTCATACTATAAGGTTTCTTGTAAGTGGTATTTATCAAATTATTCCTAGATTTGGAGGCTTTTTTAAAAAAATCATAGATTTGTCTTATGCTGAATTACATTGTTATAATTATTCTGGTGTTAAACCATGCTTGCCTTCTGGAGTAAATCCCTATTTGATTACAGTGTCTTTTTTCTGCACTGTTCTGCAGCCTGGTTTATTGAGAGGTCCTGGTGGGATACCAGGAAAGAGACACAAATTATAGCGCTCATTAGTGGTTTTTGAAAGGCAGGTGAAGTTGGCATCTGGCACCTCGCGTGATGCTTGACACACAGTAGTCATTCAGTAAAGCTCGGTGAGTCCTAAATGTGTTTAAGGAATCAAATGTGCTGCGAATTGCTTTTTGTGCTAATTTCATTCTAAGGGAAAAGCAAATATTTCTAAGTGAAGCTAGCTAAATGGAGGCAATCTAAAATGATTAGTTCAGGGGCACCTGGATGGCTCAGATGGTTAAGGGTCTGCCTTCAGCTCACATCATGATCCTGGGGTCCTGGGATTGAGCCCCACATCGGGCTCCTTGCTCATCAGGGAGTCTGCTTCTCCCTCTGCCGGCTACTCCCCCTGCTCATGTGCGTGCGTGTGCTCTCTCTCTCTCAAATAAATATAAGCTTTTTTTTTTTAATTTTAAAAAATTAAAATATGGTTAGCTCAATTTCAAATAGCCATGTGTCACCATTTGTAGCCTAGGAGATTTGTAGCCTAGGAGCTCAATTTCAAATAGCCATGTGTCACCATTTGTAGCCTAGGAGATGAGTCAAAAATCAAAGTATTATTAGTGTCGGATAAAAATGAACTTTAAATGAACTTGACCTGCAGTTCTCTTGACATCTGTAATAATCATTTGAAAATACAGAATTTCACCCCTAAAGAAATCTCTTTCCCTCCCTGAGAAGCTGCAAATGTCTGTGCTGTTAAATCCTAAGAAAGAAGAGAATAGTCATAATTCAAGTAAAACTTAACAGAAAACATGCAAATAAGAGAGGAACTATACAATCTAAACATACTTCTGATGGTCAAAATGCAGTGTTTTTAATATCAGAATTCATCCCTATAAATTTATGAAAGACAAGATACAACTAAAGACTGAGATAATGAACAAGGGAACATTATCATTAGTAAGTAGTCATGAAGGAAACAATAATAGGAAACAGTGGTATAGATGCTTCCCTAGAGGAGTGATTTGGGAGGGAGGCCCCAGGAAGTGGTCCTCAGGCTGGGATCTGGCTTACTGGCCAGCTGCAGGATACAGGGAGAGGGGCAGATGAGGGGGCCTGCAGGCCCAGGAGGAGGGATCGGCCTGCAAGTGTGAGCCACAGGTGTGAGTCAGAGGTGTCCGCCAGGACAGGGAACCGCCTTCCCAGCCACACTCGAGTAGCTCTGTAGGCGGATCCTAGACTAGAGACCCCTCCCCAGAGCATGGATTTCAGCTGTCTCTCTTGGGAGTGGAGCCACCACATGATGCTTCCTGGAAAAGCCACAAGCTTTCGTTCCATTCATTAATGCAGACTTTGTACAGTTACTTAGATGTGGGATATCCTTGTGCCCGGAAGGGACTTAATGCTTGCGTGTGTGTTTCCTTTCAGCATTTCTGGGTTAAAAGTTGTGGGGGAGTCACTTTCTCCAGCATTTCACCTACAACTAACAGACAGCACTGGGTCTCGAGACAAAGACGTTAAACTCCTTCAAGAGATTGTAAATCATGTAAGTATGTAGTTCTTCTACCCTGAACCCACGCAGTGTTTAAATGTCTAATGATTGGCCTTCCAGAAAACCCATTTGCTTAGCACGTCCAAAGCCAGGCTTTCATACATGTGGGTGGGGTGGCATTATGAGTCACGATCCCACAGAGCACTGGACAGCTGTCTGGGCTGAACCCCCAACATAGCCCAGAGACAGGTCAAAGTATTCTTGTAACCGGGAAGGAAGAAAGACCACTCACTCCTTTACCAGGCCTAATTTGGAGGTTGATTTAAATATCTTTCTCTCCTGGAAATGATTTTACTACTAATTGTACCTTAGTTATTAGCTGAGAAATGCCTTTCTGGGGAAGACCGCTTGCCGTTCTGTGCTCAGTAGAGCTGTGTGTCCTGGAGCCCTGCCCCGCTCACTCGCCTCCGTGCAGCTCCTCCTTCCCCCTCACAGTGGCTCTGCCTTTACTTGACTCTTCAGTACAGCTAGCATGCGTTTGAGAATGAAAGCAGGCTTCGTTCTGCCTCCCTGTGCTGCTCATTCTGACGGTTCCTTTCAGGGGCTCCTGCTCCGAGGCCTGCCTCCGGGTGTCAGGGTGATGGCTGTCCTCTATTGTGTGCCTTTGCCCGGCTGTGGCCAGGGGGTCAGGCCTCTCTCCCTGGTCACATGGCTGCTCAGTATGGAGACCAGGGGTGATGCCAGCCTCTGCTTCCCAGCTTGCTTTAGCTGTCCTGTGTCCTACAGCGTGAACCACTTCACCTGGAAGGACGGATAGTGGAGAGCTTCCTGCAGTTTGTGGCCTTCTGGAGTCAGTCATCTTATAAAACAAAACCAAACACAGAATCTGAGATTCCTAACTACAGAAATGCATGAGATTATGAGCAGTCAGGCTGCAGTGATTCTCGCCTTCTGAGTGCAGAGGTGCCACAGGTGTCCCCTTGGGTACAGCTCTGCAAGCATGAAGAAAGCCAGACTCCCTCTCACGGGAAGAAACATCCCAGAGGCAACTTTTACCGCCTTGGCACTTTTACTGTAATGTCATGTGAGTATACGCAGACGTAAAAGGAAGTACATCATCCTTGTGGTTAGGGTTCTTACACAGATGTGGCACCGGAATAGTTTATAAATTAAATGCAAGCTAAATGGACACAGCAGTGGAAGAGCTGGCACACTGGCTTTGTGTGACAGCTGAGCTTACACCCTAAGGACCTATGGACCGCTACAGAGCAGCCTCTCAGAGCCGCGAGCCCCATCACCCCAGTCTCCTCCGGCCCCCCTCAGGATGGCTCTCTGCACCTGCTCCACGCCGTGGGATGTGCGCCATCCCTGCTGCCAGGGCGCTCATTCCACGTGAGAGCCCCCTCAGTTCCTTCCTCAAGAGACCTCAGCAGTGGGGTCTTCCTTCTGTTTGTGCCAGAGACACTGAAGAGGGCAGGCGAGAGAAGCGTCGGATACACAGGCCACACTTGTGTGTCTTGTCCTCAAAACGGAAGAGAAAGTGAGAGTCTGCGCAGCTCACCGATGCGTCTCCATATGAGGCCCCGGCCCGAGGCCGGCTGTCTCCATGCAGTCCTCCTGAGAGCTGAATCAGAGAGCAGGGCCTGGGGTTGGGGGGGACAAAATACAGTCTTCAAACTGCATTTGCGTAACAAAGGGAGGTCTTGCAGTGTCTTTACGTCCTCCTCTGGAGCTCTGCTTCACTGTCTGGTCTGTGTTGGGGGGAGAGGAGGTGGCTGTGGTGCAGACTTTCGCGTGAGCTTTGCAGAATGCAGAGCTCTTGCCAAGTTCTTGTTGAGTTGCTTGACAAGACACTGTTTTTACAAACTGAGCGATGGTTTATAATGTTTCTTAGCTAGCCAGGGCTAGGAACAGAGCCAGTCCAGATGTTTTCGGGAGGAGTTAACTCCTCCAAGTACACTCCAGATGCAGCATCAGTAAGAGTCTGCCGTGTTGCCTGCTGGTGTTTGCCGAAGGGGGTTTGGCAGCGGGAAGCCAGCCTGGCGGCGGACGGCGTGGCCCATCCCCAGCCAGACACCCTCACTGCCCGGCCCTGGGGATGCTTATCCCTTTCTGTATGCGTCCCCTTGCTCTGACTGATGCTTTTTTAAATATAATTCAGAGACCAAAACATTTCACCCGTTTAAACTAATACAGTTGAGTGGTTTTGAGTACACTCACAAGGCTGTACACCCACCTCATTCCAAAGCATTTTCATCAACCAGAAAAAAACCCTGATAAGCCATGACTTCAGTCTGATTTTTATACTTTCTTTATTTTGATAGAGAATGTTTGAATTTTTAAAAAATATTGACAAGTGGTTAAGGTATGGAAAAGCTATGCAAAAAATGGACCCAGACTGTTCTAGCCCGGTAGCACCAGCTCGAAGGTAGCCCGTGGAAATCAGAGGAATTGCTAATATCTGAAGTGTGAACAGTTTGTCTCTGAAACCGTTCACCTGGTGTTACTATTAAGTCCAGCTTTTGGTTAGTTTCCAGGGCTTTGCTGGGACTATTTCCACATGTCCTACTTCTGCTTTGTTTAAAATGGAAACTCCTAGCTACCGGTGGCTATTTAAATTGAGTAAAATTAAAAGTTGGGTCTCGCGGTGGCACGAGCCCTGTCTCGCAGTGCTGGACAGCCACACAGCTCGCGGTGGTGCTCTGGGCGGTCCTGCAGGAGGGCGCTGCAGCAGGACCGTCGTACCGCTTGGGGCTGCTCCGGACAGTGTCCTGGTATTGCCGTTTTCGCCTTCTCGCAGATGTAACTGCTGTGGTTAGGGATAGCATTTCAGAGCACCTTCCTGATGTAATGAGCACAGCGTCCGCGGCCCAGCTTGCAAACGTGTCCCTCTTCTTCATACAGTGCATGGACAGAAGCATCGCATTAACCCAGGCACGCTACCTGGAGAAAGAAGAGAAGTGCCTCCCTCCTCCAAGGTTGGTGGATGTTAAAATGTGACCTGACTTGTTTTTCCTTCTTCCAGAACTCTGTATAAAATGTGTTTTGTTCTGAAAATGTTTGAAAGACTGTCACAGGATGAGGAAGAATGCGTACTATACTCAAGTATAGTACATCATGTTTCCTGTTCTTAAACTAGCCATTTTACATTTTTAACTGTAAAGCCCCCCCAGGACTCACTGTACCCTTCATTTAACTCAAAGAAGTGTCTGAGACCCCAGGGCTGATCTGGGACAGCCGAAGTTCTGATCCGCAGCGGTCTACCGTGACCCTAAGCTGCACGTGCTGTGCCGGCCATGTCCGCCGTGAGGGCCGTCCTGTGGGAGGGGCACATCCGGACGGTGGCATTGACCCCACTGCTGGCTGGAGCGCCGCATGGTACTTCAGCTGGCAAACATGTATAAACCACCCGGGGAGAGGAAGGCAACAGTGGGGAAGATCTAGAGAGGTTCAAGAAGCTGCACATGGGAGGAGAGCACTTGGACTCTTGGTTTAAGATTGGTGCTCAGTCATCAGCACTTCAAGTATAGCCGAAGGAGGTCGACGCCCAGAGCACGAAGCGCTCAGGGTCATAGCACGAGGTCGGTGAGGTCAGAGGAGGAGGGCTTGATTCATTCTGGCCTGGAAGGGACTCAGGCTTCCGAGGGCAGGTAATGCTCAAGCCAAGCCCAAAAGGTCAAGTACGTCAGACAGACTCATCGGTACCACCTTCGATCAGGTGTGCAGTGGTGTGGAGACCCTCGGGTGCATCTGGGGAGCTAGAGCACAAGCGTGAGAGGGACACGCGGGGGGCCCTGGAGAACGGGGAAGGCCCAGGGGGTCGGGGGCGACTCTCGAGTCCTGAGTACTGCAGACACACAGGGCCAGACTGGGATTCTGGAAGACCACTGGCAGCAGCTCGGACGTGCCCTAAAGATCCTGCCCTTTCATGACTGATTACACCCAGGCGAAGCCGTGATCCTGTGTTTCAGGAGAACGGGCTGCACTTGCTCTGTGCCCTCGGGGCTCCCTGCCCAGCGCAGTACAGCTCAGTGAAAGTGTCCAGTGGATGATACAGATGTTTGCAGAGGGAAGTGGGGGAGAACAGGTTGAACCGCCCTGTCAGACTGATAGTTTTGGTCTTCAGTTTCCCGAAAACCTAAAAATTTCTGCCTTTCCTCAAAGTGTTACAGAGCTTCCACATGACTTACTGAATTGTGAATGGGTGTGGGCATGCAGGCACTCATTGATCTGAGAAATGTTGAATTCCAGAGTTGGGCCTGATGCTGCGTGCTGCAGTAGATGAGGTAAAGGGCAGGGGTCCCGGCAGCCCCCAGGCGGAGCCCCACCACGAGGTTCCCTGACTAGGTGCACCACCAGTGAGGCCAGGAGGGGCAGACGTCTGTAACTGGCCGGTCCGTGTCCAGGCTTGTGGTCCGGAGAGTCCCTGCCACGACTGTTCGACTCTGCTGCATAGTGAGGAAGTGGCTGTAAACATAGGACCACGAATGGGTGGGGCTGTGTTCCAGTAGAACTTGACTTACAGAACAGGTGCCGCAGACTCTCCTTTGACGATTTTCTGTGTCGTTATTTCTCAGCATTAGGGTTGTGGTCACAGTGGAACAAACAGACGAAGAACTGGAGAGAGCTGCGCACACGATCAAGGAGGTGGCCCAGGCTGTGCTGCTTTAGGCCGGGTCCTAGGGCCTGGCGGGCGGCTGCCACGCGGCACACGCACAGGCCTCTGGTCACTGCCTTGTGACCTGGGAGAGGCCTGTGTGTACCTGCAGGGTGGCCACCGGGCGGCATGGGTGTGGACGGCGCCCAACCACGAGGAGGATGCTGGTTATTTTTAAAAAGAAAACACATCTAAAAGCCCAGGAACTGATTTTTTTAAGAAGAAGACTAATGACAGCATATAACTGGTATTTAAATTGTGCTATTTAGTACTATTTAAATGTTTTATTATACTAGTATTTTATATTCTTTTTTTGTTGTTTAAAAATGGAGCTCCAGTTTATCTTCTCTCCCTCTGGTGGTAAGGAGCGCGCAAGCACTTCTTAACTGTTCCTAGAATAACGTCTCTGCAGCGTTAGCGCTTGGAGGAACACGCATCGTCTAGGACTCAAAACCTATTCCTGAGGGTCTAATTCAACCGCATTGTTTTCAGCCTTCGTCCTGTGCAGCTCAGTGGTGGCTAATATATAAGGAAACACTTTCTGTGCGGTTATGATAAACTCTTCATTGTAATATATTTGAATCCTAGCATTTTTATATATATTAAATATTGGTGTTACACCATTTCTAATAGCTAATTTTAACATCCCTAACCAGAGAATGAGTAGTCATTGTATTTCCTAAGTGATCAATAATTTAAATCAAATACTACTTTATTTTAATATAATTGACCTTCACATTTATTATGTGTTGACTTCTAATCTGTTTTAGGAGGAGGGTTACTGCGATGTTCCTAGAATAGAAATCATGTCCTTGATATTTTAGACTATCTTGAATGTATTCCTTTTTTGTGAAGTGGGTTTGCCTAGGGACATAGAACTACAGTCTTTTTCTAAGCTAAGGAAAATTACTTTTCCTTTTAGCTTATGAATTTCAAATATCTGAAAATGTGAACGCACTAAAAATAAAGTTTTTAAGCTGTACTTTAGCTATCTGTTTTTTCTTTAGCAAACCAGGTTCGTTTGTGTAAATGTTTGTGCAGGGTCACATAGGGTAGTGCGTACATATTACACCATTGTTTCTTTTCTTAGTAGAGGTAAAGGAATAAAATTGTTTTTAAAAATGTACAAGAATGCCATTTTTATAGTCTATGTTCATATTAACAAATGGTCTTCAGCATCTTGTTAAATAACATATTTTTTAATGTTTAGTTTCTATTTTGCTTGAGGTATTTCGTACATATGTGCCTTGTGATTGCTGCTGCTTTAAAGGATACAGTACTCTCTTTGGGGGATGAATCTTTTTGCTTTATTTTTTGATGAAATAAACCTACATTCCTGGTAATCCTTCTCTTTCCATGTGTAATATATTCAATAGTATAGTCTCTTGATTTTAACTTTTCTGCATGTGTAGGGTGGTATTCTCGGTGTCTGTGTTTAGAAAATAGTAATTGAATTTCTTAGTGCCTTTCTTCAGTATGTAGTGTCTGGAGCTCTCTAGCTTCCTACTAGTGTGAGCCGGGGCCACTACGACGGCACGGATGCCTGAGCGGTTGTTTGCATTAGCAGATAGTGACAGCAACTTTTCAGCTATTTTTATCGTATTTTCTGAGTCAGCATATCAACATCTACATATTCATTGCTATGTTCTAAAAATGATAGAAGCTCCTGGAAAGATGGTGGAAACAACACACGGTGTTGAACCTCAGCCCTTGGGAACATCAGCATTTTGAACAAAAAAACAAAACTGAAGTCTTTCTATTAAAACTTCACAGTGACCAACATCCAGTTATATACACCACAAAAAGTATATGCTAGGAACAATAAAGTTGTATAAAACTGAGGTGGAATGCTGAGAGAAAACTCCTCTCCAGTCTGAAGCAGGGCACACATTTCTCTGAGAGACTGTGAGAGGGTTCTGGAGGGCTCTGTTGGTGACCCAGCTGGGGCGAGCAGCGCAGAAGCCTTTTGGGGACCATTTTCATTCGGCACAGTTGCCCAGTCGTGAGAAGAGCCAAATAACTGCTCCCTTTCTTTTGTCTACAGCTAGGTTCCAACTCAGGAAATGTGGGGCTCTGAACAAGTTGGGACAGAAAAGAGAGCAGTATTTCAAAGGTAGAACTCTACAAACGGGACAATATGCATCTGTTTTATGTACCACTGGAATGTAATATGCCAGTCATAGGATGCATTTCAATAACAGAAATATTACATGTGTGGAACAGGTGCATCTTTAAATCTATGAAATAAGACAGTAATCATCGGATGTGCAGGCCTGATGCCCTCTTTCCTTGTGGACGTAAAACCGTAGTGTTCCGGAAGACAGAATGTGTGAGGACGACGATGGCCACCTACGTCTCAGTTATCTCTGTCTTCCCAAAACACTGTCCTTATGAGGACATCAAATAAAATCATCCATAACTCACACCCTTGATGTGGATTATGCTGTAGAGAGCACCTAAACTTCATTTTCCTACCTAGTGCCTTGTAAAGAGGAAAATGGGCTAGAAAGTTTAATGATGGTGGAACACACATAAAAGAAGTCACCTCTGAAAAGCAACATACAAAGCAAAACAAGTGGAGCAACATTATCAAGAGATTTGAGGGGAAAAGAAATGTGAATCAAATATCCAGAAAAACAGTCTTTCAAGTAAGAAGTTGGTAGAAAAACAGTTTAAAGGTAGAGCTCAGTTCTGTGTTCATAAGCCTTCCTGAGGAATCTGTTAGGGGACAGCCTCATCTGATCAAGAAATAACTGCGAAATCAGAATTAAAGTAGTAAACGGAAACATATTTAACACAAAAGACAGCAGTAAAAGGAAGAACAGAGGTACAAAAATCAATACGAAACAAATAGCAAAACCCCACCAACCATATAGATAATTGGATTAGAACGTAAATGGACAAAACATTTCATTCAAAAGGCTGAGGTTGGCAGACTAAATTTTTTTCTAAAATTTAAACTGTGCTGAGATATACTTCACATTCAAAGCCAGAAATAAGTAGAAAGTGAGATGAAAAATATGCCATGCAAATCAAGAACCTAAGAGAGTTGGAGTCACCGGTATCAGTATTAGAAAAATAATGGGTTTTTAAAACAAGAAATACTACTACAAATACAGACATTTTGGAATGATAGAAGTGTCAATGCATAGTGAAAATAAAACAGGTGTATATGCTCCTAAAAACAGAATCCTAAAATACATAAAGCAAAACTGGCATAATTGAAAGACTAGATAATTTAACAGTAATAGTCGGAGATTTGAAAAAGCCCACCCTACATAACCGATAGAACAACCAGCAAGAAAATTAGTATATAAAGAAGGCCTGGACAGCAGTATCAACCAACTTGAGCAAACCTACCTCCATTTGTAGAACATTCTACTCAGAAACTCCAGGACACATAGTCTTTTCAATTGCACATGAAAGCCTTCAGGATAAACCACATGCTGGGCTGTAAAACAAATCTCAATAAATTTTAAAAGGCTGAAATCATAAAGTATATGTTCTCTGTTCACAGCACAATTAAGTCAGAGAGTCTCAAAACTGGAAAAACCCCAAGTATCTAAATAACTCATGGATCAAAGAAGAATCACAAGGGAAGCTTCTTAAATCTTCGGAACTGATTAAATACAACAAAATTTATGTCACACAACTAGAGCAGCGGTTAGAAGGAAATTTGTAGCTTTAAATGCCTATATCAGAAATGAGGAAGACCCTCAATGCCATCACACATGTCCTTCTAAGATAGAGGCCAAAGGAGATGACCCTTGGACACAGAGGAAATCACCCCAGAGGACAAAGCTGTATGAAGACAGGCAAAGGCTGCAGTGAGTGGCCACAAACAGAGGAACACCAACAACCACCAGAAGCCAGAAGGGGCAAGGAACAGAGTCCCCCCCCCCAAGCCATCAAGACGGAGTGTTGCCTTGATGACACCCAGATGTAAAGTAGACCCTCATGGGGCGCCTGGGTGACTTAGTCGGTAGAGGGTCTGCCTTCGGCTCAGGTCATGATCCCAGGAGAGTCTGGGATCTCAGCAGGGAGTCTGCCTCTCCTTCTGCCCCTCCCGCCTCTCGTGTCCACTCTCTCTCTGTGCTTGCTCTCTCAAATTCTTTAAAAATAAAGTAGACCCTTATCTCACACTATTTACAAAAATCAACTTATAATGGACCAGAAGCCTAAGTATCAGGCTATACTATAAAACTTCTAGGAGAAAGCATGGGAGAAAATCTTTTAAATCATTGGTTAGGCAAAGATTTCTTAAAGCATGGGCCAAAAAAAAAAAAAAAACATCGATAATCTTCATTAAAATTTTTTCAATTTCCAGGGGTGCCCATGTGGCTCAGTTGGTTAAGCATCGGACTCTTGATTTTGGCTCAGGCTGTGATCTCAGGGTTGTGAGATCGAACCCTGTGCTGGGCATAGAGCCTACTTAAAATTCTCTCTTCTCTCTCCCTCTCCCTCTCTACCCCCCACCTTGCTCTCTCTCTTGCTCTCTCAAAAAAAAAAAAAAAGTTTTAAAATGTTTTAAATTTGCTCTCAAATGGGCAGAATGAAGGAAATGAAGACAAGCCACGACTGTGAGAAAATTTGCAAATCATACATAATCAAGGAGTGTATTCATGTATATAAAGAAATTATAAGAAATCAAAAATCCTGATTTTAAAATGGTGGAAAACATTTCACCAAGAGCAGTTTAGTGTCTAAAAAGCTCATGAAAACCTAATCAACATCATTAATCATTAGAAAGATGCAAAACGAAACTACCAAGATACCACTAGATACCACACCCACTAGAATGAGTATAATAAAAAAGATCATACCAGCCATCGGCAAGGTAGAGAACAAATGAAAACCTCACACTGTGCTGGTGAAAATGTAAAATGGTGCAACTACTTTGGAAAACCAGTTTGGCAGTATTTTAAGAAGTTAACATAACGTTCCCATATGAGCCAGCAGTTCTACTCCCAAGAGAAATGAGAACATGCTCACACCAACACCTGTACGTGAATGTTCATAGCCTGCTACTCGTAGTAGACCCAAACTGGAACCCATCCAAATGTCTGCCAACTGATGAACGAGCAAACAAAAGGTGCTATGTCTGTACAGTGGAATACAACTCAGCCATTAGGAAGAAATTACTGCTAATGTGTTAAAATATAGATGAATCTCAAAAACAAAAACATTCTGCTAAGTGAAAAAAAACACCAAATCACACAGCTTTTTATGCAAGATCCCATTTTCATTGTGCTGCTTCTGTTTGTTGATTATATATAATCCTGAGAAGAAGAACATGTTGCCATCATTTGGGGGATATTTTTAAATTTTCATTCTTATGCAACGTTTTCAGTCGGGGTGACTCTTGAGTGAGATTACTTTTTGAACGATGTGCATAGACTCTTTGCTGTTAGTTCCTTTTCTTTTAAAATATAAAAATGTCAGGGCACCGGGTGGCTCAGTGGGTTAAGCATCCAACGCTTGATCTCCACTCCAGTCTGATCTCAGGGTCATGAGTTCGAGCCCTGCGCCGGGCTCCATGCTGGGCGTGGAGCCTACTTAAAATTACATTTAAAAATGTCAGCAAAGTAAAACATGCACATGGTTAAAAAAAACAAATTGTATTGAAGGATTTCCACCCCAGCAGTTCCCATGCTCAGCCACGCTATCAGGAGGCAGCCCCTTAAAGCATTTCCCTTTTGTTCCTTCTGGAGAATAAAACATTTGTCTAAATAATTCTATGCCCCCATTTCCTCATTTATCAACCCGAAGTCATAATTAGAATCTCCCGTTTTGAAAATCTTTTGTACATATCCTTTCCCCATTTTTCTATTTGAATTACCCTCCCCCCGGTTTATTTTTCTATTAGCTCCCAGTTTACGCTAGGCAATAACTCACATAGTTTCATGCAGCCGTCTTGTTTAAGATCTGCCAGCTGTATCTCTCTCACTGAGCAGAAGCCTAAATTT